>NC_140498.1:75935721-76000721 GCF_964271855.1 Acomys minous
ATTTGGATTTGCCTGGCATAGTGTTACACTTTGCAACATTCCTTGCTTTCACTTTACTCCGTTGTGCACACGCGCCTGCTGTCTTGTTGTCCGCCTATTCATACACCTCCTTATCCAGAAATGTCCCTGAGACGGTCTGAATACGTGGGCACCCCAAACTGCTTCTTAGCCCTTGGATTTAATTCCTTGTGGTAAGCATCTCCCTTTCTCTGCCTCCTTATAAGGGACCCAAAAAGAACATGTTTTGTTCTCCATAGGTGGGCTGACGTTTTCCTTCAAACGCTGTCATGCTATCGGCCCTAACATACTTTAAAATTTTTTTATTTATTATTTATACAGTATTCTGCTCGCCACACAAAAGGCACTGAATCTCATTACAGATGGTCGTGAGCCACCATGTGGTTGCTGGGACTTAAATCTGGACCTTTGGAAGAGTAGACAGTGCTCTTAACCTCTTGAGTCGTCTTTCCAGCCCTCTAATATACTTTTTGTTGTTGATACTTGTTTATTTTGTTTATTTATTTATTTATTGAGACAGGGTTTCTCTGTGTAGCCTGGGCTGTCCTGGACTCCCTTTGTAGACCAGGCTGGCCTCGAACTCATAGTGATCCACCTACTTCTGCCTCCCATGTGCTGGGATTAAAGGCATGTGCCACCATGCCACCATTGTTTTGTTTTTTGAGATGGGGTTTCTCCGTGGAGCCCCAAATATTCTGGAACTCGCTCTACATACCAGGCTGGCCTCAAAGTCAAGAGATCTAACTGCCTCCGCCTGTGGAGTACTGGGGTTAAAGGGGTACAGCATACTTTTAGCATGAAAGACATTCTGACTCTATTTCTCTCTTGAGCCCCATCTCTTCCAAACCCTGTCAGTCTCTGGCTCCTCCACATGGAAAGGAGAGACATTCTGGTTGTTGCTTCTGAATTTGATTGGCGGCCCTTCGATGTACAGTCAGGAATCAGTGTTACCACACTCTGTTTGTGGAAGAGAGAGGTTAATCTTGGGTGTGCTCCTTGGACAGGTGTCTGCAGGCTGGATAGATTCCTGGAGACCGTTGTCAGGTGTCTTTTGCAAGTGCTCAGGAGATGAGTGGCTTGATTAAGGTGAGAAAGCTCTTCTGGCTAGGGCCAGAAGCCAGTTTACTTGTCTCTAGATTGAGCTCATCAATCCTCTTAGAGTACTGATAGGTAGACTCATGAACTCAAACTCTTGCAAACACTTGGTTTTGGGTAGAAGTGGGCTGATTGTGGGTAGAATTTCTCTGCCCGTTCTTTCTTTCTTTCTTCTTCTCTTCCACTTTGTCCTCCTAGGTCTTCCTTTTCCTCTTCTTCCTATTTCTTTCCTTAATCTCTTTCTCTGCTTTAATCTCGTGTGTGTGTGTGTGTGTGTGTGTGTGTGTGTGTGTGTGTGTATGTGTGTGTGTATGTCTCGTGAGGGTCAACCATGGATGTTGTACTTCAGTTGGCATCCCCCGTCCCCTGCCTCATTTCACACACACACACACACACACACACACACACACACACTGTTGTAAAATGCTTGGTAGACATCATGGTTCATAGAAAAGAGCCTGAGGCATGGAGTCAGGAGGTTGGACTGGTGTTCCCATCCCTCAGACTATTACTCCTGTGCTCAGCAAGAAGTCTTCTGGGTTTTTTTGGACCTCAGTTTCCTTTGTGTGGGAAATGAAAGTTGAAGTTGAAATGAAAGTTGAACCTGCAAGGTTGTCTTCTCCATGCCCAATGGAAAAGAAAGAGTGTTCTATCGAGGGGCCGGAAAGATGGCTTAGTAGGTACACTGCTTGCTGTACAAGCGTGAGAACCTGAGTTCAGAAAACAAGAACCTTCCAAAAAAGTCTGGGTGTAGGGTCTCATGCCTTTAAGTGGTAGTATTAAGTGGGGGAGATGGGAGGGTATCTGGGTCGCGCTGGCCAACCACACTATCTGAATGCATGCCTGCATGCTGTGGCACACCCACGTGTTCATACACACAAACTACATCAGTGTGAAAAAGAAAAAAGGAAGTGGGCAGAGATTGAGGGAAACAAGTGATGGTGATGTTGCACTTCCATGTGCAAGCATACGTACAGCAGCACACATACACTTGCAGGAGCCTATACATGCATGCATGTGTGCATGCGCATGTGCACACACACACATATGAGGGGGGAGGGGAGAGGATGACTTCTATTTCTCCTATCACCAGTTGAGGGCTAGATACTCTTCCTGAGGGATGCCCTCCTGCTTCCCGTACTCTGACTTCTCCCAAGAGCTGAGTGGAGATGTGTGGTGCCTCCAAACAGTGGTGACTTCATGCTATGGTGGATTTGCAAAGCACAGCATATTCAACCATCCACAACCCGGAAGAAGGACCCGTGTTCCCTGCCAGTTAGTCACGAGTCATTGATTGCCACTGGTTGAATGAGTTGTATTCCGATTTCCCTGATCTGATCCATCCTGTTTTCTACTAAAGATCAGGATATAGGCTTTTGGCTTTGCTAATGAAATTCCTAATGAAGTTGCATTAGTGACCATTATAGATGGGACGCCTAGGAGGTAAGGGCCAATCACAGAGCTCAGCTGTTGCCACCTGCTAATGGCTCCTTTAAGAGGACAAAAGCATGGCCTATGTGCTCACTTCCATAATTGGGATGTTCTGGGGACCTGGGCTGGAAGAAGGGTATTGGAGAAGCATTGGACTTTCTCCTCCTCTTCCTCTTTCTCCCCCTTCTTCTTCCCTCCCTCTTCCCTTCCCTTCTCCTCCTGCCTCCACCTCCCATCTCTGGTTTTGAGGCACCGGTACTACAGATGCAAGGCACATAACCAGCTATTACATGGATTTGGAGGATCTGAATTCAGTGCCTTTCACTTTCACAGCAAATGCTTTACCACTTGACCGTTTCCCAGTGGCTCATTTCTGCTAACCTCTTTAGGTTTGTTTTTTTTTCTTCTGGTTCTGTTGCTGGGCATCCTTCCATGTTCGACGGTGAAAAATGCTTTCTTTAATCTCCCGTGTGCTCCTTAATCTTTGTTGTTTGGAGTGCCTGCTTGGGCCAGTTCTTCTTGGGACTTTGACAGCTTTATGTACCAGCTAATGTTGCCTACATAACCATGGAAATTTTTTTTCATGGTCATAGGGAAGCGCCCTTAAATTTGAGAGGTCAAGATGGTAGAGTGAGGGATCTCAGACAAGGGTGAAAAAAAAATGACGATTCCCTTCAGGAAGCCACCATACATTTTCTATTCCTGATCTGTGTGGCTCTGATACTGAGAATAGCCCTTGGCAAACTGCCAAGAGTTTGAAATATGTATATATGGGAAAGAAGAAATGCCTTGCTTTACTGTGAGGTGTGCAAATGAGTGCGTGTGTTATGCTTGCTTGTGCAGGCGTGTGCACATAGCACATGTGTGTGCGTGATGTATAGAAGGATCGATGTTTGGCTATCTTCTTTCATTGCTCTCCACCTTATTTTTTTATTTTTTATTTTTTTTTGAGACAATGTCTCCCACTGGCTTTGGAGTTCACTAATTCATCTTGTCTGGCTGATAAACCGATGAGTTCCAGGGATCTGCCTGTCTCTGCTCCCCGGTTCTACCATTGGCATTACAGATACATGCCTCTGTGCGTGGTTCTGAGGAGGCAAACTGAGATCCTGCTGTTTCTGTGGCTGGCGGTTTCCCAACTTGAGCCGTCTCCCCACTGCCAGACGAATAAATTTCAAATGTTCTCCCCGTGCCAAAGATGATCGAAGAAAGACTGCAAGTCAAAAATTGGAATCTCAGTCTCCAGAGGAAAACAGAGTTAGAATCAATGATACAGAGATCAAATTGTGGGTTGATATTGCATCCTTAAACCACTCTGTGGGAGAAAGTTGATTGCTAAGCAAGTGCCATCTTGAATATATGACAAAGCTTAGCCTCTCTGAATGTCCCTTTATCTTTCTGTTGTACATGCCAGTTTTAAGGCAGAAAAACAGGCACCGTAGAACAAAATCTGTCATTAAGTACAAGCACTGGAAAGCAAGGATGGCTCAGGCCATGATGGGTCATTCAAGTTGCTGTGGCAACTGTGACAAGTGACCTTAAGAGACTTTGACCCAACTATGGTGTAACTTAAACCATCTCCAAGTGTGCAGCCAAGTCAAGTAGGAGAGGAAACTGGAAAAACCAGGGGACAAGGCAGATATAGTGCTTCCTACAGAACAACTAGAGAGAGGGACGCATGTTGCACACTTCTGTACCTTCCGGCATGCTGTATTAGCTGTCAAAATACACAGACCAGTGTAGTAGGTACATGAAGAATGTGCTGTGAAATCACCCTGTTCACGTCTTGTTGCTATTGTGAGTGATGTAACGATAAACACAGATGGACAGTTATTTCTGTCAAATATTCAGGAGTAGTACAAATGGGTCAGATGGTAGTCCTATTTTTATTTTTATTTATTTTTTTTTTATTTTTTTTTTTGCAGAGTAAAAAAGTATTTTTAAGTTTATTTAAAAGTAAACTTAAGAGCATTCAAATAAATTGTACAAAAGAATAACCAAGAATTCACCCTAAGTAACTTTAACAATTGAGATGTAATGTGAATAAATTAAAAAAATATATTAAAAAAATAAAGAGATGCACATTGAAGCATATTTGGATATATAAAAAAGAAGATAAAACAGAATATGTTCTGTAGGTATGCAACTTCAGTTAATAACTAAGAATATTTTAAAAGTCTCTTCTTTTTTTTTTTTTTTTTTATTATTAATTTATTCTTGTTACATCTCAATGGTTATCCCGTCCCTTGTATCCTCCCATTCTTCCCTCCCTCCCATTTTCCCCTTATTCCCCTCCCCTATGACAGTTCCTGAGGGGGATTACCTCCCCCTCTATATGATCATAGGGTATCAAGTCTCTTCTTGGTAACCTGCTGTCCTTCCTCTGAGTGCCATCAGGTCTCCCCATCCAGGGGACATGGTCAGAGGTGTGGCACCAGAGTGTGTGAGAACGTAATATCCCACTCTCCACTTTACTGTGGAGAGTGTTCTGTCCATTGTCTAGATCTGGGTAGGGGTTTAAGGTTTACCGCCTGTATTGTCCTTGTCTGGTGCCTAGTTTGAGTGGGACCCCTGTGCCCAAATCTGCCTATCATAATGTTCTACTTGTAGGCTCCTAGGACCCTCTGGGTCCTTCTACTTTGCCTTTCTCTCATGAATCTCACATCTAGAGTCCCACTAGAATGTCCTCTCCTCTGTCTCTGTTTCCTGGTAAGTGAAGGCTTTCGTGTGACATGCCCGTTGGGCTAATATGCAGATATAAGTGAGTATATACCATTTGAGTCTTTCTGCTTCTGAGTTAACTCACTCATTATGATCATTTCTAGCTCAATCCATTTATCCACAAATTTTGGGAATTCCTTGTTTTTAATAGCTGAATAGTATTCCATAGTGTATATGTACCACAGTTTCTTTATCCATTCTTCTACTGAGGGACACTTAGGCTGTTTCCATGTTCTGGCTATTATGAATAGGGCTGCTATGAACATGGTTGAGCAAATTTTCTTGCTGTGTGCTGGAGCATCTTCTGGGTATATTCCAAGGAGTGGAATAGCTGGGTCCTGAGGAAGCCCTATTCCCATTTTTCTGAGATAGCACCAGATAGATTTCCAAAGTGGTTGTACTAGTTTGCATTCCCACCAGCAATGAAGGAGTGTTCCTCTCTCCCCACATCCTCGCCAGCATGTGGTGTCGCTTGAATTTTTGATCTTAGCCATTCTGATGGGTGTAAGATGGAATCTCAGCGTTGTTTTGATTTGCATTTCCCTGATGATTAAGGAGGTTGAGCATTTCTTTAAGTGTTTCTCAGCCATTTGATATTCCTCTGTTGAGAATTCTCTGTTTAGTTCCATGCCCCATTTCTCGATTGGGTTATTTGGTTTGGTGGTATTTAATTTCTTGAGTTCTTTATATATTTTGGATATTAGACCTTTGTCAGATGTGGGGTTAGTGAAGATCTTTTCCCAGTCTGTAGACTGTCGCTTTGTACTCTTTACGGTGTCATCTGCCTTACAGAAGCTTTTCAGCCTCATGAGGTCCCATTTATTAATTGTTGACATTAATGCCTGGGCTGTTGGTGTTCTGTTCAGGAAGTTGTCTCCTGTGCCAATATGTTCCAGGCTCTTCCCCACTTTTTCTTCTAAGTGATTTAGTGTCTCTGGTTTTATGTTGAGGTCTTTAATCCACTTAGATTTGAGTTTTGTACAAGGTGACAGATAGGGGTCCAGGTGCATTTTTTTACACATAGACATCCAGTTAGACCAGCACCATTTGTTGAAGATGCTATCCCTTTTCCATCGAATGGATTTGGCTTCTTTGTCAAAAATCAAATGACCATATGTGTGTGGATTCATATCTGGGTCTTCGATTCGATTCCACTGATCAACCAGCCTGTTGCTGTGCCAGTACCATGCAGTTTTAATTACTATTGCTTTATAGTACAATTTGAGATCAGGTATGGAGATTCCTCCAGAGAACCTTTTATTGTACAGGATTGTTTTAGCTATTCTGGGTTTTTTGTTTTTCCATATGAAGTTCAGAATTGAACTTTCAATGTCTTTAAAAAATTGTGTAGGTATTTTGATAGGGATTGCATTGAATCTGTAGATTGCTTTTGGTAGGATGGCCATTTTTATTATGTTAATTCTCCCTATCCATGAGCAAGGTAGATCCTTCCATCTTCTCATGTCATCTTCAATCTCTTTCTTTAGGGATTTGAAATTTTTTTCAAACAGGTCCTTCACTTGTTTAGTAAGAGTAACTCCTAAGTACTTTATATTACTTGTGGCTAATGAGAAGGGTGTAGTTTTCCTAATTTCTTCCTCTGCAAGCTTGTCATTTGTGTATAGGAAGGCTACAGACTTTTTTGAGTTAATTTTGTATCCAGCCAATTTGCTGAAGGTGTTTATCAGCTGTAGGAGTTCTCTGGTGGAATTTTGAGGGTCACTTATGTAGACTATCATATCATCTGCAAATAGGGATAATTTGACTTCCTCCTTTCCCATTTGAATACCCTTGATCTCCTTATGTTGTCTTATTGCTCTGGCTAGAACTTCGAGTACTATATTGAAGAGATATGGAGAGAGTGGGCAGCCTTGCCTTGTTCCTGATTTTAGAGGAATTTCCTTGAGTATCTCACCATTTACTTTGATTTTGGCTATTGGCTTCCTATATATAGCCTTTATTATGTTGAGGAAAGTGCCTTGTATTCCCGATCTCTCTAAAACTTTAAACATGAATGGGTGTTGGATTTTATCAAATGCTTTCTCTGCATCCAAAGAGATGATCATGTGGTTTTTTGTTTTCAGTTTGTTTATGTGGTGGATTACATTGATGGATTTCCGTATATTAAACCATCCCTGCATGCCTGGAATGAAGCCTACTTGGTCATGATGAATGATATCTCTGATGTGCTCTTGTATTCGTTTTGCAAGTATTTTATTTAGTATTTTTGCATCGATGTTCATCAGAGAAATTGGTCTGAAATTCTCTTTCTTTGTTGAGTCTTTGTGAGGTTTAGGTATCAATGAGACTATGGCCTCATAGAATGAGTTTGGTAATGTTCCATCCCTTTCTATCTTTTGGAGTAGTTTGAAGAGTATCGGTTTTAACTCGCCCTTGAAGGTCTGGTAGAATTCAGCACTGAAGCCATCTGGCCCTGGGCTTTTTTTGGTTGGGAGACTATCAATGATTACTTCAATTTCTGTAGGGGAAATGGGACTATTTAGCTTGTTTATCTGTTCTTCATTCAACTTTGGCAAGTGAAATTGATCAAGAAAATCGTCCATTTCCCTTAGATTTTCAAATTTTGTGGCATATATGCCTTCAAAGTAGGATCTTATGATTCTTTGTATTTCTTCAGTGTCTGTTGTTATGTCTCCCTTTTCATTCCTGATTTTGTTGATTTCAGTACTGTCTCTCTGCCTTTTAGTTAGTTTGGCTAAAGGTCTGTCTATCTTGTTGACTTTCTCAAAGAACCAGCTCTTGGTTTTGTTGATTCTTTGGACTGTTTTTTTAGTTTCTAATTTGTTAATTTCACCCCTGAGTTTGATTATTTCCAGGCGTCTACTCCTTTTGGGTGTTTCTGCTTCTTTTTTTTCTAGGGCTTCCAGTTGTGTCATTAAGGTGTTTATGTGCGATGCTTCCAATTTCTTTTTAAAGGCACTTAGTGCTATGAATTTTCCTCTTAGCACTGCTTTCAGTGTATCCCACAGATTTGGGTATGTTGTTCCTTCATTTTCATTGAATTTCAGAAACTCCTTGATTTCTTTCTTTATTTCTTCCCTGACCCAGGTGTCATTTAGCAGAGAGTTGTTTAGTTTCCACATACGTGTAGGCTTTTTGTTATTTCTGTTGTTGTTGAATTGCAACCTAAGCCCATGATGATCTGATAGGATACAAGGTATGATTTCAATCCTCTTGTATCTGTTGAGGCTTTCTTTGTGAACTACGATGTGATCAATTTTGGAGAAGGTTCCATGGGGTGCAGAGAAGAAGGTGTATTCTTTCTTGTTTGGGTGCAAGGTTCTATAGATATCTGTTAGGTCCATTTGACCCATGGCATTGGTTAGTGATGTTATTTCTTGGCTTAGTTTCTGTTTTGATGACTTGTCCTTCAGTGAGAGTGGGGTGTTGAAATCTCCCACTATTATTGTGTGGGGCTTGATGTGTGGTGTAAGCCTTTTTAACAGATCTTTTACAAATGTGGGTGCCCTTGTATTGGGAGCATAGATGTTCAGAATTGTGATGTCATCTTGGTTTACTTTACCTTTGATGAGTAAGAAGTGTCCATTCTCATCCCTTTTGATTAATCTTGGTTGAAAATCTATTTTGTTCGATATTAAAATGGCTACGCCTGCTTGCTTCTTGTGTCCATTTGCTTGGAATATTTTTTTCCAACCTTTTATCCTGAGGTGATGCCTATCATTATGGGTGAGATGTGTTTCTTGGATGCATAAGAATGTTGGATCCTGTTTATGCACCCATTCAGTTAGTCTGTGTCTTTTTATTGGAGAATTGAGACCATTGATGTTGAGAGATATTAACGACCAGTTACTATTAAGAGTCTTAATTTTGATGTTGTTTTCAGTTGAGCGTTTGTGTAGTTGTCTTTTTGTCATTGTATAGTTATCTATTTCCTGAGTAGTTTTGGTTGTAGCTTGACCCTTTGGGATGGAGTTTTCCTTCTAGTACCTTCTGTAAAGCTGGATTTGTGGATAGGTACTGTTTGAATTTGGTTTTGTCATGGAATATTTTGTTTTCTCCATCAATGGTTATTGATAGTTTTGCTGGGTAAAGTAGTCTGGCCTGGCATCTGTGGTCTCTTAGGGTTTGCAGGATCTCTGTCCAGGCCCTTCTGGCTTTGATGGTCTCTGCTGAGAAGTCGGGTGTAATTCTGATAGGTTTGCCATTAAATGTTATTTGGCCCTTTTCCCTTGCAGCTTTTAATATTTTTTCTTTGTTCTGTATGTTTTGTGTTTTGATTATTATGTGACGGGCAGTTTTTCTTTTCTGGTCAATTCTATTAGGTGTTCTGTATGCCTCTTGTATGTTTATAGGCACCTCTTTCTTTAGATTGGGGAAATTTTCTTCTATGATTTTGCTGAGAAGAGTTTCTGGGCCTTGGAGTCTGATATCTTCTCTTTCTTCAATGCCTATTATCCTCAGATTTCTTCTTTTCATGGTGTCCTTAATTTCTTGGATGTTTTGTGTCAGGAGTTTTCCAGATTTGGCATTTTCTTTATTGGTTGCTTCAAGATCTGTGATTGTATCTTCTAGACTTGAGATTCGCTCTTCCATCTCTTGGATTCTATTAGAAAAGCTCAGCACTGAGTCATTCACCTTCTTCTCTGAGGCCTCACGTTCTCGTTTTTCTTCTGTCTGTGTGTTTATCATTGAATCCATTTTCATCTTCATATCTTGAACAGATTTTTTAATTTCTTTCATCTGGTTGCTTATGTTTTCCTGAAAAATTTCCAGTTCTACTCTATGTGCTTCTTTTATGTCTCGCACCTGCTTCGCTGCTTCTTCGTGCATCTGATTTCTAATTCTATTTGTTTCCTCCGATACCATCCTCATTACCAAGGCTTTGAGGTCATTTTCTTGTGTTTCCATTGTATGTGAGTTCTCCGTGTTGTTTTCTTTGGGATAGCTGGGAGCTGGAGACTCCATGTTGTTTTGGGGTTTTTTGCGAATGCTTTTACGCTGTCCCTTAGACATCTTGCCGTCTCTGTTTTTGTTGGGTAACTTCCAGAGTTGAGTGGATGGAGTCTGATGATAGATTCACTTGTTTTCTCACGATTTCCGTAGGCTGGAAGCCCTGATACTTCACTGGTGTGGATGGCAGGAGGTTAGCCCTGTAGTTTTGGGCTCTCACCACCAGTGATCCTCAGCTCCCCTTTGCTGTGGATCCTGCAATCTTTCTGGGTCTCTGAGTGATCGTTGGGTCAGGCCAAGGTAATCACAACCTTTTGGGTCCCTTGCCAAGTCCCGCCAGAGATACTGGGCCCGAGCCACGTGGCGAGCTCAGCTAGTTTCTCAGGGCCTGAACCGTCTGTCACAGCAGGAGAACTGCGATTGCACTGAGCAATCACCCCGGGTGGAAGTGAGTGCTCCACCCACCCCGTGTCTCCGCAGGAAAACCAAGGCTGCTTGAGCAAGCACCCAGGGTATAACTGAGTGCCCCGCCCAGCCCGCGTCACAGCAGGAAAACTGTGGCAGTGCTGCGCACTCACCTAGGGTAGAAGTGAGTGCTTCTCCAGGCTTGTGTCCCAGCAGGGAAACTGGGACCTTGATGAGCAAGCACCCAGGGTAGAGGGGAGCGCTCCACCCAGCTTGCGTGGTAGTAGAAAAACCAATGCTGAGCTGGGCAAGCACCCAAAGTATTACTGAGCGCTCCTCCCTGCACGTGTCACAGCAGGATAATTAGGTCTGCGCTGAGCCGGAGCGCAGGATGGAAGCCGGCTCACCGCCCAGCTTGCGTCACAGCAGAAAAACCCAGGCTGCCTGAGCAAGCACCCAGGGTATAACTGAGTGCTCCGCCCCGCTCGTGTCCCAGCAGGAAAGCTGAGCTTGCGCTGAGCCGGAGCCCAGGGTGGAAGCCGGCTCACCTCCCAGCTTGCGTCACAGCCGAAAAACCAAGGCTGCTTGAGCAAGCTCCCCGGGTATAACTGAGCGCTCTGCCCCGCTCGCGTCACAGCAGGAAAACCACGTCTGCGCGGAGCCGGAGCTCAGGGTGGAAGCCGGCTCTCTGCCCCGCCTGCGTCACAGCAGGGGAGCTGCGCCTCGGGCAGCCGAGCCAGCCTCTCCACAGCCCAGCTCACTGAGCCCACCCAGGATTCTGGGGCCGAACCGTCCGCTGAGTCCAGCCTGGGTCTCAAGGCACCACGCGACCCAAATCCTGTCCAGAGTCCCCTCTCCCGCAGCAACTCCCACTGTCCACCGCACTAATCGCCTCCACTGGAAGGCTCTGAGCTGCAAACCTCAGCCACTGCCTCTGGCGCTGCCGGAGCCGCTGTGGGCACTGTTGTTCTCACCGCCGCCGCTCTGATCCGAGAAAGTCCTCGCTCCTCCTGTGTGCAGGGGCCGGCAGGTCCTCCGCACCCTGGTCCCTCCGGACCGTGGAGCACTTCTGCTGCTGTGGTGTGGGGACCTTGGTGTTCCTGGCTCAGAAATCTGTGCAATTCCCTGAATTGTTCGCTGGAGCTTTCAAACACGGTCCACACTGCTCGCCGCCATCTTGGATCCCCCTATTTTTAATTATTTGAGAACACACATACTGGTTTCCGTCATGTCTGCATTAATTTGCATAAAATTATGAAATTTGCTGGAAAATGGATAGGTCTCAAAAGTGTTACATTAAAGTGAGGTACTTCAGACTCATAAACAAAACTACTGGACTCTATCTTCTCTATAGCCTGTGTATATAATATTTGTAAATAAGTATATACATTCAATGTTTATTTATGAAAATGGGTGTGATTGTGGGCATAGGCTACACAGTTAGGAAGGGGACCTTGAGAGACGGAAATACAGTTATGAAGGTATAGATGATGGGAGGTGGAGTAGGACAGTGGGACTCAGGTGTCACCAAAGCAGAAAGGTGTTGGGGACGATAGGCCATATGGCCAATGTTCAGCCATCTTGTCCAAGTCTGCACCTTTAAGTCTCTGTCTTTCCCAAAGCCTGCCTTTCACCAGAAACTAGCTGACTCTGTTGTGAGTCAGCAGTTAGACTAAAGCTAGGTGAAGACAAAGCAAGCTGCCCTGTGTGGCAGGACATTATGACCCTGCCTGGATTTCCCTATGTTTTGAGAAAGGCCTGCAGCTGGGTTGCTATAGCAATATGCTCCCCCTGCCTTCTGACTTATAAAAGCTGCACCCGACTAATAAAGTTTGAGAGTTTGATCAGTCAGACTTGCTCTCCTTCTTTGTGTCTTGCGTTTGAACTTCACCCCGAGTTTTAGTTGAACCCCAAAGGAGGCTCTGGGGAGGGTAGGAAGTCACAAGGTACTATAGATAGAGAAAGGCGTTCAAGAGACTCAACAAAACCAGATTTGGCTTGAAAAAAAAAAACACCACAATGAAACCTAATGCTTTGAATGCTGACTTTCAAAATAACTAATTAATTAAGTCCAAATCTGGCCTAACGATGCATCGGTGGGTAAAGGCTCATGCTTCAGGGCCTTATGACTGACCCTGATCCCCAGAGCCTCTGCTCTCTACACTTCAGAGGTGGCCAGGGCATCCCTCCCCACCCACATGAAATCAATAAATACAATCTTAAAACTTAAAAATAATCAGCCAACTCTGTTTGTTTTTAGCCAAATAGTGCTTTACCCAGTGGACATATCTGAAGTTTTGTTTGTTTGTTTGTTTGTTTGTGCCACATCTATAAAATGGACAGCAAGCTAAGATATTAAGCCCCTCAAGTTAAAGGGAAGGCGAGCTAATTAGACATTGCATTGATATGACATGCCAGGAAGACTGCTAACATGGAAACAGAAAGAGCAAACAAGTATGTGTTTTGCACAATTTATGAGCTGGTGGGGGTAGGTGGGACATAAACATGCAGAGGAGCAAGGTCACCTAAGGCCACACGTACATACTGATAAAGATGTGAAAAAGGAATTCTGACCCACTGCTGATGGGGAGGGAAATGGGTACAGACACTATGGAGCTCAGCGTGGGGACTCTTTCAAAGCTAGCACTACCACAGGACCCTACAGTCCACTCCTGGGAGTATACCCAAAGGAATCTAAGCCAGCATGCCACAGGCACGCTTGCTCACCCATGTTCATCATGACAGTATTCATGACAAACGGATTATTAAATCAGTCCAGTTGTTTATGACAGGTGAGTGGATGGAGAAAATGTGATTTTTTTTTATAGATATGCAATGGGATTTTAGCCTTAAGGAAGAACAAAATGATGTCGCTTGCAGGAAGATGGATAAAGTTGGAGATTATTATACTGAATGAGACTAAACAGACCCAGGAAAAACAAAACAAAACAGTGACATGTGTTTTAAGTATCTCATATGTGAAATCTAAGACATGTCTTCCTGTATGTGTGTATGTCTTTATGTATGCATGCATGTATATATGTAACACACATGTGTATGTGCATGCATGTGTCTGTGTACATGCATGTGAGTGTGTGTGTGTTCATGTGTTTTCCAGGGAATTAGAAGGAAGACTGCAAAGACTGCATAGGAAGATGAAGGGGACTAGGCAAAGAAGAAAACAGTGAGGTTGAATTTGTTCAAAGAACATGACACACTCAAACAAAGATGTCACCAAACCTATTGCTCTGTACAATGAATATCCACTAATAAGTTTATTGAAGGAAAGTAAAATGGAATGAAAGCACTAGGGGCTGGTGTATAATAATCATGCTTGAGGTGCAGGTGCATGGCTTATTGAAGGAGAGGCTATGACCAATGAGTGGGTGCCTTCGTGCCAATGGTGATTCTGTCAGGTGGTTTGGTGACAGCAGAAGGAAGTGGAGCACAGAAGAGCTTGGTATATTCTAGGCAACAGAGAGACCTGCACCCCAACCTCACCCCCAATTTGGTGAGTGAGCAGTAGGCTGAGGGGAGCTACAGGAAGGGCCAGGGGGTAGGGATGTCATTGGGCATACATCTTTAGGACCTGAGGATGTGACCTGTGGTGGAGTGCTTGCCTTGAATCCTCTAGTCTAGGGGTGTGGCTCGCTGGTAGAGCACCTACCTAGACTCCCCCAGTAAAGGTTAGGGAATGTCTCAGTGGTAGAGCACTGGCCTCAGATCCTCCAGTGAGGAGCTGAGGGATTGGCTCAGCTGTGGAATGCATATATAAAATCCCACAGTGAGGAACTGGATGTGGCTCAGAGGTAGAGCACCTGCCTAGACACCCTCCATGAGGGCTGGGGAGTGGCTCAGAAGGCACTGAGGCTATGGTTTAGTGATAGAGAACCTGTTTAGCATATTTCGCTGAGCGCACGTAAGGAAGTGAATGGTAAAACACTTGCTAAGTATGCAGGAGGACCTGGCTTTGATTCCCAACGTGGAGGGAGTACTGTTTTTCAGGCTCATTTTAGATACATGATAGCTCATACTATATGTTAGGTACATATTGTTTCTTTCATGAGGATCAAGGAAATACTTTTTAAGTGCATTTAGCAGACTTGGACACATAATGTAAATGTTATAAGATGTTTTTATACTCCATGTGACGTGGGCTCAGCTGTTTCCTAAAGACAGTGATCCAAAGCTAATTAAGGTAGAGCCCTGCCTTTCACAGTTCAGTCTAGAAGGGACACACCAGGTGGATGATTATAATATTCAGCACTAAGTGTTAGAATAAGTATATAAAGTTGGATGACAAGAACTAAGTGGTGGAGCAAAGTGAGGGGGAGGAAAAGCAAAGGGGAAGTTCCAGTTAGAACGGAGAGGTCGTCCTTATTTACGCAGCACAGTGGAATTTCATATAAATTCAAGTATTGTGTTGTTATCCTAGTTAGCATAAACTGCCAATGTGACCAGCCTAGAGTCTCAACCGAGTAATTGTCTTTATTAGATTAGCCCATGCATATGTATATGAGGGATTGCCCTCACTGTTAATTGATTGAGGTGATCCCAGCCCACTGTGGGCAGTACCATTCTCTGGGCTGGTGATAGTCCTGGCACATATAACAAACCTAGCTGAGAACTTAGTAGTTAACAGCACCGACTGCTTTTCCCGAGGACCCAGGTTCAAATCCTGCACGTCTGCTTATACCTCTCTGTAACTCCGCTGCCAGAAGATCCTCTTGCTGCTGGCATCCAAGTGGTACAGACATACATACAGACAAAATACCCATGCATATAAAATAGATGATTAATAATAATAATAATAATAATAATAATAATAATAATAATAATAAATTTAAGAAGAAAGCTAAAGCTAGCTGATCCTGAGCCCACAAAAGTGAGCCAGCAATCAGAGTTCCTCCATAGTTTCTGACCCTCACCCTCACCCTGGGCTTCCGGCTTTGGGCCTCTCTACCCTAATGTCCCTCAGTGATGGACTATGATCTGGACATCTTAGCCAGATAAACTCTATCCTCCCCAAGTTGCATTTGGCCAGAGGGTTTTTTATCATGGCAACAAAAAGAAACTAGAACAGCAAGCAGTGCTAGGAGACACTGCAGGCCCAGGACAAAGGGCGCATCGGGCATTTATGGGCCAAGGTCAAGTGCAGAACTGTGTCTTCTGTTGGGAATGGATCACTGGTAGGGCTTTGGAGTCCAGTACTTTCTCAATGGCTACTGTTTTGAAGGTTCTGCTGGAGGGTCTTTTGAAGGTGATGGAGAAGGAGCAGAATGGGCCTGTGAGTAGGGACATTCTTCCTGACCGTTGCTCAGAAGATACAGATGATGAGATGACCAGATCACGCAGATGGGAAAGATCTGGAAAGCAGGCAACAGCTTTGATATGTATTTTTGGAGCAAGGAAGCTGGCAGGGCCCTGACTTTTACTGAGCAAACAGTCAATAACTGTTTTTTAATGAAATTGACTAGATGGTAATACAAGAGTTAGAGGTCGGACACTAATCAAACACTCAATAAATGCCCGCGATGGTTGTGATTATCGTCAGATGCAGAATCACAGAGAACTTGGGAAACCTCCTCAAGGAGGCCAAGGTGATACGTGGGAACCAGGTGTGGTGGCGTGTGCCTTTAATCCCAGCACTCAGGAGGCAGAGGTGATTTCAAAGTCAGCCTGATCTACAGAGTTGAGCCCAGGACAGCCAGAGCTACACAGAGAAACCCTGTCTCAAAAAAAAAAAATCAGAAAAATAATATAAATGATTCATGGGTTAAGTGACTCTGGGATGAAGGAATGAAGGAAAGAAGGTTTGCAGATTGGGACCTGGGCATGGGTCCAGGCTATGTAAGGGAGGGTTGGTGCCTATGGACCGCATACTCACAGGAAGATGGTATTGACTCCTATTCCCTGCATGTGGCTGTCAGTTTCCCTTCATTGGCAGCAGCGTGCCTGGTTGAGCAACTTCTGCATTCAAAGCAATAAGATGATGGATCTTGGTTGATCCCTGAGAGTCTTACTGCTGCTGAAGCCCCTTGATACACCTGCAGGTCATTTCCATCTTCTCTTGGTGTTTGGAAAGGATATTGACTTAGATCAGGTGTGTGTGTGTGTGTGTGTGTGTGTGTGTGTGTGTGTGTGTGTGTGTGCATGTGAGCATTTGAATGCATGTTCATGTGCACGAAGGTATACGTACGAAGGTACACGTATGTGTCGGCATGTGGACATCAAAAGAGAGCTTCAGTTCTCGTTCCTCAAATGTTGTCCACCTTAGTTTTTGAGACAGGACCTCCCACTGCTCTGGAACTCACCTGGTAGGCTAGGCCAGCAAGTCCCAGTGATCTCTCTGCCTCTGTCTTCCCAGAACTGTGACTAAGTGTTTCCCTATACCTGATGTGTTTTTTTTTTTTTAATGTTGGTTCGGGGGCTTGTACTCAGGTTTTTGTGTTTCAATTGCTCAACAACTCAATTGTTTGTTTATTCATTCTGCTCATCTTTTTTCCTGCCTCTTAGGACCAATTTAAGTATTACACCTTCCAATTAGGTGTCAAATATGTCTGCCTCTCTGCCTGTCTGCCTATCTATCTATCTATCTATCTATCTATCTATCTACCTATCTATTCATGTATGTATGTATGTATGTATGTATGTATGTATGTATGTATGTATGTATGTATATCTATCTGTCTGTCTGTCTATCTGTCTGTCTGTCTATCTGTCTGTCTATCTACCTACCTCTAACACAAGGTCTCACGTATCCCAGGCTGGTCTTGAACTTCCTATGCATCCAAAAAATGACTGTGTACACCTCATTCTCTTATCTCTTCCCTCTGAGTGCAGGGAAAATGGATACACACCATTGTGCCCAGTTTATGCCAGGTTGGGCTGGAATCCAGTGCTCCACACATGCCAGTCAAGTCCTTTACTCACAAGACCACACCTCTAGCTGTAGCTGTCAAGGAACTTGAGCCTTCTTTTATCTTTCAGACTCCTTCGTTATTTTGCTACTGTTGTTATGATTTTCTAAAACCATAGTAATGTTATTATGATTCTTCTTAAGTATTTGTTCTTCATTACCAAGTCAATTAGATGTTTGCCTTTAACTTGTTTCTTGTTTTTTTATACACTGTGCATTGGATCTGCCTTGCTATTTGCCTAGTTAATAATGAAAGAGCATTTTTGCTGGTCGTTTAGAAACGTCCATCTCGCACCTTGGTCAACGCTTCTGTTTGGGACACTGTTTCTGCATTCTAGAATTTGAGCATGGATGCAGAAAGGGATTGCACATATAATCCAGAATCATATCACAAGAACAGTGTGGGAATGGGCAGCTTAGTTTTGTTTCCTTCCAGGTGAGTGCACGAGTCTCACCCAAAGAGAGGGATGCTAGGGAGAGACTGCACTATGAAATGGGGGCAGAGGTGAGAAACCTGCAGGTGGAGAGGTGCTGGGATCCAGACAAGCTTCTGTTCATAGTGGTTGTCTCCTGGCTCTGAGCTTCCCTTGCCCCATGGGGTACCATTTTTTTCATTATCACAAAGATCCAAGTGGCAGACCTGCTAAGACTGATTGCTTCATCTCAGAGGGGCATATCATAAAACTGGCCTTATTCCTCAGCAGGGGAGGAACGATGGACAGATCTTCCTTCCTGTGAACTCCTTTGCCTGTCAGTTACCATTCTTTCTCGAATGGTAATTTAGTGCCTCAATTAAAACTTTTTTCATGGTAAATAGTACAGCTTGGCCTTTGTCATGGTGTGATAACAGAACGGTACAGACTGAATTTGTTATAGGGAACAGGTGCTCTGGGAGTGGAGAGATGGTTCAGTAGTTGAGTATTTGCTGCTTTTCCAGTGGGCCCAAGGACTCACATTAAGTGGTACATGCATAACTACCTATAATTCCAGCTCCAGGAAATATGACATCCTCTTCTAGTCTCTGGAGACA
Source organism: Acomys minous (assembly GCF_964271855.1). NCBI lineage: Eukaryota > Metazoa > Chordata > Mammalia > Rodentia > Muridae > Acomys > Acomys minous. Next base: position 75,954,273 of record NC_140498.1, read on the forward strand.
CCAGCACACACACACACACACACACACACACACACACACACACACACACACACACACACACACTCACACCCTACTAAAAAATAAAATAAATCTTAAAAACAAAACAGATATTATTTGGCTAAGAGGGCTGGCTGGTGAGAAGTCTAAATTCAGTATGTCAAGGTTTGCATGAGAAATGTCCCTCACAGGCTCATGTATTTGAACACTTGGTCCCCAGTTGGTGGCGCTGTTGGGATGGTTATCGAATGTCCTGGAGGTGAAGCCTTGTTGGAAGAAGTGCATCACTGGTGGTGGGCTTTATGGATTTACAGCTTGGCTCCACTTCCTGCTCTTTTTCTGTCCCTGTGTCCATATGAAATAACCAGCCACCTTCCTACAGCTGCTGCCATGCCTTTTCAACCAGGATGGACTCAATTTCCCCAGAACTGTAATCCCAACTAATCTCTTTCCTTTTAAAATTGCTTAAAAATTATTTATTTACTATTTGTATAGTATCCTGCCTGCATGCCAGAAGAGGGCACCAGATCTCATTATAGATGGCTGTGAACAACCACGTGGTTGCTGGGAATTGAACTCAGGGCCTTTGGAAAAGCAGACAGTGCTTTTAACCTCTGAGCCATTTCTCCAGTCCAAGATTTATTTAATTATTATGCATACAGTGCGCTGCCTGCATGTACACCTGCAGGCCAGAAGAGGGCATCAGATCACATTATAGATGGTTGTGAGCCACATGTGATTGTTGGGAATTGAACTCAGGACCTTCGGAAGAGCAGACAGTACTCTTAACCTCTGAGCCATCTCTCCAGCCCCAAAGCCCACGTTGAAAAATTTTGGCCACGGTGTTTTATCACGGCAACAGAGGAATAACTAATCTATGGAGAATGCATATGATATGAGCCTTGTTTATCATCCCTTCTGGACCCTTCTATAACATAGGAAAAGTACACATTTCTTAATGGGCTCTTTGGATTTTTGAAGACACCATTTATATTGCTTGCTCTGGTTCCATTACTCTGGCCCATTTACCAAGTGGTCCCAAAAGGTGTTGATTTGAGTGGGGGTGTGCAGCGGGAGAAGGCTCTGCAGCAGGTCGTGACTGCTGTGCGGGGTGTTGATGCTCCTCTTACGGTGACTCAGCAGAGCCATCCAAGCCCAGAGTGGCAGTGGCAGATGGTAAAGCTCGCTTGAGACTTTTCAAGATTGCTGTAGGTGAACGGTAGAACAGGCCTTTAGGAATTTTATAGCAAAGACTTGCTGTTTTCTGACAGTAATCTATCCTTTAAAGAGACAGCTCTTTGTGCCGGGGAGCCGGCTCAATTGATAAGAGTGTGGGGACTTGAGCTCTATCACGGGCACTGCATGTAAAAAGCCGGACATAGTGACATGTGGTTGTAACCCCAGGACCAGGGAGGTGAGGCAGGAGGACTACTGGAGCTTGCTGGCCAGCCAGCATAGTCAGAGCTGTGGATTTAGCATCCATCATGGAATTCACAGGTCTAACCATGTCCCCTCTTTTGTCACAGTGCAGCTGACTTGATACAGTGGTGGGATTTTTTTTTCTTTTTAAGATATAGCTGCAGTGCCAGTTGTGTGTCAATACCTCAGAGGTCTAGAACATGGTTCACTAGAAAGCTATGTATAATCTAAATACACACCCGATGTATGATGCTCCCTCTTCAATAGGAGGATTCAGGGCCCAGGAATTAAGGAGTTAATATGTGACACCTTTCCTTGAGGGGAGGGGGAAGGAGGAGACATGACAAAATATCTCTTCAGCCCAGATGTGAACTGACAACAAGGTGAAGTAAGGTTGGATACTACCCAAATCCAACTTGGTGAAGCAATGAGTTTTATTGGGGCTACTTACAGGAATATGGGTTAGAGGTTACATATATGAAACAAAATAACTTTAAAAAGCTATATCACCCAAGGCCCTCTCTAGCATGGGTGGCCCCTGAAAGCTAGAATCCTAGAATTTATTCCACAACTTCTAAGTGGCTCAGCAGTTTGGAGAGTCTCTTTTAGGCAGCTCAAATGGTCTGTGCTCAGTGGTAGAGCTACGGCCTAGAATTCTCCAGTGAGGGGCTGAGGTGTGGTTCAGTGTTAGAGCACCTGCCTAGAATCCCCCAGTGAGAGGCTGAGGGGGCTCAGTGGTAGAGCTCCTGCCTAGAATCCCCCAGTAATGGGCTGGGGTGTGGCTCAGTGGTAGAGCTCCTGCCTAGAATCCCCCAGTGAAGGATTACAGGTGTGGCTCAGTGGTAGAGCACCTGCCTAGATTCCCCCAGTAATGGGCTGGGGTGTGGCTCAGTGGTAGAGCTCCTGCCTAGAATCCCCCAGTGAGGGATTGCAGGTGTGGCTCAGTGGTAGAGCACCTGCCTAGAATCCCCCAGTGAGGGGCTGGGATGTGGCTCAGTGGTAGAGCACCTGCCTAGAATCCCCCAGTGAGGGGCTGGGGTGTGGCTCAGTGGTAGAGCTCCTGACTAGAATCCCCCAGTGAGGGATTGCAGGTATGGCTCAGTAGTAGAGCACCTGCCTAGAATTGGCTAGTGAGTATCTAGGGATTTGGTTCAGTGATGAGTATCTGTCTTGTATGAATAAAGTCCCAGCACTGCTCAAGGAAACGAGGCCCACAAAACACAAATAAATACATATAACATCCTAATGGACATTTCTAGCCAGTTTGAAGGGACAAGTTGAATTTCAACAGTAAAATGCATTTTTTTTTGTTTTTTCCAGAGAGGGTTTCTCTGTGTAGCCCTGGTTATCCTGGACTCACTTTGTAGACCAGGCTGGCCTCGAACTCCCAGTGACCCACCTGCCTCTGCCTCTCGAGTGCTGGGATTAGCGTGTGGGCCACCACATTCCTCTTTTCTCACCATGCTGTGTCCATTGTTGGGTCTTAAGAACTCATCATGCAAAGCAGGGCATCCAGGAGCCATTGGGAATCATGTCACGGGTGTGTGTCACCATTGTTCCAAGGCGAAGGCTTTCATTCTTCATCAGTGACATCCTTTACTCTGAGTCATGCTGTCAGCAGTTCTTTCCTGATCTTACTTTACAATCTGTAGCTTGTTTCCGTTTTTTAACACCTTCAAGGGGATGATGCTCTAGCCCCTCCCTCCCTGACTGCAATTGGAAGGAGTCCCTGCAACAGCTGCAGGCTGGGCTAAGCACATTCCTGTAGTATGTGGTCAGTGGGAAGCTGCTGTGAGCCTGGTGTGAAGCTTGCATGTTTTTCACCTTCCACTCATAAGAAGGGACCTGACGTTTTTTAAAGGATGATTTCTTAAAATGGGAAGTTCAGAGTAGATCTCTGCAGACCAGAGATCTTTGTATGGAATTCTACTTACCATTTCTGGAACACTCTCTCTCTCTCTCTCTCTCTCTCTCTCTCTCTCTCTCTCTCTCTCTGTGTACATGCATGTGGAAGTGCATGTGTAGGTCAGAAGTGGACACGGGGTAGTGTGTCTTCCTCAATCTCCCTTTACCTTATTTATTTATTTATTTTTATTTTTATTTTTTTGGTTTTTCGAGACAGGGTTTCTCTGTGTAGTCCTGGTTGTCCTAGACTCTCTTTGTAGACCAAGCTGGCCTTGAACTCACAGAGATCCGCTTGCCTCTGCCTCCCGAGTGCTGGGATTAAAGACGTACGCCAGCACCGCCCGGCTTACCTTACTTTTTGAGACACACACTCTGTCACTGAATTTGGAGCTCAGCAATTCAGGTAGGTAGACTGGCTGGCTACTGGCTTTCAAGAATCCTCCCGTCTCACACACTCAGTGCCATGAGCACAGGTGTACACCATGAGTCCTAACCTTTATGTGGGTTTTGGGGATCAGAACTCAGATCCTCACGCTTGCACACTAGCACTGTACCAAGTAAACTGTCTCCTCTGCCATCCCCTAAGCTTATTTCCTAACTCATCATTCAAGAAGTCAGCTAACACCCTACTTCCTTCTGCCCCTCCCCCCCACCACTTTCTACGCTTGGATTTCCTTTTCATGGTTATTTGCCTTGTGGGGAAAGCAAGCTCCAACCTGCACCGTGCTTTTATAGTATCACTTCGCTAACTACCAGATGCTCAAGGTAAGCATTTTTATTTTATAGGGTTCGCTCATGTCTTCTGTGGCCAAGAAATTAGTAACTAGGCCCCTCCATTGACCCTTTAGGCCTTGTGTTAATGGTTGGTTCACTTAACTAACCAACAGTTGCCAGCTGTATTCAAGGAGGCTAATAAATTAAAAAAAAAATATCAGAGAACAATAATTAACCTTGAGTATAAAGGTATTAACCAGAGGCAATCAATCACTTTGCCAGGCTTAGTAAACACTTAGAATGTATTAAGGGTCCCAGAAGGAGTAATTAAAGATCTGAGATCTTCTGTTACAAATAGAAGCAATAAAGGGTCAAACACAGCTTGCAGATGGATGACGGTTCAATAGGAGCCAAATGGTAGATTGTAGCTCTCCATTATCAGAGCACAACATTTTCTCATTGAGGAATCTATGGCATCCCTGCGTTTGGATGGAGGTGGCATGGGCAAACGTGTCCATGTTCACGTAGGAGCCAGAGGACGAGCTCAGATGCTGTTCCTCAGGCTGTTGCCTGGCCGCCCATGGAGCTCAGGGGTCCACTTGTCTTCACGTTCCCAACACAGAGATTACAGATGTGCACCCTCATGCCTAGCTTTCAAGATATGGCTTGTGGGATCAAATGTGGATCATTGTGCTTGCATGGCAAGCACATGGGCTCTTCTTAAACCTGAGCTTATAACGTCCCTAAGCTCGCATTTCTCTGTAAGGCGTACCAGAGGACGAGCCTGTCCCCCCATGCGCAGCCTTGCCAGTCTTCGCCGTTTGAGTAGAGGTAATAGAGAAAACTCACGGTTTTCCTTGCAGAATGGCTCCCTGTACAGGTGATAAGTATTCGCGCTGTACTGAAAAGTGTGAGGCTATACAAGCATTGCCGCAGTATTGTACGGTACTGTTCCTAACAGATAGTTTAGAGTATCTCTGACATAGTCCTCGTGTGGCACATATTGAATATGAACAATGTCACTGGTTTTGGCATGCATCACCATGAATCCATCTCCCCAGTCATCATGGTGAACACTTCGCCACCCCAGGGCCCTCTTGGTAATCCCTTCACCTCTTTCCAGGCAACCACTGATGTTCCATGCACTGTAGATTAGTCGGTCCATTTACAATTTTAAATAGACAAAATTATATAGCATTTTTCACCTTGAATAATTATTTTTTGTGTGTGTCTTTTTCAGGGCTTGACATGGAATTCAGAGCCTCACCCAGACTGATCGAGTCACCTACCACTGAGCTATGCCTCTGCTGTGTTTTGAGCCTTGAGTTTTGTCAAGGGATCCATAGTTGATTCCTCTTTATGACTGAGTGATATCTCAATTACTGTCTATATCACAGTTGCTTGTCCACTCACTTGTTGTTAAACATTTGGTTTGATTCAAGCCTTTGGGTCTTATAAAGAAAACTGACGTGTAATAAAATTAAAAAAGAAAAAAAAAAAAAAAGAAAACTGACTTAGAGTTGGGGAGACGGCATAGTGCTTATGAGCACTTATTGTTCTGGCATATGGCTCCTCTTCTGGTCTCCTCAGCCACATGAATTCATGTGCACACACACGTAATTTTAAAAAATGATTACATAAAACAATATTTTAAAAAATAAATGAGGCTGTTATGAACATTTGTATTCACGTATTTGAATGAACATATGATTTTATTTTTCTGGGTAAAGGCTCAGTTGACACGCACGTATTTAACTCTTTGCCCATGTAAGCATCTGTTTGCTTGTTTTGAGACAGGATTTCAGGTAACCCAGGATGGCCCCTAAAACTCATTATGCGGTTGATGTGGAACTTGAACTCTCAATCATCTACAGCCCCACCCCCACCCTGCCCTGCCACCTCCCAATCATCTACAGCCCCACCCCACCCTGCCACCTCATTCTGAATTATAGGCTTGCACTATCATGTCGGGCTAATTTTAACTGTCCTTCTTTTTCTACCATTGATCGATTTTGCATTCTATCAGGGGCTTGGGAATGTCGTATAAATGTGAAAGCCTCCAACTTTCTGGAGGCTTCTCTCCTTTTGCTGTGTGGGCTTCAGGAATTGAACTCAGATCATCAGGCTTGGCAGCAAGTGCCTTTACCCACTGAGCTATCTTACTGGCATCATTTTTGTTGTTGTTGTTTTGTTTTTTGAGACAGGGTTTCTCTAAGTAGCCTTGGTCGTCCTGGACTTGCTTTGTAGACCAGGCTGGGATTGAACTCACTCATTTTTTTTTAAAACTCTTTAAGAAACAGTCTATGGAAATAGTTGTCAAGGGGTCAACCTTAGCATGCACGGTGGTGTCTGAGATTCGATCTGAGTACTGAAAAGAGGCAATAGGAGGAGATGAAGGAGAAAGAGGTGGAGAATTCCAATCTCAACCCAACAAAAATAAAATTGAAGATGCTAAGACTTGTAGCCAAACACTGGGTGAAGGATAGGGAGTCTTTTGGAAAAGTGGGGGGAAGGATAGAAGGACCTGGAGGTGAAAGGAGCCCCACAAGAAGACCAATAGAGCCAACTAACCATGGGCCAGAAGGCCTTGCAGAAACTGAAGCCCCAACCAAGGACATGCATGGACTGGACCTAGGTCCCCTACACAGAAGTACCCAATGGGCAGCTCAGGCTTCATGTGGGTCCCCTAGTAAGGGGAGCAAGGGCTATCTCTGTTGCCTGATCTTTGATCATTTCCCTTTGGTAATGCTGCTTACCAGGCCACAGGGGGAGAGGATGTGCTCAGTCCTAATGCAACTCGATGTGCTGGGGTGTGTTGGTTGGTGGGGGCTCCCGTTTTCTGTGGAATAGATGAGGGGGGGATAAAGGGAAGAGGGAGGGTGGGACCAGGGGAAGAGGAGGGAGGGGGCTAAGATTGGGATGTAAAGTGAATAAATGAATAATTTTTTAAAATTAGAAGAACTAAGGGAGACAGAGGCAGGTGGATCGCTGTGAGTTCGAGGCCAGCCTGGTCTACAAAGCGAGTCCAGGACAGCCAAGGCTAACACAGAGAGACCCTGTCTCAAAAATTTTTCTATAAATAAGTATATTTAGAAGAAGGAGAGTAGAAAGGAGGAGTGAGGAAGGAGGATACTTTACCATCTAATATTTCATGCACTCATGTATGATGGTTTCAGAATCTCCTGAAATTCAATAAAACTATTGTTTTATTTATAATTATTCTTTGTCATTGGAAAGGGTCTAAAATGTAAACATTTATCAATGATGCATTTCCAATATGGCATTTTCATTTTCTTTTTTAAAGTTTTACTTTAAATAAGTGCCTCTTTATGGCGTTTGGTCTCAATTTAAGAGGAACAGCAGTTGCTCATCGCTGCTGTTTGCTGCTTCAGGAAATAAATCAATTGCACTGGTAATCTCTACCCTTCCCCAAATCAGCCCAACCCCAGGTCTTATTTCATAATCACTCATATCTTTCTGTGTGCTTGTTCTGTGGCTTTATTAGTGAACAACAACAGCAGCATCTTCTTTTTCTTCTTCTTTCCTTCTCCTCCTCCTCCTCTGCATCTTCCTCCTCTTTCTGAGACAGGTTTCTCTGTGTAGTCCTGGACATCCTGGAACTCATTCTGTAGACATTGCTGGCCTCGAACTTAGAGAGATCAGCCTGCCTCCCAAGTGCTGGGATTAAAGGCTTGTGTTGCCACCTCCCCCAAACTAGTAAACTTCTGTTTGTACTCCATCCACACTTTCCAATACTCCTTTGAAATCCTAACTTTGCTATCTGAGCTTCTTGTACCTGGCCATCTTTGGCTCAGGCTGCAAAGCAAGCCTACCTAGGAGATCATTTTAAGCTCCTGAGATTTTGATCTGGGTTGTGGAACATCTTTCTGTTAGTTACTTTTCTTATCATTGTGACAAAAAAAAAAATAACCCAAAAGAAGAAACACAATGGTAGAAAGGCTTCTCTGGGCTCATGGTTTTAAGGGAGACAGTCCATCATGGTGGGAAAGCACGGAGGGGGCTATTTGAGGCTGCCGGTCACATGGCGCCTGCACTCTGGAGAGGACAACAGGCAGGAAGTGAGCAGCCTCAAGGCCCGCCCCAGTGACTTCCTTCCTCCAGTTAGGTGCCACCTCCTAAAGGCTTTGTAACATTCCAAATCTGCAAGGTCAGCTGGAGACCAAGTGTTCAAACATAAGAACTTATAGGGGACCTTTCATGTTCAAACCCCAGCAGCATGCTGTCTAGACCAGGTAAAACACCAAGAGTGCTACAGAGCTCCACAGAAACGTGTCTGGTCAGGACTAGTAACAAGCTTTGCAACCTGCGACTTAATATTTGTGTTGTTCCAGAACCTACTCGTCGTAGTGAAATAGTGGTCAGTACATTATTTATTCTTCTTGTTTCTCTGTTTCTCAGCAACAGCTCCTCCAACTCTGTTGCTAATGGTACAGCTACACTAGTAAATACAAGAAGGCCTGCCTACCACAGAGAATAGAGGAATTTCAGCAAAACATTCACTACCCATCTCTTGTGCTTCTCTTGGGGGAAATGCAGCCTAGCTCACAGCACAGTTAAGTGGATTTGTAACTTCTTGTAAAACTAGACATAGCGAACGCTGACTAATGAATCCATGGTGACCTTGGATAGGGCAGGGATTGAGAGGGTGGAGGAGGACTTTAATTTGTATGTATTCTGTGGGAATTTTCAGCCTTATTTTCTTATAATGAGTTGGTGAGGAAGACCTATTCTGATAGTACTATATGCAAAAATCCTCCCAAATAATTCACAAATCTAATTTTAAAATTATTACTACCATTGGGAATACATACACACACACACACCCCTACCATACTGCTGTTTACAGATTAAAGATGTAAAGAAGTGTTGCCGTGTGTGTGTGTGTGTGTGTGTGTGTGTGTGTGTGTGTGTACACCCGTGCATGCATGTATGCAGGTCATAGGAAGATGTTTGATGTCATCCCCTTGAGTCAGGTTCTCTCAACAATCCTGGAGCTCACTGGTTTTTGGCTCCACCCTCTCCCCCCATTAGAATTACAAGTATGTACCAGCACACCTGACTATTAAAAAATTTATGTTCTGGGCATCAAACTTAGGTCCTCATGTTTACAAGGCAAGTATTTTAATCAAGTGAGATATTTTTGCTAACTGCCCTTTATTACATATAGCCTTCTAAAAAAATCTCTACTTTTGATGCCCTAGGGGCAAAGGACATTGCCGCTGGACAGAAAGGAGAAACCCATAGGATAGGATTAATTGGCTTTAAATTAAAACAACAAATCACTGTCCTGAAGCTGAGCTAACAGAGACAAGTCTTAAGAACATGTTCGGCTTCTTAAAATTATTTTTCTCAAAGGACAGCGTAATTAAAAGTGACTTGAGGATGGGGACAAACATTTACTGATCCCTACTATGTGCTAGACATTGTACTTAGTTTGTTTGTATTCCCACCTGTTAGGGTGATGGTATTTTCCCAATCTCTCTCCAGTACTCCCCCCACCTCTCTCTCTCCTTCCTTCCCCATCTTTCCCTCCCTCTTTCCCCTTATTTCCCTCTCTCCTGCTCCCTCTCCCTTTAATCTCCTCCCCTTCCCCTCATCCATCCACTGTGTGTGTGTGTGTGTATGTGTGTGTGTGTCCACACACTTGTGTTTTTGTGTGTTCTTGTCCCATGCAAGTGAGTATTGGAGACAAGAGGTTGACGTCAAGTGTCTTTCTCAATCACTTTTTACCTGCCTCCCTCACCTCACTCCTTTATGAGTCAGGCTCTCTGACTGAACCTGGGGCTTGTCATTTTGGCTAGGCTGGCCAGTCAACTCCAGGAATCCTCCTGTCTCTGACTCCTAGCTTTGGGTGTGCTGGCTGATTTTTTTTTCCCTCAACATGACACAGTTGTGCTTGGAAGAGCGAACTTGGAATGAAAAGGCCTCCTTGTGATTGGCCTGTGGGTGGAGTCTGTGGAGACATTTTCTTGATTTATGATTCATGTTGGAGGCACAAGCCCACTAGGGGTGGTTGCTACCCCTGGGCAAGTGGTCCTGGGTCGTCTAATAAAGCAATCTGGTAAGCCCTGGGGATGAAGCCAATAAACAGCATCCCTCCACTGATCCTGCTTAGCTCATGAGTCCAGGTTTTTACCTTGAGGTCCTGCCTTGACTTCCCTCAATGATTGGCAGTGTGGATGTATAAGCCAAATAAACCATTCCTTCCCAAGTTGCTTTTGGTCACAGTGTTTATCCCAGCAACAGAAAGTAAACAGGTACAGAGGTGTACAGATCTTTATGGCCACACCCACCTTTTTCCATGGGTGCTGGAGATTGGAATTCAAGTTTTAAATGCTTAACTTCCAGTCTCTAGCCTCCAATTTACAGACAAGGAAACATAGGTACAGACAGGGCCAATGACCTAGTTACTTATTGGTTAAAAGAGAGGGAATTTCAGTCTCTGCTGGGCTTATCCCAGCAGAATCTTTCTATACATTTATGTGGTAGAATTTCTGAACAGGATGATATGTAGAGCAGACTGAACAACGTTTAAAAAAAAAAAAGTCAGAACTATTGGTCAAAGTGAATGAATTCTAGCAGGAGGTAGGACAGGAGGGTTTTTGCCTTGACTTCCACCATCTCACCACTGAGCAGGCAAAAATAATCGCCGGTCGCAGCAAAACCCTGGGCTCTGCATAACTCATTAGCTTTTATTGTTTAGTCTGATGACATATGACAAAAGAATTTGTTCCAGATGTCAACCCAATGCAACAGATTTGAACAGCCCATGTATTAGGAAAAAAAAAAAAAAAAAAAAAAAAAGAAGCCCCAGCAAAGAAAACCACAGGACATCTTTGAGGCAAAGGACTTAGCTGCTTCAAGCCTGCCACCAGGACCCAAGTGTCCCCAACACTGGCAGCCTCCTAACCCTAACCCTGCCACCAGGACCCAAGTGTCCCCAACACTGGCAGCCTCCTAACCCTAACCCTGCCACCAGGACCCAAGTGTACCCAACACTGGCAGCCCCCACCTCTCAGTCCAGTGACTATTTTCTGTCTCACCAGTCATAAATTATTTGCTCACTATTCTCAATGTAAATGTCTTTTCTGTTCTTTGAACTTAAGGCATTTGAAGAGATTATTGAGATAAATTCCTTGTGGGGTTTAGTACTGTGGAAACGTTTTATCTGCAAAATATATAGACATAGGTATATATTTGTCACATAAGTTCAACAGCCAAGTTCAATGTATCGCTCTCTCTCTCGCTCTCTCTCTCTCTCTCTCTCTCTCTCTCTCTCTCTCTCTCTCTCTCTCTCCTTCTCGCTTGTCAGAGGCCCAGAGCCCAATTTTGTACACAAGAGCAGAGCTCTACAAGGCCTCATTTCCTCATAAAATTATAAACCACATTAGTCAAGGCTCTCCAGAGAAATAAAACCGCTAAGCTGCATGCAGGCATGTCAGAGGAATGCTGCATTCTTATGCAAACAATACTGTTATTGTGGAGGAAATTTGCTTGGGTGAATATGAAATCCAGGGGCGGGTGTCTCGTAATCTCCACTCCAGAAAAGGAGGACACAGGAGAGCAGAACACCTGTCAGTAAGGTCAGGGGTCTGAGAACCAGGGTTCCTGCTTCTACAAGTCCAATAGCTCCAAGAGCCAAGAACCACGAGACAAAGGATGGTCCAACTCAAAATCAGAAAGGAACTGACCTTTCCTCTCTCCCCTCCCAGTCTCTCTGAGCTCTCAGTGTACCAGGTTATAGCTGCCTAAAATAAGGAAGGTTTGAGCTAATCTGTTCTCATCAAAGATACTTGAAGAACTAATAGAAAATGAGGAAGGCTTATTTTAGCTTGTAATTTCAGGTTCTTGGCCTACTATCATTTGGCTCAGCTGACATGGTGAGGAAGATGGTGGTGAGCCTGTATAGAACAAAGATGCTCAGTTCATGGCAGACAGAAGGGAGTGAAGGGGGGAAGCAGAGAGGAGAATTTGAAGAAGAAAGAAAAGGGGTAGGAGGAGAGAATGAAGAAGAAGAGGAGGAGGAGGAGGAAGAGGAGGAGGAGGAGAGGGGGGAGGAGGAGGAGGAAGAAGAAGGAGGAGGAGGAAGAGGAGGAATATTAGGAGAAGATATAGATAAGATACACCCCTTTATAATTTGCTTTTCTGTCACTGTGATAAAATACTATGACAAAATTTGGTTCCAGTGGTATCTCTGTTTTTTCTCCACCACAAAGACATTGCTTCTTCTGTGCGATGGGTTACTATGTTGTTGCAGCATATTTTGAGATGTCAGTTATCCTGTGTTATAGCCCATGTGTAACACGACCGCTCCCATAGTCTTTAGGATGCCTGATTCAGCACCTGCTTGAGTTGGTGACTGTTGGTCCACCTTGCCTATCAGTCACTATGGTGGTTGCCAGTTGTTCAGTGGTTATGGCCGTGATTAAGGAAGCAGCAATAAATACTGGAAAGATTGCGAATGAACATGAAACATTAGATGCTGCAGGTAGGGTTGTAAACCAGTCCAATTTCTTTAGGACTAAGGGCTTAGCTTGTCAAAATACTAAGAATATTAGGGCTGGGAGATAGCTCAGTGGGTAAGCGCACTTTCTGGGCAAGAATGCTGATGTGAGTTTGATCTCCAGAACCTTATAAAAATGCCTGAAAATTCAGTGTTGAAGGGTGGGTGACTGGTGGATCCCAAGAACTCACTGGCCAGCCAGGCTAGCTAAAATCATGAGATTACAGCTTAGTGAGAGACTGTTTCCAGGAAATATGGCAGAGAGCAATAGAGAAAGACACTCAACACCCTTTTCTGGCCTCTACACACACACACACACACACACACACACACACACACACACACACTTATAGGCATATACCACATATACAATACTACACTATACTACACACACACACACACACACACACACACACACACACACGCATGCATAGCTAAAAAGTAAATAAATATATAAAACATATCCACCATGAGGCTCAACTGTACAATTCCTATGTGTTTACTTGAGGCACTCTAAGTCAACATTATCACCGAGATACTTGCATATACATGTTTACTGCAGCAGTATTCACAATAGTTAAATTTTGCAACCCATCTGAGTGCCCAACAGTAGAGGGATGGGTATGAAAGATGAGGTCTATATATTAAATGGAATTTTGTTAAGACATAAAGAAAGAAGACATGTCATATGCAGGACAATGGACGCAACTGGAAATACTAATTGCAAGCCCATCTCAGACAAATATGTTTTCTTCTGTCTTTCATGGTTCCTAGATTTTTCTAAAATAATGTATGTGATAGGAATCGATTTTTACAAATCACCGTAGTTGTTACTGTTTTATTACTGAGACCGGATAGAAACAACTTAAAGCAGGAAGAACTCATCTTACCTCATGGTTTCAGAGGTCCAATCCATGAGAGTTTGGCCCCAGTGCTTGGAAAGAACACCGTGTCATTTGTGTCAGAATTTCTTCACTGCAAAATAGACAGGAAGTGAAGGTTAGTGAGAAACAGGAAATGGCCAATATCTCTGAGACTCACTTCCTCCAGTTAGATCCCACCTCTCAAAGATTCCAGAACTGTTCAAAACACTACTGTTATATTTTTAAATATTAATTTTATGTGTTTATTAAATATTACTTTTATTTATTTTTAAATACTAATTTTATTTATTTGTAGTGTGTGTGTGTGCACGCACATGTGTGTGCATATACACACATGAGTGTGCATATACACACATGAGTACAGGTATTCATGGAGGCCAGAAGAGGGCACTGGGTCCCCTGGAGTTGGAGTTGTAGGACGAGAGCCTCCTGGTGTGGAAGCTTTCTTAACCACGGAGGCCTCTCTCTAATCCTGGTTGTTTTATTTTAGATAGCATTTTGTTCTAAGAACGAGACTCTCATTCCCTGTTTGTGCATTTATTGTGTCAGTATGGACAGAGAAGTTCTAATCTTGTTTATTGTGTTATCACCTATGTAACAACACACACACACACACACACACACACACACACAACACACACACATACTGTGGTGAAATCATATTTGTTTGGCTTAGTCCCACAGTGGCGTGGATTCAGTGTTACAGCCTGTCTGTTTACCATAGCAATACTCATTCATTTCTTGGTTGGCTGAGGTTTATCATCCGGTATTTCTTTAACAAGACCCTATGGGAATTTAGAGTCTTTAAATTCACACACACTTTAAAATATTTCCCCCCTTTCCCTCTAACAGCTTCATTGAGTTACAATTCACATACCATACAATTCAGCATTTGAATTTTCCAATTCAATGCTCTTTAATGTATTTGGAGTCAGACAATTCTCACCAGAATCAATTTTAGGATTTTTTTTTTTTGTCAATCCACATAGGAACTGAGTACCATGCAAAGTCTTCCTACCCCTCCCAAATCTCCAATTCCCCTAGATCTAGTTAAAACAATCAAACAAAAACATAAAAAACAACAACAACCAATGACTGTGTGGAATTCCCTATTCTAGGATCTATATTCCCTCCTTCCCTCCCTCCTTCTTTTTTGTTTTGTTTTTTTGAGACTTTCTGTGCCTAGCCCTGGCTATCCTAGACCTCATGCTATAGACCAGGCTATCTCCAAACACACCAAGATCTACCTGTTTCTGCCTCCCAACTTCTGGGATTCAAGGTGTAAGCCACCCCCACTTGGCTTAGATTTTTCCTTGTAAATGGAATAAGACAGTGTGTAGTAATTTTTGACTGGCTTCTTTTACTCATTATGTTTCCAAGTGTCCTAATTTCTGTTCCCATTCATTTGTCAAGCTATGGGAGAAAGTATTTATTTAGACCCACAGCTCCATCCCCAAGTGGAAGTCACCAGCATTACTAGAGAGTAGAGAGAATGAATGCATGCGTCATCACTTGCTTGTTCTTAGTCGGCTTGGTTTTCCCACTTTTCCACAGTTCATAACCCTTGCCTAGGGAATGGTACCACCCATAGTGAGTTGGGTCTTCCCACATCGATTACCTTAACTAACTAAGGCAACCCCTGCCATGCAGATATGCCCACAGGCCAAAACAATATAATCAATCTATTATTGAGACTCTTGCTAGGTGATTCTAAATTGTGTCAAGTTGATAATGAAAGTTAACCATCACTCAAGGTTCATCAGTGTGATAGCATGTCAGTTTGCTGCCTTTTCGTGTTGAATAACTTAGATGGCTATATCATATTTTATTCATCAATGTGTATACATTTGGGATTATATATGTGTGTATACATACATGTGTGTGTGTGCCATGAACATATGTCTATTAGGTTTTCTGTGGGAGTGTATTTTCATTTCTCTAGAGCATACACATTGGAGTGGGATTTATAGATTATATTTGGGTAAATTAGTCATACAGTGTTTATTGTTTTGAGACATACCAAAATGTCACATGCAATATCGATATCAGTTTCCATTCTACCATCACCATGGAAGTATTCCATCTCTATCTCAGTTTTCATTGTGATGACTGATGTCAGTTGTCAACTTGAGGAGATCTAGAATCATCTAGGAGATGGGTCCCTGGCCAGGTCTGTGGGAGATTATCCTTGACTAAGGTCATTAAGATGAGAAGACTTTCCCACAGGCACCATTCATAGTACTGGGATGGGACCTTGGAATAGATAAAAAGGAGAAAGGGAGCGGAACACTATAGCATTCGTCTCTGTCTGCTTCCTGACTTGGATATAGTGTCACCAGCTCCCTCAGCCTTTTGCCTCCATGCCTTCTCCATTGGGGTGGATTGTGCCCTGGAACTGTGCACTAAAATAAAGCAGCCCTCCCTTAAGTTGCTTTGGTGAGAGAGTTATATCAGAAGAACAGGCAAAGTTACTAAGACAGTGATGATTTTCATCACTACCTATATTTTTGTTATTACAGCCATCCTTTTGGATACACAACACTATCGTACTGTAGCTTTGATGCACATTCATCTGTTGGCCCCTGTTCTTCACCTGTTGTTCCTGGCCCTGGAGTGTAGTTCTGGAGAATTGTTTGTTTAGACTGTGTCATTTTAAAAAATGGTTTTTGTTTCATTGTTTGTATATGAATATGTATCTGAGTTTGGGTATGGGCACATAAGCATAGGTGCCCACAGTGTACAGAATGGGGGACATACCCATCGAAATGGGGTTCCAGATCACTTATGAGTCACCAATGCGGGTACTGAGAACTGAACTCAGGTCTTCTTCAAGAGCAGCAAGCGCTTCTAACAATGAAGCCATCTTTCCAGCTCCAAATGCCCGTTTTATACTTAGATTATTCAACTATTCAAAAATTCAACAACTTATTTATTTATTTTTTTACAGATTCTGGATAAAGCCCCTTTGTTAGATACATGGTTTTCAGATACTTTCCTCAACATGTTGGTTGCCCCTCCCCCACTAGCTCACCAGCGTCCTTGCAGGCATGGATCTTCGGAGTTTGCAAAGAGATGAGTTACCTGTTTTTCTTCTTGCTGCCTACGCTTTTGATGACATGCCTTAGAAACCATTGCCTGTTCCAAGAGCACTCAAAGATGCTCCTAATGTCTATTCCAGCCACATTTAATGCCATGATTGTTTGTATTCCATATCGCCCGAAGCTCTTCTCCGTTTCCAGGATCCCAGCTCAAAGAATGGTGCCATCCAGAGTAGACCCTCCCATCTCCGTTAACTGAATCAAGATAATCTCCCACTAGCAAGCCCGGAGGCCTGTCGCCTCGGTGGGTGATTCTAGCTGTCATCACCTTGACGATGGAACTTAACGATCACAACAAGGATGATCTTTAGCATCCCTGCCTCCACCTCCCAGGGGGTGGGGTTGCAGGTGTGCACCATCACACCCTGCACTATAGCTTGCATTTCATCTCACCGTTGCCTCTCCAGATCTTTATTATTGCTCGTATTTCTGCCTTCGGCTCCAGTTCTTTATAATGCCCCATTAAACGTCTCTTTGAATGAGAGCCTGGTAACTCCAGGTCTGTGCTCAAAGACCGTATTTTCCTGTATGACTTTTTGATGTGCAATCTCCCTTTCTCTATTCTCTCATTCATCCTTGCACAGTTCCTGTTTATGTTCTGTCTTAGTCCTTTTGATAGACGGTTTGTACTCGGTTGAAATGAGTTTTTTTTCCCGGGCGTATCATTTACGGATGCACTCTGTGCCAGGAGGAAGAGCAGTCGGTGTGCTCCTCATTCTGATTTTCAGCCCAGGAGTAACTCCCTGCTTTAAGGCAGAGCTTCTGTAAACTCTCAGTGTCCGTGTTAGCACACTTTAACCTACCTGTACCTATAGAAATGAGCACACATTTCAGGGCTTCTTGTCCATTTTATATCATCCCATTCCCTGAAATTCAGAGACTTGTCCCATGTTCATCCTTTCTTTCTTTCTTTCTTTCTTTCTTTCTTTCTTTCTTTCTTTCACTTTATATGGTATTATGTGGTGGTTAGCTTTAATCATCAACTAGATAAACCCTAGAACAGCCTAGGAAGAGAGCTGCAGTGAAAGGCTGTCGGCATTGGGTTGGCCCTAGGATGTGCCTGTGTGGGACTGCTTTATGTTAATTGATAATAGAAGACAGAGTCCACTGTGGAGGCATCATTTACTAGGCAGGAAATCCTGAGCTACATAATGTAAAGAGCAAGATGAACATCAGTAGGCAAGCAATCAAGATGCATGCGTGCACCTCTTCTGCTCTTGACTGTAGAGGGAGATTGTGACTAGCTGTTTGAAGTTCCTGCATTCAGCTCCCACACTAATGGACTTGTGACTACATATAACCTAGAATTGTAAGATGAAAACAAACCCTTCCTCCTCTAAGTTTCGTTTTTTTCTAAAGTGTTTTATCACAACAGCAGGAACGCAATTAGGATATGACAATAATATGGATTAAACCCAGGGCCCCATGTCTTCAGGCAAGTGTTCTACCACTGAGCTATTCTTCTAGCTATTTTTATTTTTTTTTAAATTTTGAGTCAGGAACTCACTAAGTTGTCCAGGCTAGTCTTAAACTTGGCAATTCTCCTGCCTCCATCTCTTGAGTAGTTGAGATTTCAGGATTCTATCACAAGGCCCAGGAGGCTGTTCATTCTAATATTCTTAACCACATGTAGGAAGACAGTCTTTTTTTTTTAAATGACATTTCTGGTTACTCAAAAGGCATGAACTTTATGCCTTTATTCTACTCCATTTGTTCATCTTTACAAAAAAAAAACAAAAAAAAAAAAACAAAAAAAGCAAATGAACCAACAAACCAGCACATTACCTCTGTATTGATCCACTAAAATGTGTGTGTGTGTGTATGTGTGTGTGTGTGTGTGTGTGTGTGTGTGTGTGAGAGAGAGAGAGAGAGAGAGAGAGAGAGAGAGAGAGAGAGAGAGAGAGAGAGAGACAGACAGACAGACAGACAGACAGACAGACAGAAACAAAAGGAGACAGACGTAGAGAGAGGGATGTGCATGCCAAGGCAAGAGGACACCGGGCTTCCTGTTCAGTTCCTCTCCACCTTACTCTCTTGAGACAGGATCTATTTTTCAACCTGGAACTAGGAGGTGGCAGCTCGCAAGCCCCAGCAGGTACTCCTTCCTCCACACAGCATAGTGATAGGGTTAAGCTACCAGGTTTTCACGCAGTTGGTAAGGATTTGAGCTCAGATCCCCATGTTTGTGCAGCAAGTGCTCTAACCCACTGAGCCAAATCTCATCTCACCAGAACCAAATCGACGCCTTCCATTAAAATCCGAAAGTTCGCACGGCTATTGCAGAGTTGGGAATAGACTTGAAGGAGAAGGGAAGCTGGGTTTACAAGGTGTCATCCTTCTGAAAGGCATGACAGTGATGGATAATGACAAGGCAAATGAGGAGGGGCAGAGAGCTCAGACACAGCAAGGCTAGAAAAACCACTGTAGTTAAGGAAGTCACTAGGTCAGGCAGAAACAATCTGACAGCAGCCTCGGACAGGGAATCTCCTGTACGTCGAGGTTATCATGATAATGTGATAATTCTTGCGGGAGAGGACTCTGAGGAGCAGAGAGGTTAAGGACAGAGCCTGGGTCTCTCTCAATTGTGGAGATGGCGATTAAAATTTTCTCCTCTCCATTTTCCGGTCACTTGGCCCCTTCCTAGCCCCAAGCTGAGGCGTCTCAGGGTACGGTAATGCTATTAGTCAAGAGAAGACACAGAAGGGACGAAGAGAGAAAGTTACAGAGCTCTGTTTGGAATATGATGAGTTATTGTTCCCCGAGCACTCTCAGTTCTACCACTGGAATCACATAGAGAAAGAGGCATCATTTCCTGTGAAAGCCCACTGAGCCTGTCACCTCACTCTTATCAGTCAAACGAGGAAAGAAAATAATATTTCTAGAGCCCTGCTGCTGGCTGTCTCTCTCCTAGGATAAAATCACACAGTGAAGATGACACCGGGATCTCGAGATGGGATGGTGACAGACAGCATCTGCTCCGAGTCATCCATGGACCAAATGGCATCAGCAGCAGCATGTGTCAGCATCCTTCTGCTTGGGGATCTTGGATGGGGGACATTCCAGGCACCTTGTGGGAGATGTTGGTGTAGAT
Source organism: Acomys minous (assembly GCF_964271855.1). Classification (NCBI taxonomy): domain Eukaryota; kingdom Metazoa; phylum Chordata; class Mammalia; order Rodentia; family Muridae; genus Acomys; species Acomys minous. The sequence goes on from NC_140498.1 coordinate 75,973,905, forward strand.
GAGCAAAGCCAGCCTTACAGAATTATCTCAGAGCCCAACACTCACCTCCCTCTCACTGTAGCCCTGAACAGCCGTTCTCAAGGGTATTATACCCAGGCCATGCTATTCCCTTACATTTAAAAAGCTGGGGCTGGCAACATTGCTTATTTGGAAAAGGCTCTTATTGCTAAGCCTGATGATGTGCATTGGATCCCTGGCATGTACAGGTTCAAAGAAAGAGCTGACGCCTGCAGGTTTTTCCTGACATCCACACACATACACTATGGCAAAGCCACACGTGTACGCATATGCACACACACACACACACACACACACACACACACACACACAGAGAGAGAGAGAGAGAGAGAGAGAGAGAGAGAGAGAGAGAGAGAGGAGAGAATAAAATGTAAAGCATCTCTTCTTAAATTGTGGTGGTTTGAATAAGAGAGGCACCCATCAGTTCATATGCTTGAGCACTCTGTGCCCAGTTAGAGGAACTATTTGGGAAGGATTAGTAGGTGTGGCTATATAACTAGGAAGGAGCTTTGACATTTCAAATGACTCTTACTACTCCCAGTGTGCTTTTCTGCTTCCACTTTGCAGTTTGATCTCTGAGCCCTCAGGTGGTGCGCCAGTCATCATGGCTGCTGAATGCTCAACTCAGTGTCCCAACTACCCCTCTGCCTCACCCAGTGCCCTACTGCTCCTCTGTGATGGACTCTAACCCTCAAAACCATAAACCCCAGTAAATGCTTTATTTTCTAAGTTGCCCTGGCCATGGTGTTTTATCACAGCAATAGAGTATTGGGTGGTTTTATGTCAAGTCGACACAAGCTAGAGTCATCAGAGAGGAAAGACCCTCAAGCGAGAAAATGCCTTCACAAGACATTTTCTTAATTAGTGATCAATGGGGGGAGGGCCTAGGCCATTGTGGGTGGTACCATCCCCGGGTTGGTGCTCCTGGGTTCTATTAAAAAACTGCAGGCTGAGCAGCACTCCTCCATGGCCTCTGCATCAGCTCCTCCCTCCTGGTTCCTGCCCTGCTTGAGTTCTTGTCCTGACTTCCTCTGGTGATGAACAGCAATGTGGAAGTGAAAGCTGAATAAACCCGATTCCTCTCCAAGTTTTTTTTTTTTCTCATGGTGTTTTGTTGCAGCGATAGAAACCCTAACTGAGACAACTAGAAAAGTACCCAACAGAAAGATTTAAAAAGTCTATGAGTTAAGAAGAATGCTTATTCAGTAAGGTACTTGTTATACAAATGTGAGTCCTGAGTTTCTTCCCTGGGACCCAAGGAGAAAAGCCAGACATGGCGGTGGGATTTTAGTCCCAGCACTGGGGAGGTAGGGATAGGCAGATCCCTGAGAATCCCTGAGATTTTCTGACTGAAGGAACTCTAGCCAACCCTGCCTTGCAAACATGGCTCCGGCAGGCCTTGTCCTCCCTTATTCCCTCTGCCTTGCTAAAAACCATTAGATCACATCCCTAAAGCTAGCCACCAAGGTCTATTCCCTTATTTGGCTACTTCCCCCTCCTGAGGCTGACTACTACCAAGGTCCAGTTATCAAAGTACTGAAGTGCAGCAATCAAAAGTTCCCTTAGGCTCACCTAATTAACATGCCCAATTAAAATTAAACAGCTTATCCGAATGAGGAATTTCCTCTCCTTACCTTTATAAACCACCATTTTCCTATGGGCCCTGTCTGTCTGTCTGTCTGTCTGTCTGTCTGTCTGTCTGTCTGTCTCTATCCAGAGACAGTCTTTTGTCCCACTCTGGGACAAATATCCCTGCCTCTCTCCCCTGTCCCCATCCCATTCTCTATTGTAGTCTGTGTCGTGTCTTTGTCTCATATTCCCAGTCCTCTGTCTGTCTGGGGCAAATACATCACCTTTGTGCTGAGAATTTGGTCTTTTTTGTTGTTGTTGTTCTTTTTTTCCCCCTTTATTTATTCTTGTTACATCTCAATGGTTATCCCATCCATTGTATCCTCCCATTCTTCCCTCCCTCCCATTTTCCCCTTATCCCCCTCCCCTATGACTGTTCCTGAGGGGGATTACCTCCCCCTGTATATGCTCATAGGGTATCAAGTCTCTTCTTGGTAACCAACCTGCTGTCCTTCCTCTGAGTGTCACCAGGTCTTGAGCTAGAAATGATCATAATGAGTGAGTTAACCCAGAAGAGAATTTGGTCTTGGCAGTTCTGAGCGCATACTGTTCTGTTTCACTGATCATCCAGTCTACCCTACCTGATGAATTCCAATACACCAGAAGACCCTGGCTCAAAATACAAGGTGCACAGAGCCTGAGGAATGATGCTGAGGTTGACCTCTCTCCTCATCGTGTACATGCAAACACTTGTACACAAATCCCCCCTTGTACACACATCCGCCCCTCCAGGCACATTCAGAGATAGTCTACCACTGTGGTGCCACCGGACTTTTTTCTAAGTATTTGTTTATGCATGTATTACTGTGTGTGTACAAATGAGCAGGGGTGTGCATATCACGGCCCATGTGTGGGGGTTAGAGGTTGACCTCCAGGAGTAGATGGGTTTTTTTTTTTGGTTTTAATTTTTAATTTTTTAAAAATTTAATTAACATATTCAGATTACATCTCAATTGTTAATCCCATCACTTGTATCCTCCAGTTCAGCAGGCTACCAAGATGAGACTTGATAGCCTGTGACCATATGTAGAGGGGAAGGAGGTCCCCCTCGGTCAGGAGTAGATTCTTTATTTCCATCATGTGCATCCCAGGAATTGAACTCAGGAGGTCAGGTTTGGGTGGCAGCTGTCTTTCCCCATTCAGACATTTTTATTTGTTTTCACCCCAGCTCCCTTTTTGTTCTTACTGTAACACAGGCCTCACTAAGTTACTCCAGGCTTGCTTTGGACCAACTTTCTAACACAGGGAGGCATTGAACTTTGGGTCCTCCTGAGTTGCTGCATTACAGGCCTGCGCCACCAGCCTGGGTCTGTGTTTGTACTAGGTCTTGATTCACATCCACATATTGCTACTTACGACCAGTTTCTAAACCTGAGTTTTCTTGGATGAGAAATGGGATACTGATTCTGGAGAGATGGTTCAGTGGCCAAGAGCACCTGCTGCTTTTGCAGAGAGCACTAAGAGTTCAATTCTTAGTGCTCTCATCAGGTGGCTCACAACCACCTGTATAACAGGTTCCATGAGATCTGATGCCATCTTTAGGACTTAATGGGCACACACACACACACACACACACACACACACACACACACACACACCTTTAAATTGGTATAAAATCAATCTCATAGGTCGCTTGTGAAAAATTCTATGACGTGAGATAATGTACAGAAAGTATTTAGCATAGTGCTTAAGCAAAATAAGTGCAAGAAAAAGAGAAGAAAAGGGCAAGGGTTACCTTATTTCTCAGAATTGCACAAATCTTGTGTTGTGCCTGTGCACAGTTCCAGCTCCGGTTTAACTCCTGATGTAGCATGCAGCTGGCAAGAAGGATCAGTGGATAAAGAAAGGCATTTGCCACATAAGTCTTCATGACCTGTGTCTGAGTCCATACAAAGCTGGAAGGAGAGAATTAACTCCCAAAATTGTCCTCTGACCTCCACACACTCACCTTGGCACATGCTACCACACTTACTACTACTACTACTACTACTACTACTACGATAATAGAATAAATAAAAATATTTAAATGCAATGTGGCAGCTATGATGCCTCTGCCATCTTAAGACCTCCCTCTACAACTTATTCTGCACTCCTATAGAAAAGCTAAGAAGTTACCAACATTGTCTAGGTGCCTGAATGTCACAGACATAGCCTGCTGCCCATGTACGGAAAAAGTAGCATGTACCATATGGGAATGAACTTCAGATAGTCAGCAGTAGAGAGCAGAAACTTTTGTTTTATGCAGCAATATGTTCTGAGCATCCAGTATATAGTAAAGTCTTCAAGATTAAAGATTAAAGGAATTGATCATCTTTTATGTGCTAAGTGCAAAGGTGCTGTGTGGGTTTTCTAGCTTTAATTATCTTCTACATGGCTGGAAATATATCGGCCAGGACAGGGCCAGTTATGCTGTCATAACAAATAGATCTCCAGTCTTAGCAGCTTGTGGAAGCAAGTGTTTCTTGCTCATTTATACTACGTGGGCAATTGGCATCTAACTGACGGCTTAGTCTTTAAGTTTTCTCACTCCAAAACGCAAGGGGCAGAGCAGCCATTGTTGACAGTCACAGGGAGAGACGGACAACTAGAAATAGAGCTAGAGCTAGAGAGACTGAGGGAAAGGGAGAGACAATTGTGTGTATGTGTGTGTATGTGTGTATGAGGGGTAAGAGAAGTTAAGACATAAAGACAAAGATAGGTGACGTTAGAAAGAGTTAGAGATAAGAAATGGACAGAGATGATGATAGAGATTGAGAGATACAGATGAAAGAGAGAGAGAGAGAGAGAGAGAGAGAGAGAGAGAGAGAGAGGAAGCTAGAGACAGATGGAGGCAGAGAGGTAAGAAGAAAGGAAAGAAGATAAAGATAGAAGCAGAATATGAGCAGAAGAGCTAGAAAGATATAAAGAAACAAGGAGAGAGAGAGAGAGAGAGAGAGAGAGAGAGAGAGAGAGAGAGAGAGAGTTAAGCACTAGAGGTGGAGGTAGAATGGGAAAGAGGAAGGAACAGAGAGAGGGAAAAAGAGATAGAGAGATAAATACAGAGTGATGAGAAAGGGACAGAGAGAGATAAAGTTATAGATGGAGGTAAAGAGGGAGGGAAGGAAGGAAGAACGCAAGAGAGAGAGAGAGAGAGAGAGAGAGAGAGAGAGAGAGAGAGAGCTAGAAAGATGAAAATAGGTTGAAAAAGAGCTGCAGCACTAGAGCTCATCAGAGATGGGGTAAAGAGAAACAGACACACATGAAAGAGAGGGGGAAAATGGGGGAGGAAGAGATAAGGGAAGGAGGAGGAGGGGAAGAGGGGAGGGGCTGGGAGGTAGGGGCAAGGAGAACAAGAGAGAGTAGTTAGCTCCTATCTCCAAGAAGCATCTCCATTGAAAGCTGTTTGCATTTATTGGCCCAATAGGTCACCTGGTCATGCTTAAAACAGAAAGGGACAAGATAAGGGACATATATTCTTATCCACAGCCTGGATGAGCAGTTGGGATTTCTGTGAATAATCTTATCTTTCTCTCAAGGGTACTGACCCTCTCTCAGAGTAGCTCAACTTGGTAGGAAGGGTTATAAACTTGGTTTGTGTGACTCCTTGGTCTGCTTGTTTCTAGTGCCTTCATGGGATCAAAATGCTTGGTCTCTGAAGGAGATCTGATTACCCTCCCCCATGTTTGGATAGAACCAATTGACATGACCAGGCTGCCAGTTCTTATAAACATCAAACTCCAGTGAACTGACTCCTATGCCAGAGAGATCTCATCAGAGCCACCAGAGTCCCTGTCTGGTGAGATTCACAGTAACACTAAGAAGCTGGCTTTGTCACTCTGAAGTGGCGCAGATGTCCACACTGCCTGATTCCTGGTGCCAAAAGATATCTGGCTTCATTGTGGTCAGGATGTTTTTTATAATCCAGGCAGGCACTCTTGTTGGTAATTCAAATTGACCAGCCTGCCCTTCCAAACATGACCCACTGGCCTAGCTTCCCAAGCAACCATTGCCCTATGAAAATGAAATGAAATCCTATGATGAGTGCATCAATTCCAGACAATCTTAGATTTTTTTTTCACTCATATAAATATGAGGCTGAAGAGATAACTTGGTTGGTCAAGTGCTTGCCAGCCTAGCTGAATTGGCAGGTTCCCAGGTAGTAAGAGAAGCTCTCTCAAAGACACAAGATGCCTAGCCCCTGAGGAACAGCACCCATGGTTGTTCTTCATAAGATTGGCTCTAGTTTGCACGCACACACACACACACACACACACACACTTCATATATACATGAACATTCAAGAAACCCTTAAAACATGCATTTATCCCCAAATACCAGCATTCCATGACTATCCACCATACTCAACTCTATATTAAAATCTGTATATTTATTATTCCATTTCATCCTCAAATCAGAAGTTAGTTAGCAAATCATTTCTAGCTAGGGCCCCCTCGAAACTCTTTTAGTCTCTGCAGACCATATGGTTTGTCTACAGCTACAGAAGGCTTCTGTTTGTATCATAATTACCATAGGCAGAGCTGAAGAGATGGCTCAGTGGTTAAGAGTACTTACTGCTCCTCCAGAGGATCCAAGTTCAGTTTCCAGCATCATAGCAGGTGGTTCAAAAGTCACTTGTATTTCCAGTTGCAAGAATACACCACCTCCCTCTTCTGGCCTCCCTGAGTATTGCACTCACATACACATACACAGGCACACATGCTGTGTTATTCAGAGTTCTCTAGAGAAACAGAATATGTGTGTGTTTGTACATATATATGTGAATGTATATTTATAATTTATTAAATTGGTTTACATTAGAATAGTAACAACAGCCATCTCACACCAGGGAGACTGGGAGCTTGGTAACTTATCAGTTCAGGAATCTGCCTCATCAGTCCTAATTTGGTGCAGAAGACTTGGAAGTTTTCTGGAGAGACACTGGTCCTTACTTTACAGCAGAGTGGTTTAAAAAAACTATATTTCCAGTTGCAGGGGTGTACCTCCCTTTTCTGGCCTCCATGAACATTTCACTAACATGCACATACATAGGCACACAGGTACCACAGGTTATAGCTTATTAATTTCTTCTCTGTGGACCTCTGTGAAGGAATCAGGCTGTTAGTTCTCAACTTACAGAGGGGAGAGCAAAGTACCGAGAATTATCTCAGCAACTGTGGGGCAACAGTAGATGGAGGTGTAAAGGGGACCTTGGGATCCACCTGATTCTGTTGCTGTTCTGTAGTGACTTCTTTAAACCGAAACATTCCATCTGGAGGGAGGCTGTTAAGACTCAGGAGGTAAACAACTCATAAGTTTCAGGATGTCATTGAAACTGACAAGAGTCACGAGACTCCCCTCCCTCTCCAAGGTTTTATAAGCAATAATGACAGCTGAGAAGAAGAGACCTTTGGACTGTGGAGCTGTGTGAGCAGTCAGGCAGAGAGCTACTGAGTTCCAGCCTTCGTGAGTTGTCACCAAAGTTGCGGTGGGCTTTGAACTGTGTTACAGCTGCTTTTGGGTTGCCTTTGTGCTAATAAGTCATCCCTCACTCATACTCCTGATAGTAAACCCGGTAAACTCTTTAGTTCAACAACTTGAATGTTGGTGTTACTTGTACTTTGGCCTGTTGTTAGCTCTGTATCTGGGGTGAGTAATTTTTCTTTAGTGTCTTCACAGGAAACGTGTCACACTCCATTTCCATGCATGCATTTCTGTAACATCTGTGCATAAGGAGGGCATAGCCTTGGTAGTCTAAAGAGGTAGAGGCAGGAGATTTCCCCAGAAGCCCTTCTCATGTTTACTACTAAGAGTTATCCTGGGGAACTAACTGTCCCTTTGGACTTGTGGTTTCACAAATAGCAGGCAGAGGCATCATCTGTTGTTGTATTACTATATTAGAACATGCCATTGCTTGAATCCCAGATGCTGACACTATTGGTAGAGGACACGAAGCCCTTAGGAGATGGCCTTTCCTGGAGGAAGATGGTGACTGGGGGCATTCTATAGAGTATAGCATCTCTTCCCAAGGAGCTCATGAAGGTCAGAAGACAGACTCTGGTGTCAGTTCCCACCTTCCACTTTGTTAGACACAGTTCTCACCTTCTGTTGTTTGATGCTGTGCACATCAGGTGAGGTAGCCATGAACTTCCCGGGGTTCTCCTTTGTTCCTTGAATCTCACCATAGGAGCTCTTGATTACGCTGCTACACCCGACTTTACAGGTCTTTTGGGTATTCAAACTCAGGTCCCCATGCTTCTGTGGCAAGCCCTTTAACCAGTGAGCCATCTCCCCAGCCCCCTTCCCACCTCCGACTCACAGTTTCCCCATCTTCCCTTGAACTTGAGATAAACTTTATTCATCCTACCGGAAGGGTTGAATTACCAGGTTGAAAGCTTTGCAGAGTTAGAGAAGGTCTCACGGTGACAACCTCGGTGGCCTTGTAGCCCTCGGGTCACTGCCTTTGACCCTTGGCTCCATTCCTCCTCTTGCAGTACCGTGCTGAGCTGTCATTCCAGAGGCATCTCCTGTGCCCTTCTCCGTCACCACCTCTAGCTAACAGCCTCTTCCGCTGAACTTTATGTAAGCTGGCTCCTTCCCAGGGCCCCCTGGCAGCTTTCCCAGTTGCTATTTTCTATCTGCCCGGCATCTCCCAGGTTCTTCTCTTAAGCTCTTATCCCTTTTCTGGCAGCCAAATGCCCTCTATTTTATTCTCTCCCTTGGGCGCACTCAAAGGATGGAACAAAGCCGAGAGATTGTTCACTTTCTCAACAGAGGCTGTTTTGAATTCAGCCTCAGCTGCTACACCTTTCAGAAGCGAGATGGCTCCCAGAGCAGATGGCTCAGCAGTGGCTATTTTAAGCCCCAGAGTCACAAGCACACACCCAAAATAACTAGGTCCAGCGGGGGTCAAACGCAGAGCAGAGAGCTGCTAGCTTCGGAGAAGGCATGACCTCTAGCTCTGTGGAGCTCCCTGGAGTCACTGGCTAAGTCAGTGCAGGGAAGTTTCTGGTTAATGTGACACTTCGGTGAGGTTTCTCAGCTGATGTTCCCCAGCTGACATGGCCACATGTTCAGCTGCACTTGGGACAAAAAAAAAAATGTCTCTGGCTATGATGATTGATGCTAGAGCTTGTATTCCAGTCTGTGTAGCTGCTACCAGACTGGCATCAAGAGGATTTCTCTTTGCCCCTCTGTATCACCCAGCTCATTGTAGCTGTGAGGTAAGAAAATGACTTAGGCTTGAGAAGATGGCTCAGCCCAGAGATGCTCGCCCTGCAAGCACGAGGACCTGAGTTTGATCCCCAGAACTCATGTAGAAACCTGGTGTCCTATTTCTACTTCAGTTGCTGTGATAAAACACTCTGACCTAAAGTAACTTAGGGAAGGAAGGGGTTTATACGATTTATACTTCCAGTCCACCACTGAGGGAAGTGATGGCAGGCAGGGACTGAAGAAAGAACTTGAATCAGAAACTAAGGACGAATGGTGTTTGCTGGCTCACTCCGAAGCTCTTGTTTAGAAGGGCTTCTCGGGAAATCTTCTGCTTCTACTTCTTTAGACTACCAAGGCTATGCCCTCCCTATGCACAAATACATGCATGGAGCCTTGCTGCATGACACTTTTCCTGTGAAGGCACTAGCGAACAATTACTCACCCCAGATACAGAACTAACAACAGCCCAAAGTAACAGTAGCACCAACATTCAAGTTGTTGAACTGAAGAGTTTACTGGGGTTACTATCAGGAGTGTGAGTGAGGAATGGCTCACTAGAGCAAAGGCCATGATGTACTTGGTGTGATTCTACTGCTCCATCGATGACAGACTTCCTCCGTAAACTGCTCTTCTGGTCATCACGGTAGGATGGAGGGCAGAGTGTCACTACCCATCACACCTGGGCTGCAGGGCACTGGGCATGGGAGCTGAACGGAGGAGGGGGAAGAGGGGGAGGAGGAGGAGGAAGGGGGGAGGGGGGGAGGAGGAAGAGGAGTGGTCAAGGTGACATCTTGCTTTCTCTCTTTGGAATGAACATAGATTATCCTTTTTGCCTTCATAGACTGGATTCTCACTTCAGCCTGTGGAGTAAGCTGTTTAGTGTTGTTGAATTCTTCAAATGGGCTTCTCATTGTTCTATTTGTTCTGTTCTATTCTATGTTTTATATTTGGCGAATCTGTAAGTGAAAACAGGACAAAGGGGGCCCCTTTAAAGAAAACGAAGTTCATTGTTTGTATGTCTCCATCCCTGCCTGTAGGAGTATTTCCAGTTTCTAGAACAAACAGAGGACTTTCTATCATCTTCAAGAAGACAGCAGTAGACAAGATGAACTCAGTTCTGTTTTGAGGCTACCACAATAGGTCTGTGGGCTTGCAATAGGGTTATGGGTGCCCTGCACGTGAGCTTTTATGTGTAAAGACCGTGCCACACTAGCGGTGCGGCTGTTATATCACTTGAAGTTGCACGCTCCATCTTTGGGATAGAGGGGACTTCCTTCAAGATTACAATCATGATGCATCCGCTTCTGCCTCCCAGAATTCTCCACCCTGACCCCCACCATAGGCTTCTACAATTTGTTCAGTGCCTTGGCCGCCATATGGCATTCTGTTTTATGTTTTTAAATCAGCATATGATGTGTTACAGATTGCATTATCTGGACAGACCTAACTGTTGGGAAAAAGAAAAGTCTTCGGGCTGGAGAGATGTCTCAGCAGTAAAGAGCTCATCCTACTTTTCCAAAGGAGTGACTTTGGTTCCCAGCACCAATACTGGGGTGGCTCCACAATGTCCTGTGATGCAATCTGGAGGGCATCTAATGTCATAACACACACACACACACACACACACACACACACACACACACACACACCAAAAGCTTTCAAAATCTTCCTTAAAAATTGTAATGGGGAAGAGAGAGGCAGAAGAATCAGTGTTGGAACAGCGCCACTTGAGAAAAGCTGGACAAGTCATGTCTGGCCTTGAAGGCAGGGGAGCTCAGCCAAAATGTGAACAGCCAAGAGAGTCTGGAAATTGCTATCAAAAGCTATGTATATTAAACCTCTTCACCTGTTATAATTCAACAAGTTCCATTATGCAAATGGTGTGGAAGTACAAAAATACATTATTATTATTATTTTTTTTTAAATTTTATTAGCTCTTAGTGAATTTTGTAGAAGGTGTTTTGGTCATATTCACTATTCCCAGATCTAATTCCCTTCCCTACTCACCCAACTTTGTCCCTATTTTTTTTTTTAAAACACATTTCAAGTCACGTCCACTTATGTTGTCCATTTATTCTTGCATGGGAGGCCTTCCTCTGGATCCTGGCCAACTTTTGGGGGTCTGTCCTCTTAAAGAAATTTGACTGCCTGTCTTTTTACCAGCTATCAATTTCCAATAGATCATTGGCTAGGGGTGGGACTTCAAGATCACCTACCTCCTCTCTCCGTGATGGGGTTTGGTCTAGCTTAAGCTTGCATAGATCCTCTGCATGCCTTTGGGACCCAAGAGGACAAGCTGCACATGAAAGCACTACAGTGTGGTCTCAACTACCGTTAACATAGTATTAGAGCATTCATCTCTCAATGGATGTGGCTGTGCATGCCTGTAATCCAAGCCTTTCGGAAGCTGCAGCAGAAGGATTATGAATCTAAGGTCAACCTAGGCTCCATAGTGACTGGTGAGGCTACTCTGGGCTACATGTGGAAATCCTGCTCCCCACAAGAACAAACACATTAAACCCAGCTTACTTTGTATCCCACATTGCTAAGGGGCCACAATGTGAGTATCGTATTTTATTGTATCGCATAGTACAGTTAGGGGCCCAGTCCAGTTCTCTCACTTTGGTTCTGAGCTGACCTGTTGGCCACCATCCTCACATTCCAGTGTTATTCCTCAAGAGCTTCCTCTTGTTGCTTCCTCTCATGCTGCTCTCGGAGTCCCGTTACTTCCATCCGAAGACCAGCTGATGAACACCTTCTGGGAGGTGGGGGTACAGCCCAGCTGTTTGCTGGCCACTAAGTACCAGCTGTACGGGTGGAGAGCCGTCACCTGCCTACTGGCCCCTAGCACTGAAGTAGCACCCAGCTGAACTCAAGCCCTGCTTGCTCATCCACACGAACTACAAATGAGCCGGAGTTCTTTCTGTGTGTGTGTGTGTGTGTGTGTGTGTGTGTGTGTGTGTGTGTGTTGGCATGGGTGTGCCACAGAGGCTGTATGGAGGTCAGAGAACAACCTGTATATGTTGGTCTTCGTCTTCTATCTTGTTTGAGGCAGCGCTCCCTGTTCTCTACTGCATATTTCTCGCTAGCTGGCCCTTGAGTTTTCAGGAATTCACTTGTTTCCATCTCGCCATCAAAGCACTGGCATTACATACATGTGCCACCACAGCTCTGTGTGGATCTGGGGGGAATCCAAGCTCAGGTACACATGCTTAGGCAGCAAGTACTCTAAGTACCGAGCCATCTACGTTCCCAGCCAATTACCTGTGAAGCATTCGCTGAGTTATACACCTGGCTACAGTCCCAAGGGCCCTGAGGATACTGGATGGCGCTCAGTAAGATATTATGAAAGGCGGTAACTGCTTCATTTAAGTCCTGCCCAGGGTTTCAGGGGGGTAGTGCCACACACAGGGCATGGAGAGATGGCTTACAGTATAGGTCAGGCTGGAAGAGAGATTTGAAATTCAAATTTGTTTTATCTTACTAACAGACACTAACAACTCTGGCATTCAGGAGCTCGTCTGTTTATACTACTGTGGGAGGCGAAATGCTTGGAAAAATCAACATGGCCTCAAATGTTGTCTTTCCTAATTGCTCCATGCTGGAAGGGATGTTTGATGTCTTAAAATACACGGACTGGATATCCTGCTTGTAATTTCTTTTTTTTTTTTTTGACATCAATAAGTGCTGCACACACCTCCCTATCCTCATCCCCAGCACCCTTTGAGCAATGTGATTGATTGCTTCCTCACCTGCATGGTGGGTATTACTGGCGAATAAACCAGGGGGAAAAAAATCTCTGAGATAGAGATCCTGGTTCTCTGTTTCTCTCCGCAGCTTCTACTGTTGTGGTTTCTTTTTTGGAAATAGAACTCCCACTGACATCAAAAAGAATCTTTCTCAAAGTGCCTGGGAACCGCAGGGCGGGCAGTGCGGTCTCCCAGCGGCAGACAATCAGTCCCAGATGCGTCCATTGGCGATCAAATTGGGTTAAATGCCCCCTTCCAAGCTGGCCTGAAAAAATTTGCCCAACACAAGGTCTTTCATGCATTAGACCTCGAACGAAGGGCAAACCTCAAAGCCTGGCCTAGTTCTAAATTTAGATAAGTAATTTTATCCGAGAGTGGAGCTGTGGAGCGAGGGTTGCTGGCGGTCCCTCTCTGAGTGCCCGTGGAGGAGTATTAGGTCTACATTTCTGTCTTGACAAGGTTCCCCCCCACACACCCTTCTGAGGTGTTGTGAGGATATTTCATTTCGAAAAGAGCAAAGGAATAGGAGGCTCGCTTAAAATGTCAAGTCACATGACTGGCAGGCGCCTGAAGTGATCTTTGTAACTCCCCTCGCTCTTAATTCCAGCAACAGTACATGTGCTATGACAACACATTGGAACAGACTGTGATTTCTGGGAGCTGGCTGAATGGCACCTTGTACATGTCACCATCTCAAAGGGGACTTGCTCTCTGGTGTCACTTTATATGTGCTTAGGAGCTGGAGAAGCAGAGTTGGGGTTCAGCACTGTTGGGATGTTTGTGACTAGTATTAAACCAGCCTCTCTCTCTCCCTTCCTCCTCCCCACACCCTGTGTAATTGGTGAAGTTTCTAGTGTTGTTCCTCAGAAACTAAGTACCTTGGGTTATCACATAGTGTCTTTTACTGAGTTTCACCAAGTAAACTAGGCTGCTTGGATAATGAGCCCTAGTGATCCCTTTGTATTGGTCACCACAGCACTTATGCTCCACCAGGCTTTAAAAAAATTTTTTTTAACATGACAACTGGTCACCCTAGCTTGGATCATATTGACACAAAACTAGGCAGCAACCTACCAATAGCACCATGGTCTGGTAAAAACCCATCAACACATGCACTTTTTGAATATCTCAAAGGTGCTTTAATTTGGATCTGAAAGGCTTCCCTGCTCAAACTCATGTGCCCATGGTTTGTTGCCAGATCATGATGCTATTGGTCGGAGTTCTGGCTAGCTTTATATGTCAACTTGACACAAGCTAAAGTCATCAGAGAGAAGGGAACCTCAACTGAGAAAATGCCACCATAAGATCTGGCTGTAGACAAGCCAGTAGGGTAATTTCTTAGTGATTGATGAGGAAGGGCCCAGCTTATTGTAGGTGGGGCTACCCCTAGGCTAGTGGTCCTGGGTTCTATAAGAAAGCAGGTTGGGTAAGCCATAAGGAGCAAGCCAGTGGCCTCTGATCAGCACCTGCCTTCAGGTTCCTACCTTGCTGGAGTTCCTGTTTTGACTTCCTTTGATGAGGAATTCTTATACGGAATTTTAAGTGTAATAAACCCTTTCTTCCCCTCTGGTGTTTCATCACAGCAATAGTAACCCTAACCAAAACATTAGGTGATGGGACCTTATTTAAGAGGTGGGGCAAAGTGAACAAAAGATTATTAAGTGGGTGCCCATGATGCTGGTGGTGGAACTCTGGCACCTTTCCTTTTTCTCTCTCTAGCATCTTCTCTCCTCTCTTTCTCATTCCCAAACATACTGCTCCCCACATGGTATACTGTGTTATCACAGGCCAAATCATACTGGATTCTGATTGAGATCTCTGAAGTCATGAACTGAGACATATTATTTTTCCCTTTTAAAATTCACAGCTTCAAGTGTTTTGGCTAGTGATGCAAAGCTGATGGAATAAATACATACACAAACACATACATAAACACATCCATCCCTACATGCACATACCTAGATGCACATACATATATAGATACATATCCACACATAATGCAAAACACATTACACCTACACGGATATACATAACATATCCACACATACACAAACACACACATAAACACATCCGTACAACATATACACAAACACATACATAAACACATCCATACATACATGCACACACCTAGATGCACATACATATATAGATACATATCTACACGTAATGCAAAACATTACACCTACACAGATATACATAACATATCCACTCATACACAAACACATATATGGCACACTACTGAGACATGCACACATATGATAAGGCTGCACATGCAAGTAAAATCAAGTATCCATGAAGAAAAAAATAACTCACTTATCTTGACCCATTAGTGTAGTAAGGAAGGTATGACTGGCAATTGCCCATGTATTTGCCTACGTTAAAAAGTATGACAACAGTAATGTTGGGGAGGAAAATGCAGTACAATTTAGCACTCATTCCCTCCTGCCTCTCCCATGTTCCCTCAATTCCTTCAAATTTATGCCCCCTTTTCTTTGAATATATATGTATTAATATATATTCATAAATATATGCATACCACCTGCTGAGCCCATTGACTGTTGTGTGTGTGTATATGGTTTCGGGGCTGGCCACTTGGTATGGGTGACCTTTTAGGGGGTATAGGATTACTACTTCCTCATCCATGCTGAAGACTACTGCTCCCTCTTTCAACAGTCATTAGTTGCCTGTAGTTTTTTTGTCTGGAAGTTGGGCCCTGTCAGATCCCCCCTTCCTATGAGCATATCTATTGATTTTGTTTTGTATAGGTCTTCTTCAGGCATCCATATTGTTGAGGTATCATAGGTTTGGTTTCTCTGTACTTTCTAGGAGACACAATCTTAAAGCAAACTTCTGGATCTCTAGCTCTTCCACCCATTCCTGAAGCCTCGGATGCAGGAGTTATTTTGTACATGTCTCTTTTGGAACTGGGCATTCTCAATCCACTGATTTCTTCATTTTGACCAGTTATGGTTTTCTATAGCAGTCTCTGTCAAGGCAAGCGCTCTTGACCGCTGATTTATCTCTCCAGAACCTTGAGTCACAGTTCTAGAGCATACAATCCATCGTGGTAGGGAAGGAATGGCAACTGGAGGTTGTGGTGAGGCTCACTCATATCTCAACAGATCAAGAGTCAGACAGAACCTACAACCTTATGTTCCATCACCCATATCTCCAAAGCTCCCAGAATAACAGTGCCCGTTGGGGATCAGGCGATCAAAGGCAGGAGTCCATAAATGGTACTTCAGACTCAGATCGTCACACCCAGGTTAGCTGAGACACAGTAAGGTTATCTGCATCTCTCCCCACCCATCACTTCAGCCTTGCAGTCCAGGTTACTGTAACCATGGAAAAGGCAGATGTTTACATGTAGACTTTCTAGAACCATCCACGTGTTCTTTGAGGCAGATCTCAGACTCATCTGTCTTTCTTCTGACTCAAAGAACGAGGCAAAGAGTTTTGATTGAATTGCCTGGTAATTCTGTCATGAACGGCACTGCTTTTTTTTCTCTCCCTCTCACACATTACAGATGGTAACAAGGGAGTTATTTTCAATCAAGGCAGGCTAGAACGGCAAGAATTTTCTCCTAACACTGTGATCCCTTCCTCTGAAATCCATTTCAGATTGGCGGATAAAATGTGATTATATTTACACTTTCCTGACACAATTCAGGCAGCAAAATAACAGCCTGCTGGAGACATTTTTCTTCTTCATATTTAGATATGTCAGTGTTGCTGTGTGGTGGGGACAGGGAGGAGGGGAGAGAGGCAGCTGGGACTGGTGATATGTTCTAGTTGGCTCGCAAAGAGAGATGTTCTGTGTGCTGGTGTCTGTCTATCTCTGTCTCAGAGTTCCTTGAATGCCACGCTGAATGGCTTTCGGAACAGTGACACACAGTACAGTAATCGATAGTGCTCTGTGCAAATCAAATTTCTCATTTTTTGCTGTGACACAGCCCATAAATTATTTCAACATAAACCTTTAATTGGTTTGTGCTCATTATGGGATATACAAGATTTGACTCATCATTACCTGTGTGAGTCATGGCAGCTGTTTGTGTTAAAAATGGAAGTGTCAGTATGGCAAAGCTCCAGTGATGGTAGTGGTGGGGC
This sequence comes from Acomys minous, assembly GCF_964271855.1. Classification (NCBI taxonomy): domain Eukaryota; kingdom Metazoa; phylum Chordata; class Mammalia; order Rodentia; family Muridae; genus Acomys; species Acomys minous. Next base: position 75,990,602 of record NC_140498.1, read on the forward strand.
GTGGTCAGAGGGGTCCGGTGTTGGAAAGGGAGGGAACTTGGCCTTGAAACATGATTCTGGTTCTGTTTCTCTGTGGAAAAAAATCTATTTTGCCCAGATGAAGCAATGAAGACAAATTAAATAAATGAGTCTACCTGTGTCTAGCTAGTGAACCAATGCATACATGTTCTGGGGTTACTTACAGGAGTATGGGGAGGAGCTTCTTACAGAAGCATGACTGACCCAAAAGCAGTCCTATCACTGAAAAGATTGTTCCCCCCACCATGGAGAATGACACAGAAAAGATATAGCTCTGGAGCCCCATCCCCCACCCCCAATGTTCAGGCAACTCTACAGTAGACATTGTCCTTCCTCCTACAAATGTTAGCTACTTTCATAAGCTTGGACTTGGGGTTGTAAGTCTTGTAACCTGCTCAGCTCCCTTAGCTTCTCTATTCTCATAAGCCTCTCTCTTCCCTTCAGAGGAGATTGCTTCAGCTCAGAGGAATAAACCACATGACAGCCTACCCAAATCGGTTGAGTGCCAGTAGACAGTTCATCTCACTTACTTCTTTGAGTCCAGATCTTCACCTGTAAAGTGAGTGGGTTGGTTTAGGGGTAGCTCATGTTCTTTGTAGGGGGGACAGCTCTGCCTATTCTTCCCAGAGTGACAAGATCAACTTTTCGAGTAGTCTCAGTGTACAATTGAAGGCACCACTCAGGAAAGGATATATATTGTATTTCAATAACGTTAGAAAGATCCAGAATCATAAGCAAATATAAAACTGTCCTTCTGGACTCCAGAGGAAAAAGCACCTCTAATATTTCAAGGCTCTCCTTGAGCTTTTGATACATAGAGGATGTTGTAAGCCAGGAAAAAAATGACTTATTATCCGAGTTGTTGGGCGCAATGCCAACAGACAGTCTGTGTCAGCTCTCTATGCCCATAACAAAATAACTGAGATGGTTAATGTAAAAGACAGAAGGGTTTCTTTGGCTCAGAGTTCCAGCCATGCCTACTGGTGTGGGTGTTGCTGATGACAAAGAGAGGGAACTATTGAGGCAACAAACTGCTCGTTTCATGGTGAAAAAGAAAAGGATAAAGAGAAAGAGCAAAGGACTTGAGTTGTATAATCTCCTTCAAGGAGAGGATCCAATAACCTTTTATTATGCCCTACTTTCTAGAAGTCTTAAATTTTCCCAATAGCAACACTCTAAAGAACAAATCTTTGATATATGGAGGAGTTTGTAGGGACATTCAAGAGCCAAACTCATGCTGGGCGTTGGTAGCACATGCCTGAATTTGAAGCCTGCCTGCGCCCTGTAGTAAGATTGCCTCAAAGGGAAAGCATAAACTACAACACCATCAATTGAGAGGGTGACAGGAAACCACCTTGCGATGGGATATATAAGTCATGGTTGATGAAAGAGGAGCTGTGAAGGCTGGGCTTTCTTGCTCTGATTTGGAACATCTCTCAAGCCTCATCCTGTGTTGAGAATTCTCTACACAAGTCTCAATCCCAGCTCCACTTCCCCCATTGCAGGTTTAATGAGGACCCTCAATGCTAATTTTAGAGTCCGGCTTCTCAGGCACCTAAATTAGCATCGGGACAAAGATCTCTTCTAGGAGGGGACGCTTACTGTCTCTACCTCAGCCACACAGCAGAGATACTGATACGACTTCAGTGGTCAGCCTCAGAGGAGCAGCCCATATTGCGGTGGGCTTCTTTCTAGATCTGTATAGATCTGAAAGAATACAGCTTTAACACATTAGTTTAAAATATGACCTAAATCCCTCACACCGCAATTAAAGCTTTAACAAATTAAATTAAGAAGAGAAAAATGGAGATGAAACTTATCGCAAACACTCAAGTTAAAAGCTTTTAGGGCATTTTGAACAAAATATAATATGTTCCGAAAGTGAGACAAATATAATTAGCTGAGTTTCAATACTTCTGTCCCCTTGAGGCAGGACCCATTGATTTTCTTGTGATTGCCATACTCTTCTTAATTACTTCTTTTTTTTTAAATTATCACTTCTTTATTTCAGGAAGGGTCTCATGTAGTCCAGGCTGGCCTTGAACCTTCTGTATAGCTAAGGATGACCCCAGAATTCTGACCCTCCTGCTTCTGCATCCTGCCTGCTGGGGTTCTTATATTCTAGTGCAAACCCACTGCTGAAGAAATGTCATTGTATTTATAGAGTTTGCCTGTTTTGATAGAATTAAGAGTTTATTCATGGTTGGAGTGGAGAAAAATGTGTGTGTGTATGTGTGTGTGTGTGTGTGTGTGTGTGTGTGTGTGTGTGCGTGTGTGTGTGTGTGTGTTTCAGCAGGGCAGGGCAGAATGCGTTCATGTCTAAAAGAGAAGAATGTTTTCATAGAATGGCAGGTGGCAGGCTACATTCTGTTTCATTGCCTGTGTGGCCCTTTAGGGAATTGAATCTCAACACCTGCTCAAGAGCCTGCAGCCATCAGCCAACCTTTAGCTTTTCTTCCTCACACTACGAATTCATCTACTCAACCCAAGATTAAAGAGATGGAGCAGAAATAAAGGAGAAGGAGAAAAGGGGAGGAAAAGGAAGAAACATTCATCTGCAACATTATGACCCTTCAAATATACTGTTGCTTTCGTTTTTATTGATGCTGGAATGGAAGCCAGGACTTTTCACATGTTAGGTAGATGCTATATTTCTCAGCTATGGCCACAGCACCTCAGGGGAAGATTCTAAGTAAGTGTTTGCTACTGGAGGATTCTAGGCAGGTGCTCCATGGCAGAGGCATGCCCCAGCCCCTCACTGGGGGATTCTAGGCAGGTGCTCTACCACTGAGCCATACCTTCAGCCCCTCACTGGGGGATTCTAGGCAGGTGTACTACTGTGGAGCTATTCCATTTTTGTGCTTTTCAATGATTACATCATCTTTGGTGATATCACAACCTACACAACAGTCTTGGTTTTGCCAAGTAAGTACTGTGCTCTTGAGTATCTAGGGCTGTTAGCTGTTGACCTCTTTTCTTTGTGAAGTCTCAGCCTCAGGTTTTGTCCTAGTTTGCTTTCTATTGCTGTGATAAAGACTATGACCAAAAAGAACTCATGTAGGAAAGAATTTATTTGGGTTAAATGTCACAGTTCATTTGTTGTGTGACAATATTCCCGGGGAGCAGTGAGCAAATATCCACTCACTCCTGGTATGAAAATGAAAAGACTGGGGTACAGATATCATCAAAGTCTAACTTAGGGGACTCAGTGAGTTTCATTGGAGTTACTTACAGGAATATGGGTGAGGAATTACCGAAGCAGAAATGACTCAAAGACAGCTAGGTCAACCCAAGCCCACTCCAGTATTGGCTCACAAAACCAGGAAACCTGGAGTACCCTGCACAGCCTGCAGGCAGTTCAACCAAGTGTCCTTTTCCAGCAGTTCAGTTGGCTCAAGCCTATTACATGAAGTTGGTCTTGTCTTTGCTTATCCTAAGCAGTTCAGCTGGCCCCTGCTTCTTCTGGGTGGCTGGTCTGGTTTGACCCCCTTCTGAACAGTTCACTTTGTCTAAGAGTGGCTATTAGTAACCTTTACTCCTTATATACTCTCGGGCAGGAGGAGCCTAGTGGATCCAGTCACTTTCAGAGACTTTCTGAAGGTAATTTATGTTCCTGTCTTTAGCGATGAGCTTCCGTGAAGGGTGGAGTGTTTAAAATATTCTGTTGATTCATCTCTTTATAAACATCCTAAACTATGTTATTGTTGTCCTCTGTCTTAAGTAGTTTCTCTCTAAGATGGAAGGTTTTAATCTCAGACGAAACTACTACTGAACACCATTACTGAGTGAAGCCAAGGAAGGGACCCAAAGGCAGGAACTGAAACAGAAAGCGTGGAGAAGTGCTGCCTACTGGCTTGCTCCCTACGTCTTACACAACCTTTTCTTATAAAAGTACAGGGCCATCTTCCCAGGGGCAGCACTGCCAACAGTAGGCTGGATCCTCCCGCATCAAGCGTTAACAAAGGAAACGCCCTACAGATTTCCTACAGGAAATCTAATGGAGGCATTTTCTCAGTTGGGACCCCTCTTGTAAGATAACGCTAGATTGTGTCAAGTTGACAATGATAATGATACCATCATCATCACCATCACTATCAATTGTCTTAGTTAGGGTTTCTATTGCTGTGATGAAACACTATAACCAAAAAGCAAATTGGGGAGGTAGAGGTTTATTCGGCTTACACTTCCACATTACTATTCATCACCAAAGGAAGTCAGGACAGGAACTGGAGCAGGGCAGGAAGATGGAGGCAGGCACTGATGCAGAGGCCATGGAGGAGTGCTGCTTACTTGTTTGCTTCCCATGCCTTGCTTAACCTGCTTTCTTATAGAACTTAGGACTGCCACCAGCCCAGGGAAGGCGCCACCCACCATGGGCTGGGCCCTACCTCATTGATTACTCACTGAGAAAATGTCTTACAGTTGGATCTCATGGGGGCATTTTCTCATCTGAGGCTCCTTCTTCTCTGATGACTCAGGCTTGTGTCACGTTGACACACAAAATCAACTACCAAACATGATAGGCATTCTTATAGAACATATGATTATCTCGTTTCAGAACTCCTTAATAGTCCCACCTAGGCCCCTAAACAGCCTTTCAGATCAGACATTCCCACTGCACTCAAAGTTCGCCATCCACATCAAGCCACATTACACTGCCCCTAAGGTACTGTGTCCCTATTATCTGATTTAATAATTACTTCATCCATATCTTTCTTTTTAAATGTTCATGTCTATGCAAGTACACCTCTGTGTGTGGTGTGTGCATACATGTGCATGTGTATGCACATCCGTGTGTGTGTGTGTGTGTGTGTGTGTGTGTGTGTGTGTGTGTAGGACAGAGGTCAACCTCAACTATCTTTCCCAACCACTCTCCACCTTATATTTTGAGATGGGATCTTTCACAGGACCTGGGGTTCCCTCAACTGTCTAGTGAGACCTGGGGACCCTCCTCTCTCACAGCCTGAATCCTACTCTCCACATCTCACCAACACTGGGATTATAATCACATACTACCATTTGTGGCTTCTTCTTCTTTTTTTTTTCCTTCCTTCTGAGACAGGGTTTCTCTGTGTAGCCTTGGCTATCATGGACGTACTTTGTAGACCAGGCTTGGCCTCGAACTCACAGCAGTCTGCCTGCCTCTGTCTCCTGAGTGCTGAGATTAAAGGTGTAACCCCCCCCCCCAATTCCTGGCTCACTTGTGGTTTCTTAATATGAGCTCTGTTGCTTGAATTTGAATCCTCATGCTGTGTGGTAAGCATTTTACCAACTCAGCCATCTTCCCAGTTCCTGTAGTCTCTTGTTCTCTCTCCTCCTCTTCCTTTCCCCTCTCTCCTCCTCCTCTACCCCTTCCTTCCCTTCACCTTCTCCTCCTCTTCTGTGTGTATGTGCCATGGCTTGTGCATGTGGAAGTCAAAGGCTGGCTTTGTGGAGTTGATTATTTTCTTTTTTTATTAATTTATTCTTGTTACATCTCAATGGTTATCCCATCCCTTGTATCCTCCCATTCTTCCCTCCCTCCCATTTTCCCCTTATTCCCCTTCCCTATGACTGTTCCTGAGGGGGATTACCTCCCCCTGTATATGCTCATAGGGTATCATGTCTCTTCTTGGTAACCTGCTGTCCTTCCTCTGAGTGCCACCAGGTCTCCCCCTCAAGGGGACATGGTCAAATGTGAGGCAGCGGAGTATGTGAGAAAGTCATATCCCACTCTCCACTCAACTGTGGAGAATGTTCTGACCATTGGCTATTAAAAACAAGGAATTCCTGAAATTTGTGAATAAATGGATTGAGCTAGAAATGATCATAATGAGTGAGTTAACCTAGAAGCAGAAAGACTCAAATGGTATATACTCACTTATATCTGCATACTAGCCCAAGGAGCATGTCCCATGAAAGCCTTCACTTACCAGGAAACTGATTATTTTCTTTTACCTTGATACCCAGGATGGAAGAACTCGGGTTACCTGGGTTGTGTCGTAAGTGCCTTTACCGGCAGAGCCATCTCACAGGCCCTTAGCCTTGTCTTTATAGGGTCTTTCTAGCAAATCCAATGCAATTCATGAAGAGAGAGAGAGAGAGAGAGAGAGAGAGAGAGAGAGAGAGAGAGAGAGCGCCGGTGAGAGCAATATGAGTGCCAGCGGGTGCGGAAGGGAGCAAGCCAGCTGTTGGAATTCATGTGTGCTTCTCTGAAGGAAATTTAAGATCTCAGAGGTGTGAAGGAAAATCGCCTCCATGTGGGGTGCTTACGATAATAGATTTACAACACCTCTACTCAGTGCCACTCTCCTTTCTTATTAGATCTGTAAATTGTTACTTAAAGGTAAGATTTTCAGATTTGATTTAGCTTACACACTTCCTCAGAGAATCGCACACATTCCCAGAGGCCACGGAGCAGGCAGTATGGCCTGAGTAAATTAAACTTGTTTAAAACCGTAAGTAAATGCGCAGGTCTCTAGCCGCTCGTGAACAAGTCAAACCCCAGAAGAAGCCACGGAGACGCACTGCTAGCATGTGTCAAGGAATATCCTTATAGGGACAGGGTGTGGAGCAACCAGATTATGCCTGGGAGATGATGGGCTTACTCCCTACCAAAGGTGCAGGGCGTGACAAATGGGGGTAGGAGAGTTGGAATACACTGCTCAGGCCCATTTGTGTGAATTTACATGTACAATTGATCATGTGTATGGTTGATTATCTATAGAAGTTCAAATAAAAAGTAATTAAGCTCGTTGTTGACTATGTTCTTGTTATTGCTAATATATATATATATATATATATATATATATATATATATATATATAGAGAGAGAGAGAGAGAGAGAGACAGAGAGAGACAGAGAGAGAGACAGAGAGACAGAGAGAGACAGAGAGGCAGAGACAGAGAGAGACAGACAGAGAGACAGAGAGAGGAGGAGGAGGAGAAGAAGAAGATGATGATGATGAAGAAAGTGGTTGTGCTTGTGGGAAGACTATCTTGGTGAGCATCTAGGGAGAGTGATATAGCCAACTTGATGACATCTAGACTCTCCATAGAAATAAACCAGCAGATGTGTATATGATTAGGTCAAGTGAGGTGGGAAGAGTCACCCTTAGTTGTGGGCAGCACAGTCTCTTCTTGAGACCTGAGACTGTATAAAGGGGAAAGAGGGCCAGTGAGATGGCTTAGCAGCACTTGTCACCAAACCTGGCATCTGAGTTTAGTCCCTAAGGTTCACATGGTATTGAAAGAACCAGCCTGCACAAGATACCCTCTGATTTCATCTGTATGTTATGGCATGCTTTCCCTACATCACCCACAACACAGAAAATACATGTAATAAAACATTTTTAACAAGTTTAACAAATGAACACTAGCATTCGTTGCTATCCCTCTTCTCTATCTCTGCCTTGCCTCTGTCTCTCATGTCTCTGTCTCCTTGTCTCTGTGCCTTTGTCTCTCTCTCTTTCTCTGCCTCTGTCTGTGTCTCTCTCTCGCTGTCTCTCTATTTCTGTCTTTGTCTATGTCTGTCTCCCTTTCATTTCTGTCTCTTTCAGTTTCTCTTTCTGTGTCTCTCATTTCTGTGTCTCTTTCTCTCTGTCTCTCTCTTATTTCTGTGTCTCTCTATCTCTGTTGTGAGATGACGTGAGCAGCTGCCTCAGGCTCCTGAAGCCAGACTGTATCTTCTCAAATCGTGAGCCCAAATCAAACCTTTTCTTATGGGTTTTTTTTTTGTCACGGCAGTGAAAAAGTTAATTAATATAGAGACAGTAAGCAAATTCTAATCTATGTCATACTGCTTTGAGCTCAAATCCTTGTTAAATTGTATATGCAATACTGGATATACTAATTAGCCTTCTCTGCCTCCAAGTTTCAGCCTATAAAATGGAGACAGTTATAAGATGTGCAGTTTGACATAAAGATATTTATAAATGCATCTTGCACCCCCAGGATAGTGGTAGTACTCAACAGACTATCAAACAATACCACCCACATTCATAACATACATGGTGGCTCTGTTTCTTAACAATTAGACTTTATTGTACAACCCAACTATCCTATACAAGAGGGAAAAAAGGTTAAAGGGAAACAAGAGTAAACCTTCTGGTATCTGTTCCAATGGATGGATCCCCAGGTGTCTCTGGCCTGCATGCTGGTCTGGCCTGTAAACTGGTCTCCCCAATCCATGTGCCTGCAGTCTCTCCTTTCCTCTCCACCTGCAGCTCTCTCTCTCTCTCTCCAGCGGGGGTGCCAAAGGCTAATCCTCTCTGGCTCCCTTCTCCCATCCACCACATTTGGTTAGAAGCACAATAGCCTGGCCAGAGCCCCCTTCTGTTTTCCTGAATTCCAGAGCCAGGATGGCTCCATTAAGTCTATCACAATGTCAATTTCAGTGGGGTATCCTTGTTGTTTCCAAGAGTCTTCACCTGGATAAAGCTTACAGTCTTTCCCACACATACAAGTTGCCAAGTTGGTGTTTTTGAAAATAAAGGAAAAAACATATTCCTACTCACTGAAATACCATTTCACTGAGAATGAAGACAGGACTGTAAAGTGCTAAAGTGAAAAGGGGAGCTAGGAATGAATCTGGTGGAACACTTGCCTAGAATGTGCAAAACTCTAGGTTTAATTTCCTAGTTTAGGGGAAATGTGGATTAAAAAATAGTGATATTGTTCAGTTAAGACCATGCACTGCTCTTGCAGAGGATCCTATTTTGGTTCCCAGCACCCACTTCAGGCAAGCCACAGCTACCTGTAACTCTATCTCCAGAAGATTTGACACCCTCTGCTGGCCTCTGCATATACCTGCACTCACATGGCATACTCACAGAGGGAGAGAAACATAATAAAAAACAAATACAAAACATAACCTTCAAAAATGGTAGTGTGAGCCATTTATGAAAACATTTAATGTTTCCCCCATACTAAGCCAAAGGACCTGGGGTGTGCTGGCTTCTTAATATGTGTTTAATTAATCCATTAGTTACTTGACATAAGGACCAAGCTGCACAGTGTTTAATTAAAGTAAAGGGCACACTGACAAGAAATCTCTAAAATGCTTGAATGTAAAAAAAATGGAAGAAAATAAAATGCTGATCATTTGAGTGAGATTTACACTAATGGGTTGAGGGGGAGTGTTCCTTGCTTTTCCTATATAAGCATATTTAATGTACATATGGATATAGGCACACACACACACACACACATACACACTTAGAATAGTTATGTTTCTCTAGACAACTCTGGTGCAATGGGATTCTTCTTTTATATTTAAAACCATATGTATGCCATTTAAGATTCTAACAGACTACTTAAACATTTAACTATTGCTTAAAGCTAATTTTAATATTCAAATAATTTGAAATGTGTCCATTCAAAGACCTGCATGTGGATACTTACAGGATTCAATCCTTAATTGCCTGCAGGTGTAAAGAATCAAGTACTCTTCTATTAGTAAGTTGATTAAATGGGGGGGGGTACACTATCCAAATAAAATAGATTAAACATAAAAAGGAATAGGCTTTCAATGCACAAAAAGCTACTTAGGAATCCTAAATGCATGTTGCTAAGTGAGTGAAGTCCCACCTGAAAAGGATGTATGCCATAAGACTCCATTCATAGATTGTTCTAGAAAAAAAAAGGTCAAAACTATAGAGGCTGCAAATAGCCTCTGGTTGCTAGCCAGTGATTGCTAGGTCCTTGGGGGAGGGGTTCCAGTGTCTTATTCATCTTTTATAAATAGAGTGTGAGTAAGCAGATATATTTCTTTATGAACTCTGAACACAAGTCCTGGCTTCAAACACCAGATGTCCAAAAAGTAATAGGTCAGTTGTCCATGGACTGAACTCTTCAAACAGTAAGCCAACGTAAACCTTTTCTCTTTATAAGTTGGTAATTTGGGGGTATTTATTATAGTGACAGAGTGACAGACAGCTGACTAACATGGTGGTCTGGGGTTTTTTTCCTTACCCTGTTCTTTTTGGTGTGTGTGTGTATGAGTGTGTGTGTGTGTGCGTGTGTGTGTGTGTGTATGTGAGTGTGTGTGTGTGTGTATGAGTGTGTGAGTGTGAGTGTGTGTGTGTGAGTGTGTGTGTATGTGTGAGTGATGTGTGTGTATGAG
>NC_140498.1:76005721-76343221 GCF_964271855.1 Acomys minous
CTTGCTCTGATTTCATCTCTAAGGAAAGGGCTGTCTGCTTAATGAGGAAGGCAAGGTACACACAGGTTTGGGGGGGTTGTTAGTAATTGCCCCCTGAGGGGAATAAATCATCATGACTTTAGATTTCCACACAGTGTGGTTCTACCAGGAGAGATCAAGCCTTGCTCATAGTGTGCAAGCAAATGTTGGAGGGACGGAGAGATGGCCATTGGATGTGACTGCCGTGGTCTTCAGGAAATGCCTTTGACAGGGTTGGCCGTGTCCTCCGTCTGCTCTGCTGTGTCTTTTGGCTTCACCTGCGTTCTGGAGAGTCACAAAGCCAGCAGACAAGACAAGAGGCAGGAGGCCCAGTTGTGTGAAGAGGAGGGGACAGGCCTGGGGGTGGGGAGGAAACAGCACCTCCCTGGACTAATTAAACCCTTTGGTCGCTGCCCCCCTCCCCAGCCCCAGTGTATTAGCACTGCTGAATCAGCTCCCCGCCAAGGCCAAGCTGCTGCTCTCTTTTCCTGCTTGATTTGCCTAATGGAAGCTGACAGTGAAGTTCAACCCTGATTGTCAGATTTCAGTAGGAACCTCAAGGGGGGTGGGGGGAGACAGACATTTGAAGAATAAAAATAGCTCACATAATGAGATCCTTTATTTAGCTGAACCATTTCTTTAATGACTCACCTCTCTCTCTCTCTCTCTCTCTCTCTCTCTCTCTCTCTCTCTCTCTCTCTCACACACACACACACACAGACACACACAAGTTGGGCACACAGACATCTGATTTTTTAGAGTCCTTGACGGTGTCCCGTGGAAAAGGTGGGGAGTCATTTACTACTGGAGGTACAGAGAAATGCTCCCAATGCTCTCCTCCCTGGCTTCACCATTCCTTCTCTTTCAATATACACAAATACAAACGTGGTAAGGATACATACCTTGCCCCAAGTTATCATAGCTACTCAAAGTAGGATATTTATATCTTTATTTTTCAAGATGTTTTATTAATAAATCTAGTAATATATAACAGTTGGTTCTATCATATTTTCATACATGTATAAGAGTATGGCTGAGGCATTACATACAGTAACATGGCCACCTTACAAAGCTGTACATAACTGAAGAAACTCTTTCTTCCTTCTCTATCAGCCATTGGGTAACTAAAGTTTCTCAAGGAGGAGTAAGATCACCTGAGCCCTACCCTACTGGCTACTACCAGTTGTCTAGAGTCTTTTGTGGAGCTTCTGACTCTCTTTCCCCCATCTTCTCTCTCTACAACAGAATGTTGACAGGCTCAGTCTTACTCGGGTCTTACAGGCCATCCTAGCTGCTGAGAGTTCAAGAGGATAACCCTGGACATTAAATTATATGTCTAGGTAAGAAGAACTTGGCAGTGAGAGGAGGGGGGTGGGAAATGAAGAACATACTGGAAGCTCTGAGCAGGTATTTCATTTAGCCTTTTCATATATGTTGGACTTTATAGAGTAGAAATCCAGGGAGTTTCAAGACAGAACCTAGGTAGCCCCTGGCTGAAGACTTGAATGAGACTTGGGGAGTTCCAGGAAGTTTGTTTACTGCAAACAAATGAGATGTAGTTAAGCAGGGGGGAAATCTTCAACATATCAGGTCCTTCTGAGACTATAACAGAGACATGTAATTATTTTATTAATAAGAGAAATGGAGAGATGAAAGGAAGACGAGAGGAAACGGTTGGGTAAAGACATGGAGGAAGAAGGGAAAGTGAGGAGGAGAAGGGAGGGAAGAAGGGAATGGAAGAGAAGGAGGAGAAGGGGAAGTGGAGGACAGAAGAAGAGAAGAAGGGAATGAAGGAAGGAGAGAGACATGAAGAAAGGAAGAATAAAAGAAGGAAGGAAGGTGTGCAGGGGGACAGATGGATAGAAGAGATAGGAAGGAAAGAGGAAGGAAGGCTAGAAGAATGGAAGAAAGGAAAACAGAGGCATGGAAGGGAGAACAGAGGCATAGAAGAAGAAGGAGGAGGAGAAGAGGAGAAAGGGAGAGAAAGAGAAGGAAGGAAGATGGGAGGAATAAAGAGAGAGGGAGGACGGGGAAAGAAGGATGGGAAGAAAAAAGTAGAAAAATCTAGGGTCCAGCTATGAAGCTAAACCAAAGAGGAGCATTTCTGAGTCACCCGTAGTGTTGCCTGTAAAGCATAGATAAATCACTTTAGTCTACACGCCAGGGTTTTTATTATTCTCTTGACAGGCATTACTCGCAAGGATGAAATGTGACGCCAGCATACCCTCTAGCTCTACAAACTTAGAATTTATGCAGCCGCAATGAATGAATGCTCTTCATTTCTTGCTTGTTGACACCAGTTCAAGTTCAAGAATGGACTTATAGATAAAGTGAGGACATCCTTGTTCAGGTTTTGAGAAAGAATGTTTGTGTCTTCAATCTTGTTCATGGAAAAGCACTGCTATAACTTACAGAAGGTGGGTATAAAAAGAGGGCATTATGGGACAGGAAAGATGCTTCTATGGTTAAGAATCTGAATATCTGACAAAATGCACCTAAGGGGGGGAAAAGGGAGGGATTTACATGTATCATTTTAAACCACAAGCAGGAAAGATGCTACAAAATATAAAATTCTAATATAAGCAATATTGGAGATAATGGTGGTAGTGCGTACTTGTAATCTTAGCTCCTGAGCAGCAAAGGCAGGAAGACCACAAGCTCTAGGTCCCAAGGGGAAAGAAAGGTAATAATGGGATAGAGCTGGAGCTTAATTGATAGAGACATTGGCTAAAACACATGAGGCCATAAGTTCCATACCTAGCACCACATTAAACAGGCAAGGTGACACATGCCTGTGGTCACAGCACTTGGGAGGTGAAGGCTGGAGGACCAGGAGTTTCAAGGTCATTCTTGGATACATATTAAGTCTGTGATATGTGAGACACTGCCTCAAATGCCTACCATGATAGCAATAACAGTATGGAAGGGGATCTAGGGCTTTACCTTGTCAACACCACCTGGGAAGTTTGTCTTATAAAAATACTCTGTATAGAGTAAACTTTGGGACCCTGGAAAGAATTGGTGAAGAAAAATTAAGTGATCAGCATTTCATCTTTCCTATCAATAAGGCAAAAGCCTTGTAGCTGATAAGTCACAAAAATATCATTATTAACTGTATCGTATAAAATAGAAAAATTTAAAGGAGTTCAAAGTGGTACCATCTATGCTTAGTGATGGAATTCAGAGGCTGTGATGACTAGCTATAGTTGTCAACTTGAGAGAATCTTATTACCTGAAAGGAGTGTCTCAATGGGGGGATTGTCAGCATCAGTTTGGTCCATGGCCATGTCTATAAGGGATTGTCTTGATTGTGTTAATTGAGGTTGGAAGACCCGCCCATTTAAGGCGGCATCATTCCCTATGACCGAGTCCTGGGATTATACAGAAGCTCAGAGTGAAGGCTGGACATCTGCATGCATGTGCTACTTTCTGCCCTTAATTGTGGATACGATGCAACTAGCTGCTTCAGATTCTTGCCTTGATTTCCCTGGAAGTGTACATCAAATAAGCCTCCCCTCAGGTGGCTTTTGTCAGGGTATTTTATCAATAAGATTGAGGAGATGCCTCATGCTAGGTTGCTAAAGGCTTTGTCAAGCTATTGGTTTTATTGACATACATACTACACCCAATATTTTGATTAAAATTTTAAATTAAAAGATCATTCTAACAAACAGAAAGAGAATAAAAAAAAAAAACCCCAACCTGATTCAAGAGTTACAATCTCTCTCTGGAAACTGTGGGTGAAATCCTGCTGAAGGATTTATTTGCTTAAGACCAAATCTGAGACTGGTACCCTGCATCTGTGACTTGAACTTTCATACATTACTAAGAATGCAGTGTCAATTGTACATTATTTTTAATATACATCCCTCACCATGCTTCAATAAAACAATCCCATAAATGATCCTATGATATACCTCTCATCTTGTTCCCCTCACACAAGACCCAAAGCCCATCGAGTAAAAAATATTTATATTTCTGCTTTTCTTTTTCTGTGTATGCTGCTGGCTTTAGGTAGTTCATGGACTCACCTCACCTAGGAGCTTCCCGTCTGAGCTTTGTTTTTTCTTTTAAATTTATCAATTTCAGTATTAATACTTGAAAGTAGGTCTCACATGGCCTAGGCTGGCTTCAAACTCAGCACATAATTGAAGATGTTTTTGAACCTCTGATCTTGTTGCTTCTACATTCTCAGTGCTTGGATTGCAAGTATGTGTGGCCACGCATCATTTATGCAATGCTGGGATCCAATCCGGGGCTAGATTCATGCTAGACAAGCATTCTAACCACTTAGCCATATCCCCAAATCTGCCATCTGATTTCTAATCTTCTTGCTCCTCTACTCTGCATTTATCCCCTGCCACCCAATCCACATGCTGGAACAGATACATCTCCAATTCTCTTATCCTGTTTCCTGTCCTGATTCATGGCTGATCATGAACAGCTTTCAAAGCTATGCTGGTCACATCAAAAGAAAGAGACAGAAACCAAGAAAGCAGATGACCATTTCCCTTGGCTGTTGATTGGTTGCTTGGGAAAGGAAGATGAGGCATCTAGGTGACTGACTTCTGTTCAACACTCCAGACATCATTTCACATGCTTCATGGGAATGTCCCTTTAAGTCCCACAGCAGCCCACAGTGCAGGTTCTGTTCTTGTGTAGCATATGCCTACAGGTTGAAACTCCTGGAGGGAAACCTATTAAAACTCAGAAAAGGTTCTAAAAGAATGATCATTTAGACTTAATATTTAAACAACTCACAGATCTCAGGAAGTCCCTGAAACTTAACAGATATATTCCATATAGGCCTTCTCCCTCCCTAGATGTTATGTGGATAGTAAGGACTTCTGAGGAAAAGACACTCTTTGATCTGTTGACTTGCCTACAAGTCATGCAGAGAGATAAAGGCTCCTGCATTTGTAAGCTGTCATCCATGCTGAGTTGGGCTTTCAGAAATGTAGCTGCCTTTGATTTGTTCCTGCTCTTGTAAGTAACATCTCTTCCTATTCCTGAAAGCAACCCTTCCCAATACACATGAAAGGAACTCCTTTTCCCACTCTTGTAAGTAACTCCAGTAAATACCTTGGTTCACCAAGTTGACCTCTTGTGGACTTCTTACATCTGTTGTTGGTCCCCTTTCTGGACTGAGTAGACATTTGTTCATGTCACCAAAAATAGTCTAACCCAATAAGCATCCTTCTTGTTACAGTCAAGAAACTGAACTTCATAACAGTTATGTGCCTATCTGGACATGTCACTGTTGTGGGGCTGCTAAATTGGCTGGCTTGGAATCTAATTTTCAAAGGGTACTATGGCATATGTCTATAGTCAGAGCATGGAAGATGTAGAGGCAGGAGGATTAGGCGTTCCAAGCCAGCCTCACTTACCTGTATAGTGAGTTACAATGGGACCTCAACTCTGTACAATCCTATCTCAAAAACCAAAAACTGATCAAACAAAAATGGTTTTAGATATACTTAATTGTATGTGTGTGTGTGTGTGTGTGTGTGTGTGTGTGTTGGGACAGTATTATGTAGGCAGGCTAGCCTCAAATTCACTCTGTATCTGAGGATGACATTGAACTTTTGATCCCTCTTGCCTCTACCTCCCAAGTGCTGGAATTTCAGTCATGCATTACCATGCATAGCTATCTTTCAGTTTTTAAAAAATGCATCAGTTACAGTGGAAGTACTTAGCGGATGGCATCCAGTGGATGGTAGCTTACACTGCATAACAAAACAGAGATGGCCAGTAATGAGCAGGATGGTAAGGACTCAAAAAATATGATGGAAATAAACACAAAACTGGCCTTGAGCAATACATGGTAGGATGCCCACAGATCTGGAATTTAATTTTGATACTATAATAGATGAGCTCTCTGGCCTTGACTCTCCAGAATGCCACAGTTTAGCAGATAGTCATCACATTCTTCCTCAATCCTGAAGAATCTATATGCTATAAGGACACAAGGCACATTAAAACTATTTTTTTCAATTTTGATGTTTTACAAATTGCTGAGATGGATGAAACAGAAGTAGAGATTTAATGTGAAATGGTACACCAATGTTGAACTAAAAATAAAGAATTCACATATCAAAACTTAACTGGTTACTATCTAGTTTGAAATGTATTTATGATGTGTTTGTCTATTTCTGTTGTTACTGTAACACTCTATCATGGGCTGGGTGGATTAAGCAGCAAAAATTCATTTCTACTAGTTCTAGGGGTTGCAGAAATACAAATTTAAGATCCTTCTGAATTTTTTTTCCTTTGGCTTATCCACAGGTTTTTGTTCACTGATCTCTTCTTTTGTGTGTTCATGAGAAAAAAGTAACTTCTTTGATGTCTTTCCTTATAAGGGCACTAATCATGTAAGATCATATGACAGCCCTTGTTAGTTCTCTGAAATGCTATGAACCTGTAATGGCCCAGTTTCTGAACAGGGTCCACTGAAAGTTAGGGCTTCTGGTGTAACTATTTCCTGCAAACTGAAAGTTTCCGTTAAGGCTCAGGTAGTAAATGAAATTCATAAGTCTCAGGAAGCTCCTGTAACTTACAAGACTCACAGGGCCTCTCTACAAAGTTACATAGACAGCAAGAATTGTTCTGGAGACTGTGATTGATTGATCCACCTGCAAATTGTGTAGGGGGTTCCTGAGATGAAACTTGAGAGCTACTGCCCATGCTGGGTTGGGCATTTCAGTCATCCATACTCCTGTAAGTCACTCCAATAAACGTGTTGCTTTGCCAAACAAGACTTGGGTACGCTCATTGATTTGGTATAATGTTAGTGCCCTATCTGGGTTAAACAGATGTGTGTGTGTGTGTGTGTGTGTGTGTGTGTGTGTGTGTGTGTGTGTGTATGTCTTTCTTAACATGAATTTTGAGACACACAAATACTCAGCCTTATCATCTTAGCGTCCATGGGATGGGGACATTGAATCTGGATTGGCAAATCTCCCCTAAGAAAGGAGAAGAAAATGCCCTAGTAACATCAAAAAGTCAAATAATAGAGCAATGATTTCTGAAACTTCAGCACTCACATGAATCACTTGGTGAGACTGATTAAACACAGAATTGAAGAATAAAATTAGCTCCCAGATCACTTGTGACCAGAGCTAAAAAAAAAAAAAAAAAAAAAAAAAGAACATTCTGGTCATATACTTTCTACTGCCCATAAAAAAATTCTATAGCAACCCCTTAAGGGAACTAAATTCTTTTCCGTCAATTACTTCTGAAATAAATTTATCATTTCAGTGACAAGGAGACACAGGTGGATGGTGTTCTCAGCTGAATCCTGTCTGTAAGGAAGAGGCTTTTTCTCCAATCTCTCTCAATACAAATTGATGCTATACTGTTAAAAAAAAACCTAGTAAAATCATTATTTGAGGATTATGGATTATAGAGTGTTTCAAAATGCAGATATGTTTGTTTCTTTTGAGAAGTGCTGAGCAATTAGAACTGGGTCAACAAAACATTGCTCAACCCGGATCCTTAGGGGATCTGCTTTGATAGGGATGAGACATTTGTGATAAGCCTATCTTTCCCTTTTTAAAGAAAGGGCGCTTCTCTGAAGCTTGGAATGAGATGGTTTTTGTCTTAAGTAGTTTAATCATCCTCCTGGGGGCTTGTGTTTATAAAATTAATGTGCTCAAAAACCCTATTAGTTTTTGTAGGCCAATAGGTTTTATCTAAAAATAGGGATGCTAATTGAGAGCAGAAGGGGGGGGAGGGATCTGATTTGAAAGTTCTGGGTTAGTGAGGTAGCTCAGTGGTTAGAGGTGCTCCCTGCCAAGCCTGGCCATTTCCAGGACCCACGTGGTGTATGCAGAGAGTCAGATCTGAAAAGTTGTCCTTTGACTTCTACACATTTACCATGGTGAGCGCACACACGCACACAGACGTGCATACACTCTAAATAAATAGAGAGAGAGGAAAAAAAAACATGATTCAGGTAACAGCAAAAGTATAGCATGCTTTGTTTACAGGTTCATTTTGCTTAGAGAATCTCAAAGAAGTGCCTCACCTTGAATGAGGGTAGCATCATCCCATGGGGGTGGAGGGGGCGTGTCCTAGACTGAATGAGAAACAGAAAGCAACTGAGCCACAGTATCCATCTCTCTCTGCTTTCCAACTACAGCTGCAATGAGAACGGTTGCCAAACATCCCCTCAGCGGTGTCTTCCGTGCTGTGGTGGAGCACATCTTTGAACTGTGAGCCAAAGTAAACCTTTCCTTTTTTTTTTTTTTAAATGTTTCTTTTGCAGGTATTTTGTCATAGCAATGAAAACTGTCTGTAACTAATACAGACAGTGAGATTAGGTATCTTTTGAAGAAAATGGTGGCCCCTTTATAGTATGTTCTGATGCCGTTAGCCTCATCAAATCTGGATCTGCTCCTGCCTGTGATATATCCCTTTATACTGCCGTTTGAATATAGCTAAAGGTCTGTTCTCTGTAGCATGGCACCACTGGGAGGTAATGGAACCTGTAAAGGGTAGAACTAGTGGAAGGAAGGGGTTACAACATCAGGGACGAGCCCTCATTGGGTAGACTGAGGCACTGGCCTCTTTTATTCCTCTTTCTTTGCTTCCTGATACCCATTAGTTGAAGTCTTTCTCTATGCTCCCGCCTTACCCCAGGCTCAATAGTTGTAGAATCAACTGATCATCACCTGAAATCTCTGAGATATCAGCCAACACTTCCCCCTTTTACATTCACTATATTAGGTATTATTTTTATAGTGGTTGAACGTGCCATTGATGCATTTATGTACTAAGAGCTAAGTCGGACGGCTATGAGTGCCAGAAAAATGAATCGGCATAATTACTGTGCTCAGAAATAATGTGAGTGGGTCATATTGGTTAGTTTCAGTCAGTGAAGTAAGGTATATTGTAGTTGTCACCTGCCTGGGGGAGATACTTGTATTCCTAAAGTTCTACTATTTAAGTAAATTTAATCACTCGGACTTAAATATTCTCGTGGTTTGTGTCTGTCTCTCATTAGCAGGGATTGGCCACCAGGACTTGTGATGTTTCATCGAAACCTACGCTGAACTCCGTTGTCTATTTCTACATCAGAGCTGTCACATTAGGATCACTTCCATGGAAATACAGCTCAGAATCCAGTGCATGTCAATCACCCCTGATGCTATCAGGCATCCCGCAGACAGCTTTATATATTTGATCGGGGCTACCGCATCTCCCCTGCAAAGCGTATTTTCATCCATCTATCCATTTATTCAAAGGTGCTTCAACTCTGCACTGGGTGAAACATAAAACCAGCCATCATCTCGTGTGTCCCAGCCCTTTATCCCACAGTGCCTATATTAGAAGGGAAGGCGGAATGCAGATATAACTAGTCAGGAGTCGGGTGGGCAGCCTTGTTTGTTTCCACAAGAATTTCTGTAAGCTTAAGTCATGTTTCCTTTGAAATTTGTTTTTGGAGGGAGAGGTGGCTCAAGCTTTGGCATGGCCCAATTGCAGTAGAATCAATTGACCATTGCTAAAAGTCTCTAAAATATCAGCCAACACAGACTTTCCCTCCTTGTAAGTGTAATCACCTTACTGACTTTGTTACAGTGATTGAAAGCTGATTAATGCACTTAGCTCATTATGGATTGCCCATCTAATTCCGTTCTTTTGTTTCTTTCCCTGGAGGATGTGTGAACCACAGGATGTGTAACTGGCAGGAAATCATTAAAGATCTAGTGTTTCCTAGTACCAAAGAAATCCAGGATCAGAGACAGCCAGATCCTCCAATGACTTCCTTCATCCCTCTTCTGGCCTAGACTACACCCAACCCAAAGGGTCCCCAAACACCGTCATGCACACCTATGTCCATTGTACTCATTGGGCCCTTGGGATCCGCTCACTGACTCTTCACTGGCATGGCATTAGCACACGTGTTTAGATCCAACTCCAGATAAAGGTCTCTCCTCATGGCTGTGCTACTTTCCCAGGTGTTTCCAAATTAAACAAAACAAAACAAAAAAGAAAGAAAGAAAAACAAGCAATAGCGTTTGACGTAAATGAATGTGCTGGGTTATGGCTCTTTGGGCTGCTATTTTCCTCTCCCAGAAATCAGGCCATAGCTCACCATGCAGTCTCTTTCCTTCCAGGTGTTGTGTCCTTGAAGTCTTTGCAGGCTTCTTGCTCTCTTCTCCTTATAGTTGTGAGCAAGACCAGCTTTTCTCCAATACCTGGGCTTAAAGGAGAATTTCCCCTCATTCATGGCCCTATTCCATGTCAGAGGCTACACAGGGCACACACCTTCTCCTCGCCGTCTAGGCAAACACGTGAAAACCAGAGACCTCCCTTTTACCTTGGAATGTGAAGGTTCTCCTTTAAAGGCCCCGTTCCTTACACCACATATGGCTACGATGCTCTTGCCCCTACGGGCCTCCTATCCCAAGGTCTCACAGCAGCTGCCTATGGGTATGAGTCTGTAAATCACTTAGCCAAGATCTCATGAAAGTTAATCTCATACCAGCTCCTTTCCGCAAAAGTAGAGGATTTCCTTTCAGAGTGTACATGGAATTACAATTGCAGGCAAGGTGGGACAACAGAGGCAGAGACGCTTGAGCCGCCATCTGCGGCTATGCCCTTAGAGTGTGGGCATGGTGGCGCATTTGCCTGGCATAAACTAGGCCCGGGATTCTGCCCTTAGTCCTGTGAAAAGCAAGGAAGGCTTGGAGGGAGGTGTGGGGAGAGGGAAGGAAAGAAGGCAAGAAGAAGGGGAAAATAAGGAAGGTATAGGAAGGGAGAAGGAACAGGGGGAGGGGGCGAGGAGGGAAAGATATAGCAGTTGATAACCATTAAAGCAAAGGAGGAGCTGGATTACTTGAACCATGACTGAAAGAAGCCCCATCTGTCAGGAACCTGCAGAACTGTTCAGATATGGCAGGAGACAATGTGCTCTACCAAAAACACCGTAGTGAGAATGAACAGACAAGTACCTGGGCTAGGAGAAAATACTGACCAGTGGTGTTGCACGCCTGTGACCCCAGCACTCTGGAGCCTCAGGGGGACCATGGGTTCAGGGCCAGCCTGGCCGACCCAGTGAAAACCCCATCTCGAAACAATAAGGAAGTCCTCAGATAAAAGTGAAACAGTACCCACAGTTCCGCTCTAACTAGAACAAGCTTGGTGAGAGGCTTCCATCGCTGTTGCTCCTATTGGTCTTCCTGAAGTTCAACTGCAAAAGACTATGGGGCTGAGAGTCCTGTCTACCCAGGGTTTTCCTCACACGTGAAAAATGTAGAGCTGCATGACTGAATAATTAAACCCTGTGACCGGAGTGGTTGTAAGCTCAGAGGAGATCCAAAGGAAGAGTCCAATGAGTCCGTACAGGTTTCTTTTTGAAATAATATTATTTATACTTCAAATTTATCACACATTATATAATGTATATTAATCATATTCTCCTGTCCTATTATCCCTCCCAACATCATAAATTCTCCCTCCCTCCATCCCTCCCTCCCCTCTGTTTTTCTGAGACAGGCTTTCTCTGCATAATAAGGCCTGGCTGTCCTGGACTCACTTTGTAGATCAGGCTGGCTTCAAACTCACAGAGATCCACCTGTCTCTACCTCCTGAGTGCTGGGATTAAAGGCGTGCACCACCATACCTGGTCTCCCTCCCTCCCTCTCTCCTTCCTTCCTTTCCTCTTCCTCTCTCTGTCTCTGTCTCCCTCCCTCCCTCCTTCCCTCCCTCTCTCCCTCCCTCCCTCTTTTTCTCTGGAGCCCAGTTCGTGCTGTCCATGTGCAGATGTGTGTGCGGTTATCCACCAGGATGTGGACAACCTACCGGTGGCCACAATGCCCAAAGGAGAGTGATTCTCCTCTCCCTCTCTCATCACCCAGAAACTACCAAGAGCTCCTCAGCTGACTCTCAGATGGCTTGCTCTCACTATTTTCTTTGTGTGTGGGGGGTGGGGGGTGGGGGTGGGGGTTAGCATTTGAGATAGGGTCTCTTGCATAGTAGCCCAGTCAGGTCTCAAACTTATTATTTTTCTGTCTCAGAATCCTGAGAGCTAGCATTACAAGTGTGTACTTCAACACAGCAGTTGTTTGTCTGGCTGTGAATCATGGTCACCCAGCCTCGGAAGCTCTGGGGATACAGGCATGCGTCTCCACAGCACACCTCATTTTACCTGTCTTATCACTGCCTTCCTGCTTCTCATTCTTTTTAAAAATTTAATTCGATTTTTTGTGGCTAGGCATTTTGCCTGCATATTGTGTGTGTGTGTGTGTGTGTGTGTGTGTGTGTGTGTGTGTGTACCAACTGTGTGCCTGCAGAAGCAAGACTCATGAGTCATGTACTCAGAAACTGGAGTCACAGATAGTTGAGTACCACCATGTAGATGCTACATAGTGAATGTGGGTCCACTGGAAAAGCAGCCAGCACTCTTAACTACTGAGCTGTTTCCTTGGTCCCTTGAGTCTTTTTTAAAAGATATTTAATAGTTTTAATTTTTATTACATTATTCATTTATTGTGCATGGGGTCGGGGAAGGACACATGGGAGAAGGCTGGTGGGGAAGATCAGAGGGCTTCTCGCAGGACTCAGTTCTTTCCTTCTACTATGTGAGTCCTGGGATTGAACTCAGGCCATCAGAGTTGGTAGCAAGTTCCTTCACCAGCTGAGCCACCTCACCAGCTTCCTGGCTTTGTTTAAAAAAAAACAAAACAGCCAGGAGGAGTGTCAATGTCTGGCATCTCTAATGTGAATATTAGGCAGATAATTAGTTGAAAGCATGCATTTTACATCAACGTTGGCATTATATATTGGTTTTAGCAGTGTGTGTATGGGGGTATGGGTGTGTGTGTGTGTGTGTGTGTGTGTGTGTGTGTGTGTGTGCATGCACATGTGTATCCATTTTCATCCCTATTTAACACAAAAATCCCTGCCTCAGGACCTTATGTGCCATTTTTCTTAATAGCTTTTCTATCATGCGAAGATCAGCGAATCCCAATGCTCTCAGCTTTGCTCTTCCCTTCTCCAGGGAGTCCTTCCTCTCAGGTATTTATCTGGCAACAGAGCTCATTAATATGGTAAGGCATTCAGGTTTTAAACAGCTCCTCAGTACTAAACACGCCATCACTGAATGGAAGCTTCAGTCCTGTGTGTGTGTGTGTGTGTGTGTGTGTGTGTGTGTGTGTGTGTGTACACGTGTGCGCGCGCGAGCGGTTTCTTTTCCCCTGCAAACAATCGGGCAATGGAACAAGGACGCAGCAGACAAAGCCTGCCCCCCCCCTCCACTTGGCAATGAAAGGCATGTGCTTTCTTTCATTAATAGACAGAAATGTCACCGGCTCTCAGCGAGGCTGACTCAGGCCTCTGTGAGGAGGGAGACCCATTGAATCCCAGCCCGTGCCCCACTTCAAGCTGGCAGACAGTTCGGCCCCTGTGGCTCTCTCTTCAGCTGTCACTCCTGTTGATTTGCCTTCAAGGTGGTCATTCAGAGGGAGCTAGAAGAAAAGGCCACTGTTGTCACTTCAGACAGGGACTCTGCAGTGGCTCTCTCTGGCCCCAGCCTCCTTTCTTAGCCTAGGGGTTCCATGAAAAGGATTGCGTGCCCTGAGCTGGTATGTCAATGTGTGTGTGTGTGTGTGTGTGTGTGTGTGTGTGTGTGTGTGTGTCTCCATTAAGAGGGACCCTCTTGAAGAGTGATAATAACCTCTTCGCCTCAGAATAAATGACAAGCAAAGGCACAGCTCGATGGAGCTGTAGCTGGCCCAGCATCAGAAAATTCCATTTCCCTTGCTGCATTGACTCCGTCAATCATGTGTTTAACCTTATTGACAGTCTGCGCCGACTTTACCCTCTCCCCCACTGCCTGACCCCACTCTTCCTCCCATATTGGTACTTAATTCCAAGCTATTTGCATTCTGGCTGGAAACATCTGTAAAGCCAGCACTGTCCCCCTGCCCCGATTGTGGGACAACAGGGAAAGAGCCTGTGTCTCTTATCCATATGCAGAAAGTTGAATGAATTGCCAAGTTAGAAGACTTGGGATCACAGAGGCTTATATCACTTGGTTTGGGGAGGAGAGGACATAGAGAGAGCAGCTTCCGGATCAACAATGACTGGCACTCCCACATCACCAGAGCCATGAGTAAAGGACAGAGTACACGCAGTGGGCTCCACATGTGGCAGAATGCAGGTACTGTGTAAATGACCTATAAAGTGTCAGGATTGTTAAGGCTCGGGACCTTTGGACATCAGGCATTTCCCAGCTCTCTGAGCCACTTCCACACTTGGGACTGTCTTTCCTTTCCTTAATTAGCCCTCTCTCTCTCTCTCTCTCTCTCTCTCTCTCTCTCTCTCTCTCTCTCTTAAAACCACTCTCTGTGTGTCCCTGGTTCATTTGTTTTGTTCTAAGACAGAAGAATCTGGAAACCTCAGTAGGTGCCCTCTGAATTCTGATGCACGCCCATAGCACTGAGCAGGGAGTTGAGTAGAGGACTGGAGGTGGTGGTAGGTTTGGGGCTAGTGAGATGGCTCAGTGGGGAAGAGCCCTTTTTGTCAAACTTGACCACTTGAGCTCAATTCCCCAGAACCCATATGATGGAAGGAGACAACCAACCCCAGCAAGTTGTCTTCTGATTCCCACACTTCTACTGCGGCACAAGCACATGCCCACATAACATATATGTGCTGTATGTGTGCTTAAACACACACACACACACACACACACACACACACACACACACACTATAATAAAACAATCCACCCATAATAATAAGACATTGTAAATGAATTATCTCCCATTTTGTAAGGAATCATGCCCCAACTTCTTTCCAAGATCACTAATCAAAAAAAAAAAAAAAAAAAAAAGACAATTATTATTATTGCGATGTGTTCAGTGTAGTTAGATGTTTAGTAAAACTGGTGTCAGGTGAATGGCTTTGATTCAGCGTTAACTTAGACCATAGACAGGTCAGTATTTCTTTTTCAATCCAAGCTAGTGGTACATTCCTACGATCCCCATTCTTGGAAGGTAGAGGCAGGAGGATGAGGATCAGGGGTTCAAGGGGCTTTGTGTGGGTGTCTCTTGTAAACGCCACAGCAGAGTGTCAACCCACATGAGACAAAAAACAAAATATGGTTCAGTACAACTTAGTAGTCAGTGTTGGTTCAAACTTCTACAGTCTGATACCAGGCAGTTTATTTTAGGCATATTTAAGTGTAGCACAATGTGACCAAAAAATAAATAAATAAAGTTTCCTAGTGTTGCACAATCCCATGTGCACAGTAAAGCTTAAGGCACAATTACATCAGAACCCTTTCAAGGTGCGTGTCACCTCTTCCATGGAGATGGGCTCCACAGATAGACATCATCTTAAGGGCCTGGCAGAGGATCTGGTGTGGCCTCTGTCGTATAGCTAGCACAAAGGTCACCAGGCTATTAGAGTGTAGATAGTGCAGAGGTCACCAGGCTATTAAAAAACCTCTAGTCCTGATTATAAGGGTGTGGTGGGTGGGCACATATAGACAGTGCAGGGGTCACCAGGCTATTAACTACATCCATTCCCAGACTTCTGGGCAGAAAACAGGTCCCCCATCCCTCCCTTTGTAGAGATGCTCCTGCGTGTTTAACATCCCTGCTGTCCCTAGGGCTTATCTGTGAGCACAAGGACTTTGTGCCCTCTATAGGTGGACTACAGGATGCTTTGACTCTGAAGCCTCAAAGCAAAGCAAGCCAGCAAGGCCCCTCTGCCTCCTGTGGACACACAAGGCCATGCCTGTAACTTGCCTGGAAGAAATGAAGATGATATAAAGAGACACTTGTGTTTTTCAATGTGACCATGAGACCATTGAGACAATGGACCCCCCCTCCCCCCCATCCACCCCCCCCCCCCACATAATGGGAGTTTTACCAAGAATCAGGGGGACCTTGTCTCTGGAAGAGATATATATCTTGTCAGAGCACCTTACAGGCTGAGGTAAAAGCCCAGACGATGGTGGGTGGGGCCCATGCCTTGACCAGGACTGATTAAACAAGAATATCTCTGGTCCTCTATTTAAACTTTAATATCACTCCAGAGGATGGACTTGAGGGGGCGGGGCCACTGGAACTCGTTGTCCCTTGCCCAATGTGGCCACATTGAATAAATTCCCTTTCTTGTTTGTTTGTTTGTTTTGTTTTTTATTAGTAGGCTGTTTTAATTGGCTCCTGGAGCATGGGTGGCCAGACTTGACTATTTCAGGTGTAGACTATGACTCCAAGCTTGGTTGTTTGCCTAGCTTTTTATGTGTGGGTGCTAGGGATTCAAACTCAGGTCCTCACATTACACATGACATATTTTTTTTCTAAGCCATAGAGCCATCTCCCCAGTCCCTCCACTGACAGTTCTGTACAGTCTATTTTCTTTCCTGCTCTGTGCCATGGTAGTGTCCTGTGTGGCCTTGGATGTCACACAAGGAAGACATAAGCATCTTGTTATTCTGGGCAGCTGAATGACTAAATGGAACATAACTTGGGGACTAGGAATTGTGTGAGATTGCTGTGTGTGAGTTAGGAATAAAACGTCATTTCCTTACATCAGTTTGTATTTATATATTATTGTTTGCCAAACTACCTTTACCGGTGCAATACTCTCAAAAGTATTCTTGAGGTGGTGGTGCAGAGATGGTCCAGAGGTTAAGAATGCTTACTTCTCTTATCAAGTACCCAGGTTTAGTTGCCAGCACTTGGGTTGGGCAGCTCACACCATCACTTCTCCCTCCAACTGCATGGGATCCATTTTCTAGACTACTCAGATACCAGGCACAACACATATGGCATACATGGCACACATGGTATACACACGTGGTATACACACACACACACACACACACACACACACACACACACACACACACATACAAACAAAAACACAGATCTTTTAAAAAATTGATTAAAAGGCAACATAATAACAAGAGACCAAAAGCAATAGATATAACTTCAAGGGAAATCTAACCACCAAACTATGTTTGATTTTCTTATTCTAAACGCCCAATTTCCACATTTCAAAGCTACTCGAATCCCAGCTGAACACCCTGGCCTGGTGGTCTAACTTTCCATTCCCCACTACCCTGGAGTGGGAGGCTGAAGTAGGAGGTTCAAGGTCTTCCTGAGCTGTGGAGTGAGTTCAGAGTAGTCCGGACAATGCAAAAGGAGGGCTGGGGTGTGGTTCAGTGGTAACATGTTTGCCTAACATGCATCGTCCTGCTTTCAGACATCAGCATTACAGAGACAGAAAGAAAAAAAAAAGATAGAACAACCAAGCAAACAACTGTTCATACTTAATCCCTCAGTCCCCACTGGTGACCCAGAATTATGAAAAAAAAAATCATGTTTTCCCTCCCTCTGAGAGTAACGACTCAGACACGGAATAATCAAAGTCTCTTCTGACTTGACTGAGGAACTCTTTATTCCAGACACCAATATTTTCTACTTAATTCACTTTTCCTCTACATTTACAGGGGTTTATTTTCCCCGACATTCTACTTGCCTTATTTTCCAAAGTGCTGACATGAATGCCTTCAAAACATGTTAGAACTCCCTGGCTCGGTAAATAGATTAAGGAGCTGGAAGACTTCCCCCAGCGAGGAACTGGGAGTGTGGCTCAGTGGCAGAGCACTTGTCTAGCATGCACAAGGGCCTGGGTTCAAGTCTCAGCGTGAAAAATAAGCAAAACAAAACAAAACAAGAAAAGATTAAAGGATTTTTAAAAAAGGGCTGATGAGAATGTCAAACTGTAATTAACGAGTTCAAGTTATTATGAAGTACTTTACACTTTAATTAAAACCCCATGCAAATAATAAAATTTACTCAGGGACAAAAATTAAAGATCAACCTTTCTGACGGCACTGGGGAAACATCCCAAAGCTGGAAGATATTGAATTTTCTAGAAGTTATTCAACTTGTGAGTGAAAGAAACCGCAGTAGATAAGATCTGTGCGTCTACAACATTTTCCCCGAGGCACCCCATTGCCTAGAACTCCAACAAAAACATCCAACCTTGTTAGAGTACGGTGTCAAAATGAGAGAAGATGACACTACAAAGGAAAGCTATATACAGAGCAGAGTCCTCATATCTTTATATGTTCTAGTTTTATTGGATTGATGTGACAAATGCCATGACCGAAAAAAGCAAATTAGAGGAGGACAGGTTATTTGGTTTATTCTTCTGGGTCACTGCGCATGGCTGATGGAAGTCAGGTCAGGAGTTTGATCAACATGGAGGCATAAATCATGAAAGAACAGTGCTTGCTGGCTTGTTCACTGGCTCATTCTTAGCTATTTTTTTTCTTACTCGAACCAGGACCACCTGCCTAGGGAATGGTGCCACTCACAGTAGGCCAGGCCCTCCTCCAACAATTAATAATAAAGTCAATCCCTCATAAATAGCCCACAGGCCAATTTGATCTGGGTCATCTCTCATTTGAGACTGTCTTCTCACATGACTTTAGGCTGTGACAAGTTGACAGTTAAAGCTAATGAGGGCACCTTCAAATACTTGGCTGACAAATCCACTTTGCTTTTGTTGAGACCTTCAGCAGAAGACATCAGCTGTTAAGTCGTTTAAAAAAAAACATGTAAAGAAAACTTGAGTAGGAATCTCAGTTATGGGGCTGGAAAGAGAGCTTAGCATGTGTCTCTCTTCCAGAGGACTCAAGTTCAGTTCCCTAGCACCCATGTCAGGCAGCTCACAACCACCTGTCACTCCAGCCCCAGAGGATCTCGTGACATCATCTGGTCTTTGTGGGTACCCATACACACATGGAATATGTGTACCCAAATGCATATACATACATAAATAAAATAAGAATAAATATTAAAAAAACAACTAATCAAACAAACAAACATCTCAGTTGTGACTTTGCCAGAGGAGGGTGAAGCTTTATTTTTCCAATTACCAAGGTTTGATTCTATTTCCCAGATAGCTTTAACTGTCAGCTTGACATAACCTAGATTTATTGGTGAAGATAATCTGAATTGAAAAATTTCCTAGATCAGATTGGCATGTCTAGAGAGGGGTTTTGATGTAGGATGGC
Organism: Acomys minous; assembly: GCF_964271855.1. Classification (NCBI taxonomy): domain Eukaryota; kingdom Metazoa; phylum Chordata; class Mammalia; order Rodentia; family Muridae; genus Acomys; species Acomys minous. The sequence goes on from NC_140498.1 coordinate 76,024,784, forward strand.
CTAGCCTACTGTGGCGGTACCATTCCCTAGGCAGGTGATCCTGACCTGTATAGGAAAGCATGATAAGCACAAATCTCTCTGATAGCCAGCAAGCAGTGTCCTTCATGGTTCCTGTCAGATCACTTTGGCTATGAAGTGAGTCCCTTGGGTAGAGGCAAGCTGGCCAGACTTGAAGTTCCTGACTTGACTTTCCCGCAGTTATTGTGACCTTGAATTGTCTGCCAAGTAAACCCTTTGTTCCTCAAAGTAGCTTTTGGTCAGGGTATTTTATAACACCATAGAAATGAAACTAGGATATCCTGAGACCAAAATAGAAATCAAATAGGTATACCCTACTAAAGGATAAAATAAAACATTGATATGCCCAAAGTAACTAGCCTGCAATTAAATCATTCATTAAACCAAAAAAGCAACTCATCAATGAAAACAACAGAATTTTGTTTCTGCACTGTAACACTCACAGTGTTTAGTCAGTACACAATAAACAATTACCAGACATGGAGAGAACAAAGAAATGCAATCTACAGCTGAGAGAAAAATCAATCAGTAGATGAAGACCAAAGATAGTCTCAATGTTGTAATCAACAAACAAAGGCTTTCAAGAAGTAAGTACACAATCAATGACATAAAGTGAAAGATAAATGCAACTGGGCAGAATGGGACTATTTGTAGAGAAAAGAAACTCCTAAAATTAAATTTTAAGTCCTAGAACTTAAACAAAGCATAGCGTTTGAAATATCAGTTTTACTGAAAGAACTGAAAAACATTAGACACGGTGAAAGAAAGTTATTGTGATTTTGAAAGAGGATGTAATATTGGAAGAAACTTGAGAAAAGTTCTTCAGTATATGTATTATAACACACATAATTAAGATCCTAGAAGAGGGGAATAGAGAGTAAGTGAAGACTTGAAAAAATATTGGAAGAAATTACTGGGTATAGAGGATTGCTCAGTATTGGCCACACTATGATACACAGTATAAAAAAAAAAACAACAACAAATAATTTAAAACATTAAGTGGGAAAAGACTCCTGGGTACACCACCATAGTCACGCTGTGTGAAACACCAAGATAAAGAGGATGCTTCTGACGCATCTGGAGAGAATCGATACGTATTTGGAGGAACAATGAAGGTTAAGAGACAACGAAACTGTCTACCAGAATTTCTATACCTATTAAAATTACTTTACAAGTAGGAAAACAAAATAAAGACACTCCAGATTAAGAAGAACAAATTGAGAGTATCGTGCTCAGCCGACTTGGGTCAAGAGACGCCAAAAATATTCCTTCCGGTCATGAGTGAACCAGTTTCATGTTGTGTCCTCTTTTAGATCACGGTTTTGAAGGGATTTGACTGCATCGTTGCAGAAGAAGCCACACTGCAACCCTGCTCCATCCACTAGGAATCAGAGAAAGCAGGCTGAAATCAGTTACGAGGTATACCATTCAAATTCCCCTCAGTGAATTTGAGTTTCCATTATCCAGACAACCATTTCCTATGTTCTCTGTAAGTCTTCCAGATAACATGACAAAGTAAAGATTGGGTGTACAAAACACGAACCTGGCTTGGGGGAGGTGACTCATGCTGTTGCAGATTGGAAGTAAAGAATACCAGACACAGTCTCAGATCTGTGTAAAGGAATAAAGAGCATCCTGTCTGACAAATACAGTTAATCTTTGACCATCCTTAATCTTTGACCATTGCGGATTTTGAATTTGAGAATTCCCTTGCTCCTTAAAGCTTACCTGAGACTACAAAGTCACTTTAAGAGCCAGTTTGTGAAAAATGTTTTAGCTACACAATCATACACATTCCTAGGTGAGTTGGCCATTTTGTTGTTGTTGTTGTTGTTTTTGTCCCTGAGACAGAAATATCTGAAAAAAATGCAATGAAAAAGTGAAGGGTTTGCTTTGGCTCACAGTTTAAGGGTGCACAGTCCATCATGGTGGGGAGGGCATGGCAGCAGGAGCAGGAGGCAGCTGGTCACATGACAACCACAATAAGGAAGCAGAGAGAGATGGATGCTGATGCTGAGCTCACTTCCTCTTTTGTACGCAGTCCATGTGGAATGCTGCCACTCATATTCAGGGTGTGTATCTTCCCCCTCCATCAGCCTAATCTAGGGCCTCCCTCACAGACATGTGGAGAGGTTTGACTCTGAGGTGATCTTTATATTCTCTCAATTTGGTGATGTCAACCATCACCCCAAGGGAAGAAAGCAGTAGCACCTGATTGTTTGAGGTTTTGTACCGCAAACAAGTCATAACGTTGCACCATCGGTATGGGCACAGAGAGAGAACGGAAGTAGGGCTTGCCTGCTCCCTCAGCAAATCTCCACCTCCTAAGGGCTCTGATGTCTCAAACAACACTATCAAATAGGTATCAGCGATTAAAATACATGAGTCTGTGGGAGACAGGTCACACTCAAACCTCAATATGCCTGTATTAGTGCAACTTATCTGGGATGGGGTTTTCTGAGAAAACAAACCTGCTACGTGTGAGCTTTGTTCACATATGACTTATAGCATATTGGTCATGAGTTCAGTGCTTGTGTATCAACCATACACACTCACAGAAATGTGTTTTGACATAAATTCACCTGAAACAAGATTACATGTTGGAAATTTTGTCATTAAAGGCCCTATAGGAAGATAGTCTTGTATTTTCTTCTGGAATAGAATTTATTATCACTCACTGATTCAGTCTCTGTAAAGGCTTTATAGAGAGAGTGTTATTGTGAATGATAAGCAATATCTATATTTGGTGTTCTGGTTCCATTTCTCTTGCTATAAAATAAAAAAATATAAAATGACAAAAATCAAATCAAGGGATATAGTTTTTTTTTTCAGTTCACAATTCCAGATTAAAAGGCTACTACTCTAGGGAAATCACAGTAGTAAGAGCTTGACACAGTAAGTGCATCACAGCCATAGTCAAGAGCAAAGAGAAGAGTGTGAGCATGTTCAATGGCTTGTTTATACTTATATGGCTTGATTTTTCTACTCATATACAGTTCAAGCCCCTGAATAAGGGATTGTGCCACCCACGCTGAGCTGGGCTTCCCATATCGATTAACTTCATTAATCCTAATTCCTATAGTCACGGCAACAGGATAACAAAGTTTAAGACAATCCCTCATTGAGACTTTTGTCTCCGTTGATTTTATGTTGATTCAAGTTGTAAATTAAACCCATCACAAATGGCAAAATAGAAATGGTAAATTATTCTCTTTAAGGTTTTTTAAGGACTCAAGATTATTTGGGGCTTAAAAATGCGAATACTGCTTTGTAAAGTGTATAGATGTAAATATATACAATAGCAACAATATCCAAATGATGGAGCAGTGATGCAGTCGTTGTATAATTCTAATGCTTCAAAAGAAGATGGAATAGAAAAACTTGAACATATTGTGATGGTGCGTGTTATAATTCTTAGAACACACACCATAAAAAAAAGTATACCATGAACAAACCCAATGGGTTAATGTTTTCATTAGGGTTTTTACTGCTGCGGGGAAAAAAAAACCACGGCCCAAAATAACACAGGAAGGAAAGGGTTTATTTCATCTTATACTTCCTGGTTATAGTTCATTATGAAGGAAAGTCACATCAGAAACTCAAGACAGGACCTAGGAGACAGGAACCTGAGTATGAGCTTGCTCCCACGGCTATCTCTGCCTCCTTTTAAGAACAATTTAAGCCCACATTCTTTGGGGGTGGGTAGCACCATCCTCCACTATGGGATGAGCCCACCCATGTCAATCACTAACTAAGAAAGTGCCCCACAGGCTTGCCTACCAGCCAGTCTTATGGAAACATTTTCTCAATTGTGGTTTACTCAGCTAACTCTAGCTTCTGTCCAGGTGACAAAATAGCAAACAAATAAACAACTAAAGCAAAACAAAACAAAACAAACAAACAAACAAAAAAGCCAGGCCAGATTTGGTAGTGCATATTCCTAACATTTGGGGAGAACAGGCAGATCTCTGTGAGTATGAGGCCAGCCTGGTCTACATGGGGAGTCCTGGAACAACCATAGCTTCATAGTGTCAAAAAAAACCAAAAAGTTCAGGACGATTAAAAATACAATATTAAAGGCATTTTGACTAACCAAAAATAAGTTCATAAAGAAGAAATAGAGAGATAAATACTTTAAACAAACAGCAGAATGGTGGGACTAACCTAATCCCCAAACAATAATGGGATAAACATGAAATGTAAAAACAAAGGCTCCATGTTGCAGCTTCCAATGAGGTCATCATCTTTGTTGTGGGGCATGTGATGAAGGTCCTTAGGGGTCACCAACTTTCCTGGGGGAAGACCCTGTCCTGTACTCTGTAAGTCTATAAACTGATTTACAAACAAACAATATTAAACAAAATGAGTTCCAGTTAGATAAAGAAGGAATGGACATCAGATCACCAGTGTCTTTCCCACCGGTGACCTTGTATCTGACAGAAGCATTTTAAGGGGAGTATTCTGCTTTCCTTTTTGTTACTATGAAAAAAACCCCATCATGATCAAAAGCAACTTAGGGGACAAAAGGTTATTTAGCTTATGCTCCCAGGTCACAGTCCATCACTGAGGAAAGTCAGGACAGGAACTCAAACATGTAGTTGAATCAGAAACCACAGAGGAATGCTGCTTGTTGGTTTGCTCTCGCTGTTGCCTGACACTGTCCCTGAGATGTGAAGAAACATCTACTCAGCTCAGATAGAGAGTTACTGACAAGAGCAAGGGTACCCTTAAACTCCAACTTGGCAAACCAACCAGCATTGCTGGGGACACTTACAGGAATATGGGTGAGGGGTTACTTACAGGAACAGATAGCTCTCAAAGGCAGCTCCATCACTAAAAGTCCCACCTGGCATGAAGAACAGCTCAGTAAAGATGGAAACCTGGGGATCACTCGTCAACCTACTGGCTGTTCAACAGGCTGGATTTCCCTTCCAGATCTCTTAATCAGCTGGTCTTGAGCCTCTTCTAAGCAGCTCACCTCATTTGAGAGTCTCTCTTAGGAGGTTTTACTGTTTACATATGTTTGGGTCTGCACTTACATATGCCTGGTCAGTTTCAGGAACTTCCTGAAACTATTTTTGAGTTATTTATTACTTGAGCTCTATGGGCTTTCCTGGGTGATGGATGGAATGTTTCACCTCCCCTTAGGATTGCCATTGTTTTACCCAACCCATAAAAATCCTGTCTTAAAACATCCTTTGTTCCCCTTAATATCTTATGTGTGAAGGAGTTTCCTTCTAAAAGGGAAGGTTTTAATATCAAAGGAAATTGCTACAAATACCCACTCACTGGTTCATGCTTAAGTATCTTTCTTACACTGCCCTAGACCGCCTGCCTGGAGAATGCTACAGCCCACAGTGTGCTGGGCCATTCTACATAAATTAAAAATTAAGATAACCTCTCAGGGACATGCAGCTTAATCTGATCGGCTCAATCCCTCAATTGAGATTTCCTTTGCAGGTGACACTAGGCTGTTTCAAGTTGACAATTAGAGCTAACTAGGATAGGAAAAATGATTTATCTTGGGTCATGGTTTTAGGAGACTGTAGTCCATCACAGTGAGAAAGATGGGACAGGCTTACTCTGCCCATAATGGTGGGAGCCTGAGGCCACAGCTGTTTATATAGTACAGCATGAAGATGCAGCGAACAGGCAGAACTAGGTTCAACCAGCTAGGACGTTCTCCCATGGCCCTTATAAGAACTGGGCATCTTGAACATGAACTTATGGGAGACAGTTCCTATTCAAACCATAACTGAATTAGCAGCAACAGAAAAGGATGAGTGTAAATAAATGAATTAACTATTTCAGAAAAAAAATAGCACAGTGTAGGATGGGGATATAGTTCCATTGTCACAGTGTTTGCCTAGCATGCCCAAGGCCCCTGGGTTCCATCCTCCACATCACATAAAACTCACATGGTCTTTCACACATGTACTCCTAGCACCCAGAAGCTGAAGTTAGAAGAATTGCAAATTTCTGTGATCTTTGGGTACCGGGTGAGTTTGAGGCCTGTCTGGGCTACATGAGATCCTGTGTAGAAAATTTATGCAAAGAGTTTAGTAAAAAATTTTTTTTGTCATTACTAGAAACACATAAGGAACCATGCTCCTATTTCAACTCAAATTGTGTGCTGGTACATCCATTCTCACTCTTGGCTCTTAAGATGGGACTGTCCCTCACTCAGGTGTGGTATGTGCACCACACCTGATGACGTGTGGTGAACAATGATCGTCCGAAAACACAACGACATGACCTAAATATGCTAGCATGAAGCCTAGTCTATACTTTCACTGGAATTTTTAAGGGAAAACAGACTCTTTTCTCATGTGTTTCAGAGATGGTCAAATATAAACCTGGGTTTGCTAGTGACATTCAGCGCCTGATTGATGGTTAAGAGCCTAAAAAAAAGCAGGACTGAAAAATGTGTTTCTGAGAGTTTTTCACTACATTTTTATTAATTTATTTTGGTGTGTGTGTGTGTGTGTGTGTGCGTGTGCGTGTGCGTGTGCATGTGCGTGTGCGTGAGAGAAAATAACATGTAAGGGCTATTTTTTTTTCCTTCTACCACTTAGGTCCCAGAAATCGAACTCAGCTCCTCAGGCTTGAGGAAAAATATCTTTATACACTGAGCCACCTTGCTGTCTCCCCAAAACATGGTTTTGATAGCATGATTTTTTTTAGTCCCTGGATCCAAGTATGTTTTATATCTTATGAGTTGTCTTTTCAGTTATTGAAGCAGAAAGATATCTCTATATATCAACATCCACAATATACATCTCCCTGCTTTGTTTCTATCATTTGCAGCTTGTAGACACACAGCAAACAAATCATTTTCCAAATGATCAAAATCAATTGAAACACAACACAACCGTTGAATGAGCTTGTTTATAAATTCAAGCCCACTTCATTCATCCATGAGAAAGCCTTGCAAACTCATAAACTACAAATTATTACAGAGAGCTGGCTTCCACATTTGCAAATGACAGATATCCTTCATAAAAACACCATGCCCTCCAGTTTTCACATAACATGTTATGAAACCCCCAGAGGCTGTACTCAAAACCAGCTAACTTTCCTTCTAGACATAGTCCTTAATGGCCTCTTTTTAATTATTATAAATTATGTATATAGGTATGTGGGTGTATGCATGTGAGTGCAAGTACCCACAGAGCTCTGGAGAAGGCATTGGTTTCCCTGGGGCTGGAGTTATAGGCAGCTGTGAGTCACCCCACATGGGTTCTGGGAACTGACTTCTGGTCCTTCGCAGAACAGTAACACTCGTAATCACTGAGCTATTCCTTTATCCACTGACAATTATCCTTAGAAAGAGTCTTAGCTTTTGTCCTAGACTGGGCAATGCCTATCTCTTTGCATTATGTGTAGTGATCTTTACCATATTCTTTCTTATTTCTTGGGAATCATAACTAGTTATATACCTAGAAACCGAAGCAAGGTTGCTTTCAGGTAGATCCCCATTTGCTTGTCATTGATGTGTTGAGAATTTTGACAAATTAAGAATTTACCTAACAATCATGAAAAATAATCTCTTGAGCCTCAAATGTTACTTCTCAGAAATGGATTTTTTCTCCCATTTGCCTTTTGTAAAAAAAATGAAATATGTGTTTTTCAGGGCTACAAAAGGAGCTTTGCCTATGTTTTGTAGACTTCTATGAGATCCATAGAAATCATATTTTTGTGTAATGAAGAAGCATGTTTTCTTACCCTACCTTCTGTACTCTATTCAAGAATCTGTCTTAGAGACTAGGATATCACATGTGGGAAGGGTGGTGGCTTCTCTAGAGTTCCCCAGTAAAGGTGGGAGGCCCGGCTCAGCAGTAGGGCGCTTGCCTAACTCCCCTGAGGTATTGAGTTTGTTGCTCAGCAGTAGAATCACTGCTTAGACTGGGGCCATTGCTCAGTGGTGGAGTGCCTAGAATCCTCTAATGAAACGCCATGGATGGATTGAGCTAGAAATGATCATAATGAGTGAGTTAACCCAGAAGCAGAAAGACTCACATGGTATATACTCACTTGTATCTGCACACTAGTCCAAGGGGCATGTCCCACCAAAGCCTTCACTTACCAGGAAACTAGGACAGAGGGGAGGACATCCTATTGGGACTCTAGATGAGAGAATCATGGGAGAATGGCAAAGTAGAAGGATCCAGAAGGTCCTAGAAACCTACCAGTAGAACATTATGATAGGCATATTTGGGCTCAGGGATCCCGCTTAAACTAAGGCACCAGCCAAGGACAATACAGGCCGTAAACTTTAAACCCCTACCCAGATCTAGCCAATGGACAGAACATTCTCCACAGTAGAGTGGAGAGTGGGATGTGACTTTCTCACGTACTCTGGTGCCTCACCTTTGACCATGTCCCCTGGAGGGGGAGACCTGGTGGCACTCAGAGGAAGGACAGCAGGTTACCAAGAAGAGACTTGATACCCTATGAGCATATACAGGGGGAGGAAATCCCCCTCAGGAACAGTCATAGGGGAGGGGAATAAGGGGAAAATGGGAGGGAGGGAAGAATGGGAGGATACAAGGGATGGGATAACCATTGAGATGTAACAAGAATAAATTAATTTAAATAAAAAGAAAAAAAAAGAAAAGCCATGGAGACTTAGCCTAACAGTTGATAACTTGCTTAGAATCCTTTAAGGAGAGATTGATGACATAACTCAGTGGTAGACTGTCTACCTTGACTGTGGTGGGTTCTGGGTTCCATACTACAACGAAGGGACAAAGAGAAATCAAGGAAATAGGGAAAGGAGTAGGGAAGAAGGGAGGGAGGGAGGGAGGGAGGGAGGAGAGAGAGAGAGAGAGAGAGAGAGAGAGAGAGAGAGAGAGAGAGAGAGAGAGAGAGAGAGAGAGAATGTATTAGGAGGCTTTGCAGGTAAAATAGCCCCCATGCCATTCATTTATTCATGCAGAACATTAAATTCTTAGCAGATACCTGTTGGTAGGGTGAATACATATTGGAACAAAGTTATGCACCGAGTATGATGGGAAATTACATGTCATACCCCACAAATCCAAACAAGGCAGTTTTTGAGAGTGGACTAGGGATTCTAATAACGGGGCATTCAACCGGGTGGACATATGGAGTGTACACAGGACTTGGTCCAAGGTGGAGGCTGATTACAAAATTGTTAGGCGTAAACATAAGGAACCGATCAGTCATGGTCATTTGTACCATCCCAAAGATGAAAGCTTAGTTCTCGTTTATCAACATAAATGAGTGTTGAGAGAATTATGTCCTTGGGGAGAAGTAAACAGTATCTACCCTAGACTTAATATGAGCCCAGATGAATCAAAGTAAAATTCCACCCACATTCACCCTGGAGAACGAAGGAGCTTATTGGGCTTACTTATAGAGCACAGTTAATGTGTATCAACAAGAGCGTGGGGGATTCCAGAGCAGCAGCCATAATGAAAAGTCTGCAGCCAGTATAGTTAATAGCTTCTTTATAGTCACGTAAATATGGCCCCTCTCAACTTTCCCAGCTCACTCTAGCACTTCTTGAGACCCAGGGCTACATGCAGTTGGTGCAGACTTGCGCACAAATGGCTAAAATGGGCCCCTGGGATCTTGGTTGAGGGTGCAGTGGGGGTCTCCTCAACCCACCCTTCTGTTAGAGAATGCCAAGGGTCAGAAAATCACTGCTGATCTGAGGAAGATGGAAGTTGCTTTGCTCAGAGGACCACATTCACCATCACATCCTTACGGCGGCTCAGCCCTGGTCCCGAGTGTAAAGTATGCATTGATGAGAAAGAAGAAGGAAAACATCATAGGCAACTGTAAAAACCAGAGAGGTGAAAGCAGGTGTTAAGAGAGGAGAAAGTCGGTCCTTGTCATTATGGCAAAGAACAAGGGATGAGGGTGAGGATATAGAAGGTGAGACTAGGCAGGTGGGTTGCTCTCAGAATGGGGAGGGACTCATATGCTTTGCTGAGGCTCATTGACTAGGCAGAATGGGCAAAGGGCAAAAATAGAACATTCAAGGCCAAGGCTGTTTTGAAAGGGTCACTACGATAAATCGCTATGGAAAATGACTTATGAGATATGGCTAAAGCTAGGCTGACCCATAGCTGTTGCAGGAACTGATCATAGAACAGTGGCTGGGTGTCTTGGAGGCGGTTACATGTCACTCACTGGCCTCCGGGCTGGCAAAGGGGCAGTGCTTGGAATACAACTAAGGGCAACCAGAGTTAGATGCCCAGCAGTAGATGAGTGAGTAACAAAAAAAAGTGTACACACACACACACAATGATATTTCATTAAGCCACAAGATAAAATGAAATCATGCAATTTAGATGAAAAAATATGGGTAGAACTGAAAATTATTTTCTTAAGCAAATTATCCCAGACCCATGCCACATTTTTCTTGCATTAAATTACAAGATTTTGATGTGTGTGTGTGTGTGTGTGTGTGTGTGTGTGTGTGTGTTAGTGTTATGTGGGTATAAATTGAGAAGCATGTATAAAGAAATAAGGAATGTGAAATTAATAGGTTCGCATGTCACATGTGACATGGGAATGGAGCAAAATGGAATCAGCAAAAGATGGGGGGGAAGGGAGAAAGGAAAGATCATCTAAGTCAATGCATGCCACAGGATCTCATGCAGAGCAGTGCTTTGTACACTAACCTAAAGTCAGATCACATAAGAGTGGAGGGTAAGGGGCGTGGAGAACGGCTCAACTGTCAAGAGCACTTACAGAAGACCCGAGTTTGGTCCCCAGCACCCATGGCAGTTCATAGCTGCCTGTTGCTCACAGCTCCAGGGAATCCAATGCCCTCGTTGACTTTTATAGGCACAGCACTTACGTGCACATATTTGCCCCGCCTCAGATACATATGCACACAACTGAAATGTAAAACTGAATTTTTAATAAAAGGGACTTTTCTAAAAGCAAAGACCACGGAGAGGAAAGCAAGCAAGTCGAAAGTGTTGAGTTTAAACTGTCATGATACGTAGTTCAGATAGCCTTGCTTTTTTTAGTTTTAAAAATATAGTTAAGCATTTCTTCAGCATTCTGGTAGCATAGCACACAGAGGTAGGGATAATCTCTTTTTCACATTTTCACAGGTGGCCACTGGGACTAGAGGAGGAAATGTCGTCTCATCAGGGAGTTGAACCACTTTAGATCAGGAAACACGCACGCACACACACACACACACACACACACACACACACACACGCACGCACACACACGCACACACACAGCATGCACACACAGACGGCCGGTGCCAATGTTGGATCAAGATGACAATCATATAGTTTGAAAATTTATGTAACCTATCTCCAGAGATTTACCATTTTCTCCAACCTTTATTTAAAAGTTGAGGACTTGTATCTAATCTCCTAGGAAATATATCTTAAATCAACAGCTAAAATGCACACTATAAGCCACTTGACAAGAACAATCAAATGTCAAACTCTTACTGCTTGTTTTCAAGGTTAACTTTTTTCCTCGTCAGTGAATGTATGAATGCTTATTTTTCTTTGTATAAATATTCATATTCATTTCTTTTTAATTTTGAGATTATAATTTAATGACATTTCTTCTTTCCCTTTTCTCCCTCCAAACCCTCCCCAGTCTTTTTCAAATTCATGGTCTCTCTTCTTCTATTTTTTAAAGTAATTATTACTGGATGCATAAATGTATATGCATGTACGCTCATAAATAGAGCCTGTCCAGTCCGTACTATGCTGCCTGTATGTACATCTTCAGGGCTGATGGTTTGGCACTGGAGAACCAATTGGTGTACTCTTCTCTGGGGAAGGCTGCCTTTCCCATCCTAACTTTCTTCAGTTGCCTAAAGTCCTTTCTGTGGGGGTTGAGGCCTCATGGGCTTTTCTCCATCCAGCTTGGCATGTTGGCTATTATTGTGTTTATTATTGCTCTGTTGGCAATGGAAAGAAAATATAACCAGCGTAGATTAGTAGATAATGAAAACGTGGTCATATAGACAATGGGATTTTATTCAGCCGTATGAAAAAGTAAAATTATGATGCGTACAGGAAGCCAGGTGGAATGGGAAATATTATAGCAAGGTTACTCAGGCTCAGAAAGATAAGTGTGTTCTTTCTCACATGCAGATTCTAGTTTCTAACTTTAAAATATAGATATATTTATTTCATCTTATGAGAGTTTTGCCTGGGTGTATATTTACTTTATCTTATGAGAGTTTTGCCTGGGTGTATATTTACTTTATCTTATGAGAGTTTTGCCTGAGCGTATATTTATTTTACCTTATGAGAGTTTTGCCTGAGTGTATGCATATGTGCCGCATGCATGTAGTGATTGCAGAAGTTAGAGGAGAGTATGGAAGCCCCTGGGACTGGAGTTACCATGTGAGTGCTGGGAACTAAACCGGGGTCTTCTGTAAGAGCAACACGTGTTCTTGACAACTTGTAATCTTTATATGTGGGTGTTTATGTAAGAGCGAATGTCGGTAGAGGTCAGAGACTGAAGAGGGTCATGGAAAGAAGAAAAAGGCTTTAAGGATGGGGATGAGGAGGGTCACAGAGCATGTGTGATGTGCAAATGGGAAGGAGAGTCCTGAGGAAGGAAGGGTGCCAGCTGAAATAGGGAGACTGGGAAGTAGAGGAAAAGAGAGTACGAGGAAGGATCAACTGAAACACATTGTATTAGAAAACACCATAAGGAGACCTAGTACTTTATGTGCCAATTATATAACATAATGTAGCTAATTAAAGTGAAATTAAAACATATTGTATGTACTAGGTGTGTGTGTATGCGCACACGCACATGTGAGTGATTATATATGATAATATATTACCTCTAAAGTTAGGTGATGTGGCTCAAGATTGCTGTCAGAAGCAATGCATGGAAATCTGAACAATTATTCTTCACTTCACTTCTTGTTATCAGAATGAGGACGCTCAGAAATTTCATTCTCGGCTGTGAAAATTAACAAAATCAGTTCCTTTTTATTTTATTAACAGCACCCCCTGTGGAATCCTTCCCAACCTCACATCAGCATAGAGCCTGTGATCACAGACAGTCCCTCAGGAGAGCTGCAGTTCTCAGCACACTGCCGTAATTACAGACGTCCGCCAAGCCTAGTGGCATACTCATATCAACACTGAAGGTGTGACAAGAAAACCGCGAGTTAAAGGCCAACCTAGGCTACATAGTAAGACATCATCTCAAAATAAACTAGCGAACATGCATCTGTTTAGTCTCCTAGACTTTTTGTAAGAATAGGATCTATGTGAGTCAGAGGATTGAGCTGTTTCATAGTAGCAGACACATCCATGTGCCCCATGATGCTGCATGAATGTACCCACAAGAGACCGAATAAAGCATCGTATCCCTGAAGAAAAGAGTTACTGTAAATCTTCTTGTCTCCTATGGCTGGAGAGATGGCTCAGTTGATAAAGTGTCAGATATACAAATATGAGGGTCTGAGTTCAACTTACGGCATTCATGGAAAAGCCAGGCATGGCGACGCACATTTATAATTCTATCACTGGGGAATCAGGGAGAGAAGAATCTGTGAAGCCCAGTGGCCTATAAATATAGCGTAATTGGCAAGTCCAAGATCACATTGAAAGACCCAGTCTCAAAAAATAATCTGGACAACCTAGGAACAACACTCAAGGTTGACCTCTTATTCTTAGACTTAGGACCAAGAAAGCAAATTTGATCTCTAATCCTCTAGAAGCCAATGAAAAGAGCCAAGTTAAATAGCGGAAGGTGGAAAAAGGATATTTATTCAATGTGGCCACATTGGGAAGAGGGGCAGAGAGATCCAGCAATACTGAAGTCTGTCTTCAGGCTCCTGACATGAAATTAAGGTTTAAGTAGAGGACCAGAGGCACATATGTCTAAGAAGGCATCATTTTTTGACTCCACTCTCTGGCAAGATGGTCTGAGAGGTTGCAAATCTGTTTTGGGGAGAATAGTTCCCATCTGGGTGGCTGTGGCTTTAGGCCTCTCTTGTCCCAGTATGAGATTCCTGGGGGGAATTTCTATTTCTCAGAGTTCATTCTTTCAGTACTCCGAGAGTCCAAGTTGGGAACATATCTGAGAGTATAGAGTATCTTTATTCCTGCCAGTGCAGTTGCACACACATGCATGTGTACACATGTGTAGATATGTACTCACACGTACATCAAAGTGCATGTCCCCTCACATGCCAAACATTGTATTTCCTCTGTGGCTTTCATGGGATACAAATGGTCCCTTTCCTCTTGATCGTCAGGTTCTACCATGGTGTCAAGCTTACAGGATAGCAGGTGGAGAGGATGGCTGCTTCTGACTCCAGGCAGTCAGCCTCCTATAGAAGAAACCTGTAGCAGCCTCAGGACTGAGTGCAGACTGTAATAGTCATATGTTGCTCAAGTAATGGCTCTCTTTATGGGTCATTCTAGATCATTCAGTGCATCCTGGGAGACCCTCAAAATCTTGAGAAAAAAGCAGTAAGAAGCGCAGTCTCTCTTCATTACCATAACTGTACTGACTTTAACTCTTAAAACTTACAGTAATTATAGTTTTCAATTCAGAAACCGATTCTGGGTGACCTATGAATACTCTGCTTTCTGAAAGGTATACTGACTGGATGCATTTGAGCAGGTGGTTTCTTTTCTATGATACATCTGATACATACAACCATTGTTCTAGGTTTTATTTTTTTTCCTGGTCAACTATTCATATTTTATACATTTAGCCAACAGATTTAGCCAACTGCCGTGGTGAACTCATGAACTTGGTTTAATTCTACTCCACTTCTTTTAATGAAACTTCCCAAGACTTTACCAATCTAATTAATGACTTAGCTCTACTGTTCGTAGACTTACCAGGACTTAGTCTTTGCTCACTTCAGATATATTAGGAGGTTGACCAGTTGTCTGATTTCTCAATTTGCATTTTCATTGGATATTAATTTCTCTCTCTCTTTTCTCACGCCTACTTTGTCTCCTCTCATATTTTAATTCTCATAACATAAACTAAGATTGATCAGAGGCAGAATCTAAATTCTGGTAGACTTAACAAGCCCTTCCTCGGAACCTGTTGTCAACAGGTCAATTAAACAAACAAGTGATAGTATAAAGGCAGGAAAAGGAGTATTTATTTACTGTGGCTAGATTGGGAAGAGGAAAAACTAGGTATAGTGACATTAATTAATGTCCCTTTTCATGGCCTTAATATAAAGTTTAGATTTAAATAGAGGGCAAGAGGTTTGCATGGCTCAGCAGCCCAGGTCAATGTGAATCTTACACATTATTGTCTCAGTTCCATTCTCTTCATTATGGTTACTTGGCAAAGTGTCAACACCATGTAAAATCTCTTCCCAGGAAAATAATCTCCCCCTCTAGCCAAAGGTAGGTAGCAGGCTCTAGTCATCTTATTCCTCCAGCAGGAGATTTCTGGGCAAATTTCAATTTCTTGGAACTCTTTGTTTCAATAATCTGATAGCTAAAAAGAGGGATTTGAGAGTCTCTTTAGAGTTTTTTTTTTTATCCCTTCCTGGAGAGAGGATGGTAACAAGTCAAGAAACTAACTCCAGCCTGAGAAGTAGCCTGGGGTTCTCTGAAACTTCAGGGACATGTGAAAATGTTAGGCATCAGGTGAGCCCATGAGGGTATCCACTCAGCTGAGATGAGCACACGTTTTCTCCGACTGGGCTCATTAGAGAAGCAGTTACAGAGACTATATTAATACCCCTGAGAGGCTTCCTCCCTTCACTCCACACAGTGAGAAAAATGTCCTGTTTCTTCCTTCTAGCATGTGTTACTGTCCAAGAATGGAGGAAGGAGGATGAGCCATTTGGTTCACTTCACTTCTTACAAAAAGAAAAAGATGCTTCCCAGAACCTGTTCAGTTTTGGGAAATATCTACCAGGGTCATGTATATTGCCCATATTCAAGGCCACACAGCCCTTCCCTCAGCTCAGGACACACCATTACAAGATCACAAGGTAGACACACCAGGATTTAGGATGATGATGATAGCCAAAGGGGCATCCATGGTCATTTGGCATCCATCTCCTAAATCTTGGGACCATAGGCATGCCCAGCTGGATGGTAGATCTTGTCAAATATTTCCTCTGCACGCTCTGAGAAACTCACTTGGCTTTTTCAGTTTCTTCTTTCTTTCTTTCTTTCTTTCTTTCTTTCTTTCTTTCTTAATTAATTAATTAATTAACTTAGTGTGTGTATGTGTGAGCGTGTGTATGTATGTCTGCCCATCCATGCTTATATGTTCACCTGTGACAGCACACATGTGAAGATCAGAGGACTTCTGTTACATTGAAACTTGAAGAACTTGTTTCTCTTCTTCCACCATGTGGGTCCAGGGGACTGACCTTGGGTGGTCAGACTTTGTGGAATGTGTCTCTTCCAGCTGTACATCTCACCAGCCCCTCTTATGATGAGGGAGTGGTATCAGTTTGAAGACTACTTGCAGAAATTCTAGCACTAGAACAGCTTTGTAAGAATCTGTCTCTTCTCCTAATTCTTCAATTCCTTGTCTCTGCCAACCCTTCCAGTTCCCCCATCAAACTTCCATGTAACTGATCAACTTAAAACTCAGATATGGGGGCTAGAGAGATGGCTCAGCACTTAAGACCACTTGCTCCTCTTAGAGAGGACCTGAGTTCAATTCTCAGCATCCACGGTGGGCAGCTCAAAACTGTCTATAACTCAAGCCCTAGGGATCTGATGACCTCTTATGAATGCTAAGAACCCCTACACTAATATGTATAACACACACACACACACACACACACACACACATACACAATTAAGCGTAAAATTTAATTCTAAAAAATAAAAGCATGGTCAGGTTACAGTCTCAACTTGGCTGTCTACTGCTTGCAGAAAAGGCATCCATCCCATTCTTTATCCTTCAAGGTCTTTATCCAATCTACTGCCATAACTAAGCACTCAATGTAACAGAAGAACAGATAACAAAAAACATCTGATATTAAGTAAATCACTAATTCCCGGCCTTAGTGCCCTTTCCTGAAGTAACTTGGCCAGTTTGTGCTCTTACTCACTCTCCCTTTCTCTCTCTCTCTCTTTCACACTCCTCCAGAGTCCTAGGTTTAGAGTCAATGCTTCTTGCAGTTTCTGTTCATTGCAAACTATCATCTGTTCAGACTTGCTTCCAAGCCCTCAGAATCTCACATGATACTACTCTGAGCTATATGACAGTTTCCCTGGGCAAAGATACCCAGGATCTAAACGCTGGGCAGAAAGCATGGACAAACCCAACTCAATCAAATATTGACAGATTTCTTTCCAGAACGGCATTTTCTCATTGCAGACACATTTGGCACTGCTCAGCTTTCTAAATTTCCCAGCGTGATAGGAATGCATTACCATGACTTTGAACATGCTGTCATATGCTCATTGGCTTTGAAATTCTACCCCATTTATGTCCTGTTTCTATCCTCTGCTCTTGCCTTCTTTAGTTAACTTTCTTATATTTGTCTTCTTTTAAAGGTTTATTTTATTTTTAATTGTGTACAGGCACACACACATGTGTTTGTACACATGAGTACATCTGTCTGTGAAGGCTAGAAAAGGCTTTTTAAAAAGCTATATGTGAGCAAATATTCCCCTTGTAATCCTGCTGCTTCTGTGAAGAAAAGGGGGGTGGTGGTGACGGCGGGAGACAATGCACATGGGGCAGCTAGCATGCCACTTGTAGCAATGAACGGCAAGAAGACCCACCTCAAATAAGATGGAAGGTGAGGATTGGCACAAAAGGTTGGCCTCTGACCTCCACACCTGTGCTGTGGCATAGACACCTGTACACACATGCCATGTCACACTCAAGTTAAACATTTTTTTTACAGGATACATTAATCAAAGAACTGAAGAGGAGGGCCATAGAGTCTCAGCATCTGAAGCACAGTGTTCATGTCTCGTGCAAACATTTGGTTCTTTGGATCTACAGCTAACCAAGCTTCGCGGGCTTTACGATCTACGCTCATGTGCGTTCAACAGCATTTGTTGACATTGGGCTAAATGGTATCACAGTGTGCTTGGGAGATTGGAAAGACAGATCACTAGACACAGCATCTCAAGTTGACTGTCAAGTGCATTCGCGTCAGTCTGCAACACCTACCATCATTGCACTGGACACGCCATCTTGAGCAGCCAGCACTCAGAGTTCCAGAATTGCATGAAGACAGAATAAACACACCTAAGGGATTCAGTATCTTAGGCTGAACATTCGAACAGACTCCCTTTGTCAAAGAAAGAAGTTTCTCTTCCCAATGCCTAGTGAGCACACCTGGAGCTAGACTTTGGGCTATATAATTATGGAGTAACCCGGGCTTTACCCCAGTGTTACTAATGAACTCACTGCAGCTGTGGTCACCCTCACAAAACCTGGCCTAAGATTTATTGGGTCTCTCAGCATTTCCTCATGGATGGGGGAGAAGCCGTGAGGCCCCAACCTACTGTACCACAGAAACATGATAGCTATAAGTATATGCAATCATTATGTGTGATAATACATATTAAAATGACAAATAAAATTCTGCTATGTATGTTATTTAATCGCAGAGTTTGGGAGGCAGAGGCAGGTGGATCTCTATAAGTTTGAGGCCAGCCTGGTCTACATATCAAGTTCTAGGACATTGGGAGCTACACAATGAAAATGTGACTCAATAAAATAAAATAATAAAATAAATTAATGCACCTTAACATTCCCATGGCTAGATGACTCTGGTGAATGGAATTAAACCCAGCCTTTTGATTTCATACCTCTGGGCTCAAAGATTGGTCCGTGTCTTTTCAGTGTACATCAGCAGGATGTTCAGCATGTTAGCGCTAGGTCATGTGGTTTGGTGTCGGCACCGCACCGTCCAGCGGAAATAAGACACCAACAACCAGACTTCTTCTCGAGATCTTTACTCAGGATTAAGCTCAGTGGGAATGGCCCCGAAGAAGGGAAGGGCCAAGCTTACGTACAACTCAAGGACCAATCAGCTCATGCCAGGTGTCACCTCCTCATAGGTCCGCGTCAGAGCAGGACTGCATGTCATCAGATCACCAGTTACCCTTGCACAGCCTTTTGCCATATAAGGACTTGTTTATCTTAGAGAGCACTCGCCGGCGGGATGGCAGAAGGCGGAAGCCTGTGCCATGTTAAGGCGTGGCACCTCACAGCTCTCCACAGTTTGGAGCAGCTAGCTCTTGACAACAGCCTGCATTATAAGTGAAGACAGTAAGATACCACCACTGACTTGAGTGTACCAGGCTTCTTAGTGTACCATTCCTGCCGCCGGTAAGATGCATGCCAGGAATCACAGCACTCGGGAGGTAAGGCAAGAGGACCATGAGTTTGAGGTCAGCTTGGGCTATCCAACATGTGTAAGTTCTGCCCGAGATACGTGGTAAGATGCTGCCTCCAAGACAAAGCAAAACCAGCATCACGGCAGACAAAAACTCCCAGAAACTTAGGACAACGACATTCTCAATTTGATAAGGGACTCTAACTAAAAGCTACAGCTTGAGTCTTTTCTGGGAAAGGTGACCTCTTTGCTGAGAGGATGGGAACAAAACATCTCTCACTAGGCTTTGCAGATGTGAAATGAAAGTACAAAAACAAGAGATGGATGATACCTCCGTGATAAAGGATGAAGTAAAGTTATTTCTATAGTTTGTTCTGTACACTCTAGAGAATGATCTATGCTACCCATGTTTTTAAATGAGGGAGTTTATTAAATGCAAAGAAAACTAAAGTGAAATAATGAGTGACAAGTAGACAGACAGACAAACGGACAGACAGGAAGGGTGGGAGGAAAGCAAAGCACTAAACTGGGCACACAAAACACTCAATGTAAATCAACTGGGAAATCCCCTTTAAAACAATCAACTGGAGTTCCCAATAGAGTCCCAGGTGGTGTCCCCTAGGGCAAAGCATCCAAGTAAAAAAGCAAATAGCAACATATGGAGATGACATCACCAAATTGTGTGCTCCTACATTCAGAAGAAATGGTAGGGAGGCTAAGACTGTCAGCTAGACTTCCCCATGGAGATTTCTCTCCATGGCTGAACTTCCAACTTCTCTCTCATGCTGCAGGCACTTTTATATCATGGGGTGAACACTAGCGACCTCTGTTGGAAATGGCCTGCCTTCTAGCTGTGCTCAAGCACACAATGGTTTTTACTCTTGGGGTTATTTCGTTGCTGTCTTCTGTTATGATTGAATAGTTACTGCCTGGGGGGTTGGTGGGGAGAGGGCTGGCAGCTGAAACACCAGGTACTTTGAGACAAGCATATTTGTGTCTGAAATTAACCCTGCTTCCAGAGATAGCTTCTCATGAAACTCAAACAGCACATGAGAACTTACTGATGTAATGTACATTATGCTTACAGATGCTAATACAGAAAATAGGATCAAATATTCTGTAAACCTAATAGTTAGCAAGTGAGTTCAGCATGGCTGCAGGACATAAGACCAACATATAAAAATAAGTTATGAAGTTATGATGTTATACACTATAAAGGGATAATAGAAACTTAAATTTTTAAGTTTTAAAATATTTTAAGTGTTTCTCTCTCTCTCTCTCTCTCTCTCTCTGTGTGTGTGTGTGTGTGTGTGTGTGTGTGTGTGTGTATACAGTGCCTATGAAGGTCAGAAAATGGCATTATATCCCTTGAAGCTGCACTCACAGGTGGTTGGGAGTAGCCTGACATGGGTGTTGAGATTCAAACCCAGGTCTTCTGTAAAGAGCAAACAATATGCATCCAACTCAAGCCCATCCATTTCTTCAGCCTCAGAAACTTAAATTGTAAGAGATCTTTTCATAACTATTAAATATATGAACTACTTAAAGGAAATATGACAAAATACAACAAAGGAAGGATCCGTATATGAAAGGCTAAAAAAAATACGTGGAGATGAATTAAAGACTTAAATAAAAGAAGAAATACACTGTGTTCATGTGTCATAAGAATAGACATAATTAAGCTGTCAACTCTCTCTAAATTGATCTATACATTCAATACAATCCTCATTGAATCCCTGTGATTTTTTTTCCTTAGAAATTGACTCATTATGAAATTCCCATGGAAATGCAAAATAGCTAGAATTGCTAAATCACTCTGAAAACTTAGAAACAGAACTAGAGGACTAAGATTATTTTATCTAAAAACTTAAAGTTACAGTAATCAAGATACGGGGAATTAATGTAAAATAGGCAATTAGATTAAGGAAATGATAGAGAAATGACACGCTCATCAAACATAATCCTAGAAGGGCTAGAGCAGGCTCAGTAGTTATAAATGTGTAGTGTTCTTGCATAACACTCAAGCTTGGTTCTCAGCAGCCACAAGGCAGCTCACAGCTGTCTATAACTCCAGCTCCAGAAGATAGGATGCCATCTTTTGGCTTACATATGCACCTACACACATATGGCATACATACACACAGTGGTGTTCTCTCTCTCTCTCTCTCTCTCTCTCTCTCTCTCTCTCTCTCTCTCTCTCTCTCTCTCTCCCTCTCCCTCTCTACCTCCTCCCTCCCTCCTTCCCTTTCTCTCTCTCCATATATATATACATGTATATATGTATATATATCTGAAAGAATCTTGCAACTGAGTGTCAAGTCTAAATCCACAAAACATCTAAAAGAAAACAGAAAACATTCATTGTGAACTTGGGTTAACAAACAAACTAAAATATCCACCACATTTAGCTATGATACTAAAAATAGCACCTCCAAATACACCAAAAAATTTGATCCTCCCAAAGAAGCACATCTTCTGCTCTTTACAAGAGAATAAGCATATACACATTACACAACTACAGAGATGACAAATATAGTGGTTGTCCTTGACTGTTGACTTGACACAAGGTAAACTCGCCTGGGACAAAATTAATGGTGAGATATTAATGTAGATTCATTTAGCCTGTGTATATGTCTGTGAGGGCAGACACAGTCCATCGTACCATTCCCTACAGAGGGCATTCGAGCCATCAAATAAAAGTAGAGACAGAGAGCTCAGGACTACCATGCCAACATTCACTGCCCTCTATTTCTGATTTTGGATATGATAGGACCAACTATCTCAAGTTCCCGCTGATGTGACTTCCTGCAATGATGGACTGTGAGCTTAAACTGTCAACCAAATAAGCCCTTTCTTCCTTAAGTTGTTTTGTCAAGGTGTTTGTATCCCACCAACAGGAAAATAAGCTAAGACAATGAATATGTTCATTATATGTATTGACTTCATAGGTAAATTCATTTGCCAACACTTAAGAAAGTAAGAACTTTAAATCCAGGAAGCTCTTTTTGCCGATCATACTTCAATAGAGATGCTCACAACAAGATTTAAATATATTTTTCCTTTGAATTTTTGAGACAGGGTGTGTGTGTAGCCCTGGCTGTCGTGGAACTCTCTTTTTAGACTAGGCTGGTCTTGAACTCACAGAGATCTGTCTGCCTGTGTCTCTCAAGTTCTGGGATTAAAAGTGTGTGCCACTATGCCTAGAAAATATTTGATTTACTTTTCTTTTATGTTCACTGATGTTTTGCCTGTGTGTGTGTGTGTGTGTGTGTGTGTGTGTGTGAGAGAGAGAGAGAGAGAGAGAGAGAGAGAGAGAGAGAGAGAGAGAGAGAGAGAGTTGGATTCCCTGGAACTGGAGTTACAGACAGGTGTAAGCTGCCATGTGAGTGCTAGAAATTGAACCTGGGTCCTTTAGGAGAGCAGCAAGTACTCTTAACCCCTAAGTCATATCTCCAGCCCAATAATAAAGATTTATGATAAAAAACAACAGCAAAGACAGGAGGTGCTAGGTAATAAAAACCAAAGAGAAGTTAGTATCACAGAAAAAACAGGTCCAGAAGTACTAGGGTGACTTGAAGTTAAGACACTGGGAACATTATCCTGAGCTGTATAAAAAACTCTAGCACAGTGTGATCCTGTAAAGAGTGCTTCTCCAAGGTTTCTTTTTCAAGTTCCTGCTTGAGTTCCTGCTCTGACTTCCATCAATACTATTGTCTAGAAGCTGAAACAGATGAAATAAATAAATCCTCCTCTAAATTTCTCTTGGTCAGTGTTTTATTACAGCAGCAAAAACAACAAACAAAACAAAACAAAAAAACTAGAGTAGCATTACCTTATCCAACAATGTGCTAGACATAGGCACATTATTATTGTAGGTTGACTGTGAAATCTCCCCCACAGCCTCATATGTTATATGCTTATTGTCCACTAGGTGGCACTTTTTTGGAGCCTGTGGAAACTTTAGGATGTTGGACATTAACTGTAAGAAGGTCAATGAGGGAGATTCTGTAGGGTATATAATCATTATCCCTAGATGATTTTTCTTCTCTCTCCTCTTCATCCTTCTCTTCATCCCTTTCCTCCTCCACTTCTTCCTCTTTCTTCTTCTTCCTCTGAGGGAGATTCTGTAGGGCAAATTATCATTATCCTTGGCTGACACTTTCTCCTTTTTCCTCCTCTTTCTTCCTCCCCTTCTTCTTTCTCTTCCTCCTTCTTCCTCCCCCTTCTTTCTTTCCTCTACCTCTTTGTCTTTCGGCATGCCACTCACCCCCTCCTTTCTTCTCCCCCCTCTCCTTCCTGTTCACACATAATGTAAACTTCCCTGCCACCATGACTTTCTGTTTTGATGGACTGAGTTTCCTGAAGCCATGAGCCCAAATAAATTTTTCTTCCCATTATGTCATCTATCAAGTAATGTGGTCACAGTCAGAAAGAAAGCTAATTAAAACAGTTATTATCATTTGGGAGGCTGAGACGGGAAGATCAAAAGTTCAAGACCTGCCTGCCTTTACAATGAACTCAAGACCAGTTTGGGCCATATGAAACTCTGCCCCAGAAAAAGAAACACGGTTATTACAATTTGAATTGACCCAAATTGTATCACCAAGCTTCAAGTGACCACAAGTATCCAAGACGGCACCCCCAGAGTTGATTTCAGAATTACAAAGAAATGCTAGTAATGAGGTGAATTTGCAAGTATAAAAGATAAATAGTGGTAGTTGAATATTACTCTTGCTATTCTATATACTTTCAGCCTTGCTGCTGCCTGGAACATGAAAATCACATTTCTCAGATCCCCTCTTTCAGTTGAATTCTGGTGTGTATGTATGTATGTATGTATGTATGTGATTGTGTGTGTGTTTGCAGGTGTGCTTTTATGTGCTCAGATCACTTCCATTTGTTTGCCTACGTGGAGAGCAATGGATAGCCTTTGGGTGGCATTCTTCAGGAGCCACACACCTTGTTTGTTGGAGACAGTATCTCTTGCTAGTCTGCAACTCACCAATAGACTGGACTGGCTAGCCAAGGAGCCACAGAGATCCAACTGTGAGTGCTTCCCCAGTGCTGGGATTGCAAATGGATATCGACAGACGCAGAGTTTTAATGTGTGGGTTCTAAGAATTAAACACAGGTCCTTGTGCTAGCATGGTGAATGATTTACTCACTAAGCTTGCTGGAATTTTATTTAGTCCCTTCTCACAACAAGTATTGTAATCAGAGCAGATTAGGAAGGCAAGAGAAATAGGAGTGATTGTGAATGGTAGATGAAAGTGAGTGGGTATAAGGTTCCAACAAAGGGCTACGTGACACTATGTAGTATGCTGCAGATACTAAATTACCAACTGTCTGTGTCTCTGAATTCATCCATGGTGCCCTTTGCTTATGTCATATCCTTAATGTTCAGGAGCATCTAATTTCCTGTGCGAAAGGCTGGAGAGATGCCTCAGCGAGTGCATTTGTGTTTGCTGCTCTTGCAGAAGACCCACGTTTGATTCCCAGCATCCATGTTGGGCAGATCATAATGGCTCATGAGTGTAGCTCAAAGAAATATCGCATCCTTGGGCACTCGTGCTCACATCCCCACACATATACATAAGCATATGGATATTTTTAAGAATAGAAATTCTTCTATTCTTTCTGTGAAACTCCCTCTGGATGACAATATCTACAGCATTTTTCCCCCATGTCTCTGGCTAAAAATCACAAGAGCAAACCTGCAGCTAGCCACATCGCTGAGATAGATTGAAAGTTACTGATTTATTTCAGAATAATACATTTGGGGACCAGTGTTCCAACTGATCTGCTTATGAACAAATTGCCCTCTCAGCATCCCAATTTGTATCCCCCAGATGGTCATGTTCCACAAAGTATGCCAAATGATTTGTGTTATTACATATTCAGACAGAACTAATATTTATATGTGGATTATTACATTTCAGGCATGGTGCTAGGTGCAGGAGTAAAAAAATATGGGGGGGGGGCGGCGCTGGCTGATAGGATCCTTACCATAGCCCAGTGGGGAAGACATTATTAACTTTCACCAAATGAGTCTCACACAAGTTTAATTCCTCGACTGGGGTCGTGAAAATAATAAATGGTGGAGCAGCCGTTCAGTGTAAAATTCCTTTCAATAACCCCCGCTGCTGCCTCCTACAGCGGAATCCTTCCAGATAATTCTGTATCTCTTCTTTGCCTCCCACCCTCTCAATCTTCCATTAGTCTCTAATGGTTCGCAGAAGGTGAAGGGAGCGATCTGCGTGGAGTCAGCCTCCTCGGATTCTAGGATTCCTCGTATTTTACATTTTTATTTGATGCTGCCAATTAACGGCAGAGGGCTCATTTTGCCAATCATCCACGCAATTATAAAATCAACACACACGAGAGGCAGCTAACGCTGACTTAGGCGTCTCACCTACATTAGTCAGAAAGAGATTACCCCCCCCCCCCATTTCAAACTTCCAAAGAGCAGGTGGGGACGAGTGGCTCTCCACGGCATCAGCCTTTAAAGGGTCTATAATTTGTGACACTTGTCTATTGAACCCTCAGACGCTGGAAACTCCAAGACCATAGCCAGCTTGTGGCACTGAAGTTCATTCACTCTTTCACTCCAGCTTTCCCAGTCTGAGAAACGTTATGGGCCGTGTGCCATGTATTTGTTACATAAATATTTATGAGTGTCTACTTTGTGACAGGCACAATGATATAACGAGATATTCTCTTAATTGGTGGTGGGGGGAGCCCTTTCCTTGGGCAGGCATGAATGGCCCTTCTATGCCACCTGATGTATTTTTATGTGATTCAAGGGACTAATGAATGAGATGGTAAGTGGTGCCTTAATCTCTCGGAAAGGGTTGTTATGGGGTCTGTCTGTCTGTCTGTCTCTCTGTCTCTTTCTGTCTCTGTCTCTGTCTGTCTGTCTGTCTGTCTGTCTGTCTGTCTCTGTCTGTCTCTGTCTGTCTGTCTGTCTGTCTGTCTGTCTGTCTGTCTCTCTCTGTCTCTGTGTCTGTCTGTCTGTCTGTCTGTCTGTCTGTCTGTCTCTCTCTCTCTCTGTGTGTGTGTGTGTGTGTGTGTGTGTGTGTGTGTGTAGCCTATGCGCATATAGAGACTAGAGGAAGACTGCAGACATTCTGTTTGTCAGTATTTGTCTTTGCCCCTTGAAACAGGGTCTCTCAAGGAACCTGAAAATCTTCCTGTCTCTGCCCCACATGGCCCTGGGGTAACAGGCGTGCATACATTTAGGCACTTAGGAATATGATTTCTTATCTAGCTGGCTTTCTCGGGCGTGCCAGTTCGTAACCTTTTCCTTCCTCCCTCCCCTGTCTTCCTCATCACTTCCCTCTCCAGTCTTTCCCCTTATTTCTCCTGCTCCTCTCTCTTTTCCTTCCTTCTATCATTTTACCCATTATAGAGATGGAAACCAGGACCGTAAGCACGATAGTCAAGTACTTTGCCTCATCCATACCTCAGCTGTGGCCTTTCAATTCTGAAAGGTGAAAAAAAGCACAGCGAGTTGTGAACTTGACAATGAGCCCCATACTGGCCGCATGGCAAGTGAATACAAGAAAACACCATTGTACTGGTCAGTTTCCGTCAACGTGACACAAACTAGATTCATCCTAGGATAGAGAAACGTAATTGAGAAAGCATTTCTGTCAGATTGGCCTGTGGGTATGTCTGTGGGGATATCTCCTTAAGTAATGATTGATGTGGAGACGTCCACACCCCTGTGGGCAGTGCCATCTCTGGGGCTGGGATGTATAAAAACAGGGCAGGGAAGCTGGTTGTGGTGGTGTACACCTTTAGTTCCGGAACTTGGAAGGCAGAGGTAGGCCAGTCTCTGAGTTTGAGGCCAGCCTGGTCTAAAAAGTGAGTGTCCAGGAAGGTCAGGGCTACAGAGAGAAACACTATCTAAAAAAAACAAAACAAAACAAAACAAAACAAAAAACAAAATAGAGGAGAAAAAAATAGGGTGGTTGAGTAAGCCAGAGCGAGCAAACAAACAAGCAAGCAAGCAGTGTTCCACCATGTTCCCTGCTTCAGTCCCTGCCTCCAAGTTCCTTTCTTGTTTTCACCCAATGACAGTGATGCCATGTTGGATTGTGAAGTTTAGGGTAACCTCCGTCTGTGTTTCTGGACCTTGGCCCCTCATATTTTATTCCAGAATAAACTTTTTTTTAAACCCTTTGAGGTAAGAGATTTTTTTGGTTTGCGTAGATATGAAATGATATGAAGTCATATTTCATATGATGGATATGAAGGATTGACACGGAGTAGGCGAACAAATCGAGTAATCACACAAGTCTGACCTGATTGGAGGGAATATAGTTTTGTTGGTCGCTCTCCTAGCATCTTAGGGTTTACTGCGGTGGTTAAACACCATGTCCAAAGTAACCTAGGGAGGGATGGGTTTATCTGGCTCTTGCATGTCACTGTTCATCATGAAAGGATGTCAAGGCAGGACCATGGAGCCAAGAGCTGATGCAGAGGCCATGGAGAAGTGCTGCTTACTGACTTGCTCCTCACTGCTTACCCTGCATGCTTTCTTATAGTTTTCCCAGGATCACCAGTTCCTGGTGGTAGCCACAATGGACTAGTCCTCTTCCCATTGATGGCAATTAAAAAAAAAAAAAAACACCTACAGGCTTGCCTGTAGGATCTTATGGGGGCATTTTCTCAAGTGAGGTTCCCTCCTGTCAGATGACTATAGCTTGTGTCCTGTTGACATAAAACCAGCCAGCATACCTCGTTTGCTTTCTGCTCTTGTGATAAAACACTGATGAAAAGCAACTTAGGGAGGGAAGGGTTTGTTTCAGCTTACAGTTTACTCCATCACGACTGGAAGTCAAGGCAGGAGTCTGGAGGTGGGAACCAAAGCAGACACCAAGGAATAACACTGCTTACTGGCCTGCTTTCCACGGCTTACTCAGCTATGCCAGGTCCAGTCTGGGAAGGTGGAGATAGAGCCTTTCCAGAGCAAGCTAGTTAGTTAGTGACACTGGCCATACTGGTTATGCCCTAGTTTTCTATATATAACACCGTCAAAAACCAACTTGGGTCGGAATCTTGCTTATGGATCTCTCTCCTGTGGCTTGCTCAGTCACCTTTCTTCTACAGCCCAGACCCATCTGCACAGCAGGGGCACTTCCCGTAGTGGTATGTGACTCCCACGCTGGCCCCCCTCCCATGCCAACATATATCAATCACTAATCAAGTAAATGCCCACAGACTAGTCTGATGGGGCAATTATCCGGTTGAGTTTCGTCCTTCCCAGATAACTCTGTCGTGTGTCAAGGTGACCGAACGTACCTTGTAGATGTGAGCTCTGCCTTTGGCTGGCAAGTCCCTGCGTCACTGGCTAAGGTAGAAGAGCATCTGAAGACAGTTCCTGTTAGCACATACAAGTGACACGAGAGCATACCATCCCCACATTCATGTGCCAAGACACATGCAAACACGTATGCATATCACAAACACCTATCAAAGTTGGGGAATGCGGGAGACGACAGGACGTGAGTATTTGCTCGCAGCAATGAGAAAAGTAGCTCAAATAATTCATCCCCGGCAGGCAAATCCGTCTCCAGCACGTGGGGGGGGACTCGGTTAGCACTGGGCGCTCAGAGGCGCTCTCGGAGTGAGTGATTGGAAGTAAGCGTGAATGAGTAAATGAACCATTCATCTTTATACCCGCCCCTCTGAGGCACTTAGCTCAGAGCCCGTCATGCCGCAGGTACATGATAAATACTTGTTGGATTAAATGGGAGCACCGGAAGTTCTCACTTATCACGTGCAGAAGTAATGCCAGATAAGGACTTGAAAGCATCTAGGACCCCAAAGCGGTGCTCCCATTTAGAAAGCTTAAAATAGCGCCTCTCATCACTCATGTCTCCTAGCGGAGTACAAATGAGTGGCTTGGAAAATTCCTCCCCGGCTCCAGGGTGACACCGACATTAACCTAAATAGGAAAAGCCCTTGTGGTCTTGCTGAGCCTTGACTCCCAGGGAGAGTTTGCCCAGGCTTGACAAAGTCCAGAAACAATCACAGGGTGCCTGCTTCTAAACGGTCGCCGCAGAAGGTCAGCTAAGACGGAAATGCTCACTGACAGGAAATCATTCCGGGCCTCTGACACAGGTAGCGCCTCCTGGCAGGTCTCCAGCTGCTGCCAGCTCCGAACATGAAGGACTTCTGGAATGAGCGAGAGCCTTGTGATGTCCACCCCAGTCACTGTCCCCGGGTCCTCCATCTCTCTAGAGATGTCCCCCGGGGACCAGTAAAGAGAAGGGAGAAAACACGGGGCAGATTACTGAACATGAATTATTAATTCTTATTAGCATATGAAAATGCTGTCAGCGGCAAGCAAGCCTGCAATGTTGCTAGTGGCGGCTAGACCCATGCGCACGGGGCCGGGAGAGGATCATAAGTAATGAAAGCAAGCATATGTTCAGCTAGAACAGCCAGCCGTGGTTCCAGTGGCCACTCTGCCTCAGATCCGGCTTGGCTGCTCCAGGTAGTGAAGCAGTCCTATAAGTGGGAAAGGCACAGATACCTTGACTAGCAAAATGCACAGTACAGAAAGGCGACTCTGCACTCTTGGTACTAATTGGACTTTAAATGCCCCCCGTACACGTAACTATGTCCTTGTAACCCCAGCACCATGGGGCGGGGGACATAAGAACTGCTGGGGCTTGCTGGCTGCCAGCTGAACTCCAGGTTCAGTATGAGACCCTGTCTCAAAGGAGAAGATGGAGAGTTCTAGAGCAGGGCATCCACCATTCATCCTCCTCTGGCCTCAACAGCTAGGTGTGAGTGTCTGTGCAGATGTGCATGTGCACACGCCACACACATGCATGTGCTCACACCACATACATGCATGTGCATACACCACACGTGCAGATTGAGTCTAATGGGAATTATTATCACACTGGAAACTTACAGGCCTCTCTCCCCAAGAACACTTATTATTAAAACCTTGGTCTTCAGTGGAACAGTATGCAGAGGTGGGCGGAGGTCCTAGGGAGGTGATTGGCTCATGAGAGCTCTGATGTCATCAGTGGGTTAGCCGGCAATGGAATTACAGCTATGTGGACCATACGGAGATGGTAGGGCCCATTTCAAGAAAGTAGGTTGTTGAGAATATACTTTAAGGGTAGCTTATTTTGTGTGCCCTGCGGGGTGTGTGTGTGTGTGTGTGTGTGTGTGTGTGTGTGTGTGTGTGTGTGTTGTGATGCATATTCCATATGTGTATTGTGTGTTGTATGTATGCTGTGGTGCGTGTGCCTGTGTTTGTGTGGTGTTTTCTGTGTGGTGTGTAATGGTGTGTGTGGTCCATGTTATGTGTGTCTGCTATATATGTGTGTGTGGCATGTTTGGCTCATGCAGGTGAGTGTTCACACACACGCTCTCCCACTGCAGCTCCTTGGGGGTCATTCTAGATCTTTCTACAATCCATCAATGCCCCTGCTTTGCTCCCAGCTCAAGCCTTGAGTTCTGGTTCTGATAAGTGAGACCAAGGATTATTGGTGTCCTCTGGGGATTCTCAGGGCTAAGGAGCTGGCTGAGCCCTGATCAAGTGGAAATTAAAAAGGGCCTCAGGGATTGCAGACCCAGGCTTCATTAAGACCTAATGAAAACCTGCCACGGGCTGAGCACAGGCATTTATGAGCTTTTTCCTTTTTGTGGCGGCCCTTGATATGATTCTACTATGTCTGGAAATTCAATAACTGGAGGCCGAGGCTGCAGCAGGGGGATGGCAGACTTCGTCCCAATTGAAAATTGGGTTTCCTGGATCTACTGTGATGCTCTTATTAGCCAGGTCCTTGAAGAGGGGCAAGGCTGAGGAGATGATGCAGTGGGTGAGACTGATTGCTCCCCAAGCCTTAGGATCTGAGTTCAAATCCCCAGCACTCACAACAAATGCCAAACATGCCTACATGCTTGCCTGTGACTCCATCTTTGTAGTGGGCTGACACAGGAGCATCCCTGGGACTTGCTGACTGTTGTCAGCCTGACTCCAGTTTCCTGACTCTGTCTCAAAAGAGTAAGGTAGAAGGCTATAGAGCGGAAAACATTATGTCCTCTTCTGGCCTCTACATGTGTGCAAACAGGGGCACAAAAGGGTGCACATTCTTATACCTGTTTCTCCCACTTACTCAAAGTAGCATCACTCGGGGCCAAACATTGAGCACAGGAGCCAATGGAAAACACTTCATACTCAGACTGTAACAACGGTGAATGATGCAACCCCTGTGGGCCACCCAGGCTGCTGGCTACACAGGTGCTTCAAAGGAGAAATCCTCAAGAGTGGGATGGTGCCGTATCAGGTGGAAAGCAGTTGGAAGGAACAAGAACCAGATGTTGGTAGCAAGTACTTCAGGAGAGGATTTTATCCAGGGTGGAAGTTTCACATTGGCTTTTGAGTTTTCATTATGATTATTTACTCATTTTATCTGTGAACGTGCGTGGGCGCATGCATACCGCACGGCATGTTAGAGGACAGTGTACTGGAGGAAGTGGGTCCCAAGGTTAGGGTTCAAGTCGTCAGGCTTGGTGGAAAGCGTCTATCACTGATGAACCCTCTTGTCAGCCTCCAGGTTGGTTTCATGAATATTTGTATCCAATGTAAATAGTCACAGTTGAGGAACCTCTTAATGGGCAGCTAGAATAATTTCAACTTGCCCCTACTCCATCACCCTCAAACTCCAAGTACCTGTGGACTTCTAACCAACAAGGTCCTCTTGTCACCTGCTGCCACTCCGAGACAGCATTTCTCGACCTTCATAATGTTGCCACTCTTTAATACGGTTCCTCATGGCGTGGTGACCCCACCCCCAAACCATAAAATTATTTTAGCTGCTACCTTATAATTATAATTTTGGTACTGTTGTTCATAGTGAGGTAAATATCCGATATGTAGATGTTGTGTTTTCTGATGGTCGTAGGCGCGATCCCTGTGGAGGGGTCCTTCGACCCCCCCCCAGCAAGGGGGTCATGGCCAGCTAGAGAATGACCAGCATGCTGACGTTGCCAGTCAGCCTGCACCTATGGAAGCACCGCTTGTATAACAGCCTCTCTCCAGGTGATCATGAGGGATACGTTATTGGAGTTCATTCCAGGGAACCAGTGAGTGTATTGGGCTTTCTCACAGAGCCTGGGGTGGGGGTGGGGGGTTATTCCTGGCAGGAACATGGCAACATGGCAGACCTCAAAGCAGCCACAATGAGAAATCTTTGCCTGGCACGCATTACGACTTCCCCCAAAGTCTCTTCCATTAAGCTCCCGAGACTATGTTATATATTCCAGCCCATCCTAGACCCAGAGGCCACTTACGATCATGGCAGAACTACATACAAATGGCCAGGAGGAATCGGCTAGAAACTCAGGTCAGTGTTCAATGACTTTTTTGCACGAGCGCCTCTTTTGAGGGCAGATCAAAAGTCTGAAAACCTGATCAGCCATGATGGTCGCTTGCAGGCAGGCCCAGCTTACGTGACGAAGGAGGTGGCTGTTTTGTTTGGCGGGTCATACTCAACACCAGGAGTGAGAGGGTGGAGAAGTAGTGGGAGAACCTCAGCTCAGCACCCCCCCCCCCCCCCGCAGAACCAATGCAAAACTGGTGAGTGTGAAGGTGCGCACCTGTAATTCTCCCACTGGGGGTGAGGAGACAGGTGGATCCCTGGGGTTCGCTGGCCACTCTGTCTAGCCAAATATCAATTATCTAGGTGTCCTGGGAGTCTCAGCTTTAAAGCTTAAGATGGACAGCAATGGAGGGAGGTATAAATCATTGACCTTTGACTGCTATGTGCATTCACTCGTGTACACACACACACACACACACAACACACACACACACACACACACACACACACACACACACACACACACACACACACACCACAGAGAGAAATCCATCCAGACTTGAAGGGATCTTGATTACACTGGTCCACTCCTGTTAACAGAGCTCTGCCATTTATCCTCACAGGACCTTTGTTTTGAGTTTGACTTTCACTTTTGCTTCCTGGCCCCGGGGGCTCAACCGGCACTGTCATCTGTCAAGCGGATGCATTATTCACTGTCTCATACGACATTGCTTCTGACCAAAGGAAGCGTTCCCTCGGGAGGAGAAGAAAGGTAATAAGCCGACGCCCGTGCTGTCCACTCTTACCACATGTCTTGTTCTCCAGAAGCATCTGACTTCACAGATTGGTGGACCGGCTCTGCGATGGCTCAATTACAGTGCCGGCTGGAAGAAAGACTGTCAGACATGGTTCTGCCTCTCAGGAAGCTGTGCCCCAGCATCCAAAGCCTGCCTATGTTCCCGCAGCCGGGGCACATGGATCCAGGACCGAGGACGCGGTACTGGAAAAGGTATTTGCCTGCTAACCGTCCTTACAAACGTCTAACTTGCTATCACTGTTGCCCTTGGAAAAGGGGACAGACCTGGAAGCTGAGATCGATACTGAGCTATTTGTCTGGTATTCGTTTCACTCAGATAAGAGTTGGGAGGGTGTTAGGGATGGGTGCACACAGAATACATTGCCGTATGTGCAGCAAAGTGTGGTAAGGGAACCCATTATTTTGCACAGCGCTTTAAAAAAAAAATCAGGAATCCAATAAACAGACTCATGTTCTTTGCTGGGGTTTGGTTTGTTAGAATGATCCCAAAAGGTAAGGATCAGGGTAAGGAGAGATGTGGTACGAAAAACATAGACCAGGATGGAGTCAGCCTGGGCACACAGATGACCTGGCCATGGGGGTGGGGGGTGGGGCAAAAAAAAAAACCCAACCCAGGTCTGTCATGATAGGAGAGTGAGTGTGAAATAGGTGAGTCAAAAGACTAGTCAGAGATAAGAGCTCTTGGGAGAATGTATTAAGAGGTCCCCTAGATATTGTCCTTAGGGGAGGACACTGAGGGTCCACTCCGTGAGCAAGCTAATGAGTGGCAGAAGCAGGGAGTTATTTACTGGGGTTTGAGCATGAAATATCTCCCGTATGTTTATGCATCTCTGAACACCCAGTTTCCAGATGGTGTCGCTGTTTTAGAAGGTTGTGCAACCTTCGGGGTGAAGAATTAAATAATGGGCTTCTCTGGTTGAAGGAATTACCTTGGGTTGCACACTAAATCCAGCGCCAGAGGGCTGCAATAGCATACGTGTATTTCTTTTGCATGATGTTGTGATTCAATGAATTATAATGGAAGTGGATCACTAGAGGGTGGGCCTTGTGGTTTTTTTTGTTTTTTGTTTTTTTTGTTTTGTTTTTAAAGAATTGCAAGGTTATTTTATTAGACCTGGAAGTTGGCCTTGTGGTTTTATATAAGTCCTAGCTTGCTCTGTTCTCTGCCTCCTGGTCGATGCAGTTTGACCAATCACCGCATGGTCCTTGCCATCCACTCTCCACCATGGTAGACTCTATCCCTTTTTAAACCACAAGGCAAAAGAAACCCTCCTTTCCTTAAGCTTCGTTTGTCTGGCATTTTGTCATAGCAGTGAAAATAGCAATGAACGCAGTATTACTCATAACAACAGTATATTTTACAGCCTCGGTTGGGCTTACTCATTTGAAAGTATAATGCTATATGGGGCCATCTCAGTGGGTGAAGGAGCTTGCTGCCAAGCCTGACAACCTGAGCTCGATCCCCCCCAGAACCCTCATAAATGTGGAAGAAGAAAACTAACTTCACAAAGTTGTCCTCTGACCTCTACATATATGCCTTGGCATGCATATGTGAACACACTCCACACACATCACATATGCAGGGAAATAATGATAAATAAGTGAAATAAAATTTGAAAAGAAAGCGCACTGCTTAGTAGGAGCTAGCAAGCTGCATAGCCCCTGCTCAGGCATCTCGGGGGCTGCTTCCTAGACCACAACCCCCCATGTTATTTGCATATAAAGCTTTGGGATCTTGGCAACTGTTACTGGAGGAAGCAGTATCTCTCTGTCCCAGTGATGTTCTTGTCCCAGCTCAGTGATATTTTCGTGCCCCCTGCCCCCCAAAGTGAACCATCACTGCCAATTTCCTGTTCACAGTGACTTTCCGAGTCGTGGCCAAGAAGCAATTTATTGAAGTTGGGAAATTGGAAAGCCTCTCAATTTCTCTTGCAACAAGTTCTTATGATTTCCTTTGAAGTGAGCTTTTCAAACACACTGGACAAGTCTACACTCAAATGGAAGTTGGAAAGTGCATGTCGAAAATCAAAAAGAAGAGCTTGCCATTGCGTCCCGTTTTGTGTTCTTCCATGCCCTGCTCAGTCTGCCTTGCATTTGTTAATGGGAAAATCACTTCTCAGTAGCCACAGTGACAGCTCCAAAGTCCTAGGGAAAACTACCATGAAAGTGTGTGTGTGTGTGTGTGTGTGTGTGTGTGTGTGTGTGTGTGTGTCTTCATGCACGCATCTTCTTTCACCATGTGGTGCCTGGGATTTGAACTCATGCCATCGAGCTTAGCAGCAAGCGCCTTTACGTACTGAGCCCCACACTGACTATCCTTGGAATATTTGTATCTGATCTTCACCCTGGGAAGTAACACTATAGGTTGTCAAAGGCCACCATACAGCCAGTAATCTTTCTGCAGTGCCTCTGAGGGCCTTAATGAGGGAAACTTCAGGAGGCACATGGTGGAAGCCGCTGTATTCTTGTACCAGCCATCTGAATCTAATTGGAAAATTCTTCTTGCCTGAGTCCACCCACAGAAAGTCCCCATGCTGTTCTTCCCTAGCCCCTGCCCCCAGCTGAGGGAACCACAGAGGAAATGAGGTGAGTCCAAGTGTAACCAAGAGGACGATCGGTGGTGTGTGGTAACGCAGACCTGTAGGGCCAGCACTTGAGAAGCCCCTGCTGTGGGACCAGTGCTTCCTGGCCAGTATGGGATACACAGTGAGTTCCAGGCTCCACTGGGATACACAGAAACAAGAAGAGAAGGGAAAAGAAAAGAAGGGAAGAGAGGAAAGAAGAGGAGAAGAGAAGAGAGGAGAGGAGCCCAAAGGAAAAAGCTGTATTTCATTAAAGGAGAATTTGAAGGGTTGGTGCGGAGCTCAGTGAGAACCCTTGTGTATCATGCATGAAAGTTCTGGAACTGATCCTTAATATGAAGGGAGGGAGGTAAACACACACACACACACACACACACACACACACACACACACACACAGAGAGAGAGAGAGAGAGAGAGAGAGAGAGAGAGAGAGAGAGAGAGAGAGAGAGAACTCATCTGTTAGTTGAGTTACAATACCAGCTTGGGATGTCAGCTTCACCAAGAGGCCCCTGTAGAACTACCCCTTGTGGGATCAGGACTCCACCAGGATGTGTTTCAAGGAGGGGAGGCCATCAACTCCTGGCATCCATTTCTTGGCTGTGTATGTATGTGCATAAGCTCACAATTAAAATTAGCCATTATCTCACCAGCAAACTGCCTTTGATGGGAGCCCTTTGTGTTTTTATCTCTGCTCTATCCACCGTGGTCTCTGCTTGTGGTTAAATCACAAACTTTATTTGTCTCTAATAGGTCCCCTTTATTCTTATCAGCGGTGGTTTGATCTAACGGGGGAGCCAGTGAAAAGGCAGATAAAATGACCAGATAGAAACATCCACTCAAAATGTAACAGTGCTGATTACTGTCTCCAGCACAAAGATCGAACTGGAGGGCTATGGTTCGCCATGCTCAGCAATCTGACAGCTGGCTCTTCCAGTCACGTGACATGACTTCGATTTTTTTTTTTAAGCATCTGCTCTTTCATTGACCCATTCTCTTCTTGCTTTCTTTTGAGAAATGGGCAGTTTTATTTTGCCATCCCTCCCATCTTCCTGGTAATTTCTGTTGTTGCAGAGCAGTTTCCTCCAAATTGAAATGTTCCCTCTTGGAAGGAGGGCGGCGCCTCAGGAGACTCAAATAAACAAACACCACATGTCTGGGGAAGCTGAAACATAGAAGATTCATGAGCAGCCCTCTGAGGGTGTGGAACAGCAAAACAACTGATGGGCAAGAAGACTGACCAGTCCAGCTGCCGAGAGGATGCTCTAGGACCTGTTGCACGGTCAGCAAGTCATGTAGAAAGGTCTAGGGAGGCAGTTTTCCTGAGTCATTGTACTGGGGTGTCCTCTGAGTCACAGCTGCTCTTGTAAGTAACCCCTCACCCTCACTTGTCTTATTAACCCCAATTAAAAACCCCATTGGTTCACTAACTTGGACTTTGGCGTGAGTGTTATTTTGGGCTAACCCAGGTTCACTACTTGGGTGGGGTGGGGGGAGCAGACATGTGTGTTTATGGCTCCCTAGGAGAAATCTCACACTATGATGTCCGTTCTCCAAGCTCAGGTGTGTGCTCCATGGTTTGACCTGTTCTCCTTTCACGTGTGGAGCTGTTGGCCCGTGGGCTTTCCACTTGAACAAGATTAAACTCTTGTTTTGTTTTTGTAGTGCCGGAGAGCAAAGACAGTGCCTTTCCCATGCCAAGATAAGGATAGACTACAGAGCTGCATCTCACACCCATTGAGACTGAACTTGAAAGCTAAAAACCTCAATTAGAAATGGTGGTCAGTACTCTAAGGATGCAAGGCTATCTTGGCAGTTGGGGGCCAAAGAGTACCACAAAATCATGGCAGGAAACACATGACATGAGATAATTTACTGGTGAGAAATGAAGAACTGAACTGGGGAGAGAGATAGACTGCAAAGGGCTGGGGTAGGTGAAGGCTTTTATAGGTTTTCTTTTCTTTTCTTTTTCCCCCTCTCAGAGCACGCACAATGACTTAATGGGAAAATACAGTGCCACTGCAAGTGTTGTTTGGCCCTTAACATGGAGTCACCGTAACAGAATTTCCAAGTCTAGGAGCCCCAGGTCAAGCTAGGGGCAGAGAGTTTTTCCCATCAAGCCTTGTTCTCCAGCTTTGGGTTCAGACAGGGCCAAGGAGTCCCTTCTCTGCAAATACACCTAGCCCAAGTGGTTAAACTCTCTTCTGTTGCACTATTTATGCTTTGTTGGAGGGAGCGGGATGAGCCCAAGGCCTTGCACATGTAAAACAAGTCCTTTACTTCTTAGCCAGGTCCTCCTCATTGGGGATGTGCTCCTCCATAAACCAAGTCTCTCAGCCCTTCATTCAGCACTTTTTTGTTTCTTGGTGCATGACAGTTGTATTTTTCATTGTTGAGCACCCAAATAACACTTGACATACAAAGATTCAATTCATGGTTTTAAAAAAAATTACATCAATGCTCTCTATCTCTATCTTTAAGTGTCCAATAACTTAGCTGAGATCTTCGATTCTTTATCATAAAGTTCTCTTTGCATTCAGTGATTTTGCCCTGCTGTAGGCTCCTGGCACTGGTGTAGTATCTTGAAAGGAGACTAGGTTAAGTCATGATGTATTGAAAGTTAGACGTATCTAAGAAACTTCCGGCTTTAATCTTTGTTATATTTCAGGGATTTATCAGTGCATAACAGAGTTGTGAGTCAAAGACCTTTGAAATATGTCATCAACGAATTAATTACTTCCAAGAGCAGACATTATTAAATAATCATTTGTTTGGTGCTTCTCATAATACCTAGCATTTAAGCCTTCATTTACAAACACTTATTCATATTTATCTTGAGTGTTCTAAGCATTAGAAACAGAGTTTTTGAAATATTTGAGTTTCCTAACCAAACCACCTCCAGCATCCGGTGCTGTGTTCTGCCCATGAGTGTCAACTTTACTTCCGGTCTGGAGGACTGGTACTTTGCCTCTTGAAAAACCATGTTAAGAACTGACATTGAGCGGGTAGAAAGATGGCTCACCAGGAAAGAGCTGTCTCCTTCAAATTGAAACATATTCTGCAGGAAGAAAAGGAAGCTCAGGAGACCAGGAAGTCTCACGTGTTTTTGTGTGTGTTTGTGTGTGTATGTGTGTGTGTGTACGTGTGTATAGGTGTATGTGTCGTAATGTGTCTTAGTAATGTGTTTCAATTATCATCATCTATATCAGGCAATTTACGACCTCCTATAACTCTAGCTCAAGGGGATCTGAAGCCCTTTTCAGGCCCCTCCAAGGTGCTAATTCACACGTGCACACACACACACACACACACACACACACACACACAAGTTACATCTTTAAAAAGAAAGAAAATTGATGTGTACAGTGGAGATGGGGCTCAGTGGGTAACACGCTTGCTGTACAAGCATGGCAGGCAGCCTTAGTTTGAATGCTCAGAACTCAGGTAAAAAGTCAAACTCAGCAACACAGCTGTGCCAGAGTTGTTCTCCTAGTGTGAGATGGGGAGTGAAGACAGGAAAAGCTCCAGAGGCTCCCAAGCCAGCGAGTTTGCTGTACACATCAGCAAAGGAGAGTAAAAGGGAGGGACGGAGGGAGGGAGGAAGGAGGGAGGGAAAGAGGGAGGGAAGGAGGGAGGGAAGGAGGGAGGGAAGGAGGGAGGGAAGGAGGGAGGGAAGGAGGGAGGGAGGGAGGGAGGGAGGGAGACCCTGACTCAAACCAGGAAGGCAAGGAGGAAACCTGATAGCCAAGATGATCCTCTGACCACACACATACCATGACACGCCTGTGTCCTCACCTATAAACATGGACACACAGACACAAACTGCCTTCCATACTCTCTTAAAGCCTCTCTTTTAGCTCATCAACTCCCTCAATGCCCATGGCCGCTCTGATTTGGGCTTTGTGTTATTCCCACAAAGTCCCAGAGCGTAAGCTTCTCTTTGGTGGAACTTCACAAAGGGGTAATAAGAGCAAAGTGGGTTTCTGATTTCCTATCAGGGGAGACAGTATTCTGGGAACAAAAATAGTAAACTGCGTGGATGAAAGGGTCTGCAGAGCAGCAACACCCATGGAGAACCTCCTTTTACTCTGAGCTCATAAAGACATGGAAATCATGGTTCCAGAGGACCGCCTAAATGGTTCTGTTCATGGGAATACAGCTTAGAGAAGCTAACAAAAGAAGCTTCTAGAAATTGCCATGCGGTGTCACCTGAGGAGCCAATATGTCACAGTCTAAAACATCATATACAAATTCAATACATCTCCTGTTTCATATTGTTTGTGTCCCTTCTCTAATCATTAGTTCTTTCAGAGTTGTGTTAGAAACATTCTCTACAAGAACTGAACTGTGTGTGTGTGTGTGTGTGTGTGTGTGTGTGTGTGTGTGTGTGTGTGTGTGTGTGCATGCCTATCTATGGGATCAGGGGATTGAAGGGTCTGTGGATCTGGCTCAGCAGTCACAGGGCTTGCCAATTCAATCATGAGGGCTGAAGTTTGGACCCCACGACCCCTGTAAATGCTGGCAGGGAGTGCTTGCCCACCTCTAATTCCAGCCCTGGAAAGTGGAGGCAGGAGATTTTGGAACCCAGGTGGTTAGCATGACAAACCATATCTTCCAGCTCTGGGTTTGCATCTATGAAAATGATGGAAGAGTGATTCCGAACATCAAACCCAGGCCTCCACATAACACATACACATGCACCTACATGTACATGTGTACCCATAAATATCCAATAACAGAAATAACCCATGCCAGTAAAAAGTGGGAAGCTGACTACAATGGCTTCCTAGAGACAGGCCAAGGAATCAGACAATGGCCACTTGCAAGGTTAGGGAAGCTGAGAATCTGCTAAATGCTCAGGTCATGAAGAAGAGTATCTTATCAATGCTAAGAGGGTGCTGATGTCCTGGAGAGTTGGCTGGCCTTTAGCCCATATTGGAAGGCTGAGGATCTTCGGTCTGTTGTCAGAAGGATGACAGTGGCAGCAGTGTTACTGTAGTGGCAGCAGCAACAGCAGCAGTGGCAGCGGGGGGGGCGGCGGCGGCGGTGGCGGCAGCAGCAGGTAGATGTTTGGTACTTGCCAGCAAGAAGTGAAAGGCAGTGAGGCAAGCAACTTTTTTTCTCAGATCCCTTTTGATATAGCCACCTATCAAAAGGTGCCACACACTCTGAAGGAAGTGTCTTCTTTTCTCAGTGCCTTCTCAAGATAACCTCACAGTCATGTCTCCTAGCTTATTCCAGATCTGATCAATTTGACAACCAAGATTAAACCCTTACTGGGCCTGGAGGGACAGCTCAGCAGTTAAGAGAGCTTATTGCTCTTGTAAGTTTGGTTTTCAGAACCCGAGTCCAGCAGTAAATCCAGCTCTGAGTGATCATACCCCCCCCCTCTTCTGGCCGCTAGTGGTACTACACTCTTGTGCAAATACACACATACAGAAATTAATATTAAAATAAATTCCCGAAAAAATTAACTATCACAAGGACATTTCTTTAAAAAAAAAAATCAAAGAATCCATTTAGTATTCATTCTGTCCTGAGTCTCTATATTGTATTCACCTTGTTCCTCTCTTGTAGATTGCCTCAGGGTGCTTTGCAATCTTTTTGATCTTTTTGACCAATGTATACCCTGGATTTGCTCTTCTGGATGCCCTACTGCCCAGCCCAGCATCTTCCACATATTCGCTGCTCAGTAAATATTTGTAGTTGGCATTATCCCATAATTAGATGCTGGCAAGAGAAAATACAGATCTCACTGTCTATACCTAGTCTTCTCTCTGACAGGGGAAGTCATAACATCACAGAGACACTTTAAACAGCCGTAAGGTTTGTTCAGTGAGAATGGATAGGTTTGTCTGGTTTGTTTGGTACTTCTTTTGCTTATTTTCCTTTTAGGATTGTAAAATCCTTCCCTGAGTAAAGGGACACCACTACCTTGTTTATTGGGGGTGGGGATATGTGGTGTATGTGTGCAGTGTATGTACGTGTG
The DNA here is from genome assembly GCF_964271855.1 of Acomys minous. Lineage (NCBI taxonomy): Eukaryota > Metazoa > Chordata > Mammalia > Rodentia > Muridae > Acomys > Acomys minous. Next base: position 76,066,829 of record NC_140498.1, read on the forward strand.
AGGACTGTTCCATGCCCCCACGTATGTGCACACAGAGCTAGAGAAGATATGGGGTATCCTGCTCTATCAATCTTCATCGTATTCCCTTGAGATAGGGACATTCACTGTACATGGGGCTAGGTAGGTAGCCAGCAAGCCCTAGAGATCCTTTTTATTGCTGTTGTACTGAGGTTATATGTATGCACTGTCACACACAGCATTGTGTATGAGGGTGCAGGAGATTAAAACTCAGGTCCTCCTTCATCAGCAAATGTTCTTCCCTGTCAAGCCATCTCCCTAGGCATGTGAAATCTATCTGCTTTCTTGGAACAGGATAATCAACACAGTGGATGCTTCATAAATGATGGAGTAAGAGTGGAAGAGATGGCTTAGTGTGTGCGTACGTGTATTGCTCCTCACCTAAAAATATGTACATGAACATGTTAAAATATGTTTGAGATGAGCTCCCTTCTTGTTTGTCATCATATTCTTCAGGCTAAGTAGTCTGTGGCCTCCCAGAGAGTCTCTTGCCTCTGCCCCATCCTACTGTAGAAGCATTGGCATTATGTGCATGCTTGCTGCCATGTCTAATTTTTATGTGGGTTATAGAGAATCCATACTCACTTCCTCACAGCAAGTTCTTCACACACTAAACCATCTCCCTAGCCATCTCCTCCCAAGCAAGCCCATATACGTTTTTATGTAATACTAAATAAGTCTTGTCTCTAAATATGTGAAGATGGAAACACAAACCATCAGATGCTACAAGCAAGTCTCACCTATTCCTCGAGCCTCAGTTTTCTCATCTAGAAAATGGATGGGACAATCCCATTCAGATGAAAATTGAAGTATGGGAGTGTTTGATGCCCTCTTGTAGTTCTACCATGAAGCTCTTTCTTTCTTTCATTGTCATGAAAATCTTTTATCGTATTTTTGGACGTATCGTGTTTCATCCATTTCAAGTCAGTTCCTTCCTCTCTTGGGAAGAACTTACTGTTTGCTGTTGAGAGGGATGCTATAGCCCCAGGGAGAATCCAAAGAGGTGTGGACAGGGTTATGCAATGGAAGAGGCAGTTAAAATATAAAATAATAGCCAGGGACTAAAATTGCCCCTGGCTGCCCATCGTGGCTCCAGTTTTTATCGTCCATTAAAACCCACAATCACTCTAATGTTTATGCATTATTGGGGAGATAAATTGCATAATTTTCATTTTGCAATTTAAATGTAATTATGATCTTACTAATGACTAAAACCTGAATTTGCTAGACTATCAGTTTTTCTAACCCTTGCCAAAATTATAGGTAATTACTTAAGGCTTACGATAATTATAAGTCCATCTTTTAAATAATTAATGTGCACTTTCATGATACAAAACAGCTAGTCATCAAACGACCTCCGCTTAGACTGCAAACCCATGCAATTAAGCCTATTGTGTAAGTCTGGGAAAATATACCCATTTGCAAGAGTCCCTTTAGCTGGCAAGTGGGAACACAGAATCTCTGTGTTTTATAGTATCAAATAAGGCAGAATTCCCCAGCTGATAAAAGGCCAGAAAAAGAAAGCCATCCACAAAGTAGCTGGAACTCAATATTAATTTACACAACACAACTGTAGCTAGTGGGAGTCAGGGGGAGGGAAGTCAAAGAGCTTCTAGCTACAGTTCCAAGAGAAAAGAAAAATAGATGTGGTTTTCACAAAGCAACAAAGTGAGGGGTGTGAGTAGAGTACATCATTTGTGTTTGGTTCTCTTTCTTTCTCTTCTTTCTTTCTTTCTCTTCTTTCTTTCTTTCTTTCTTTCTTTCTTTCTTTCTTTCTTTCTTTTTTTCTTTCTGTGATATGCTAGTTCCAGCACAGGGATCTGGGTGTCTAGATAGGATGATCAGGAAGGCAAAAGTTGGAGCTAGAGAGATTACTTATTAAAATTTTAATTGTTGACTTGACACAATCTAGAATCACTTGGGCAGTCTCAATAAAGGATTTACTAGATTAGGTCGGCCTGTAGGCATATCTATGAAAGTATTGTCTTAATTAGTGGGAAAAGATGAAAACCCACCTACTACAGGTGGCACCATTCATCAGGCTGTGGTTTTGGGATTAGATGAGAGAGGAGAAAGAGAGCTGAGCCCCAGCTTGCATGAATTTAACTCACTGCTTCCTGCCCTTTGACTGTGGAGTTGATGTGACTAACTGTTTCAAAATTCTGTCTTTGTGAATTCCTGGCAATAATGGGTTACAACCTGGAGTTTTGAGCCAAATAAGCCCGTTCTCCCTTAAGTTGTGCTTGTCAAAGTATTTTATTATAGCAACAGGAAACAAAAACAAAGCGCCCATCTGTTTTTATTTTCTATGTGAGTACTCCTGTCTTCCTGCTTGATGCTTAACGGGTGACAGAAGTATTCTGTCACAGATATTTAGAGGTAATGAAATCAACTTGTATCTGCAAGCCAAACTTCTCAACTCATGAACATGACTAATAATCTGTGGTTTTCCATCATGATTGACAACTTGATACAAATGTGTATTATTCTGGGGGAAGTAAGCCTCATGGTATGACTGCGAGGGACTTCTTAGATTAGACTCATTGGAGTAGGAAGATCTACTTAAATTGTGGGCAGCAATACTCTAAGGGCTGAGGTTTGGGAAATTAAATAAGTAGATTAATTAACTAATTAATTAATATTAATTAAGCTAGCTGAGCATCAGAGTTCATCTCCTTCTGCTTCCTGATTGTTGGTGCTGTGTGAGCCTCTGCCTCAAGCTCCTGTCAGTGTGACTTCTCCGGTGTGATGAAGCATGCCATCAAACTGTGAGCCAAAAAAAAAAAAAAAAAAAAAAAAAGTCCTTTCTCCCACAAGTTGCTTTTATTGGGGTATTTTTTATCATAGTTACAGAAAAAGGAATCAAGACACAAGTCTTTATGCTTAAGAAAGTCTAAACATAGTTACTACCCAGTACTTACACTTGCTACTCCAGCCAATTTGTATTCTCACAATAAGGGTGTATTGATATGGTGGTGATAAATATTGCAGTAGCCATCTTTCCATTGGTGTAGCAAAAGATTCGAGCTATTTAATGCATAAAGCAAAAAAAAAAAAAAAAAAAAAGGGAGGTATCTGGCTCATCATTTAGGGTACTATAATCCCTGATTAATTTGTTCCATTGCTTGAGGGCCTATGGTGAGATAGCACATGGTGGTGGGAATATATGATAGAAAAAGCTTGCCAGTCATGGCTGAAAGCAGAAGAGAGGAAGACAAAGAGGCGAGAGTCCTTCTATGCCTTGGAAGACCTGCCCACTCTAACCAAAAGATCTCTCACAAGATCTCATCCCATGACGTCTCTACTGTCTTTCAATGTTTTGCCTAGTTGTACACAACACAATGAGGAGGCATTTGGAAGAGAAAGTTTTTGACTGACATGCTGAATAGATCAGACTGGCCTGAGGCCATGCCTGAAGGGGATTGTCTTGATAGTTAACTGACATGGGCATTCCCAGACCCATGGTGTGGGATAGTGCCACCCCTGCATAGGTCATCCTGGATTGTAAGAGCACTAGTCAGAGAGAGCAAGCCAGGAAGAAGTGTTCCTTTATGGTTTCTGCCTCCAGATTCCAGCTTTGAGTTCCTGTCCTGACTTCCTTATAGCCTAGAAGTGAAAACCAAATAAATCCTTTGCTCCCCGAGTGTTTTCGATCATGGTATTTATTACAGCAACATAAAAACAAACTGGGACAGGAAGTGTCCAATAGCCAAACCATAGCAAATATCCATTAGTGAATCTATTTCTAACACGTTCTTGGAAGTGACAGGGAGTAGTTTGCACACAAGATGGGTAAAATGCCTGGTGGGGCTGAGGATATGGCTCAGTTGGTAGGGTGCTTGCCTAGCATGCATAAAACCTTTGCCTCCATCCCAAGGACAGCATAAACTGAGCACAGGTGTCTAGTCCTGTAATCACAGAACTTAAGAGGTAGGGACAGGAGGATCAGAAATTTATGGCAATCCATGACTGCATCATAATCTCAAGGCTACAGAAGACTCCGTATCAACAAAAAAAACAAAAAGCAACAACAGCAGCAGCAGCAGCAGCAGCAGCAACAACAAATAAAGGCCAACAACTGGAACAACAGAAAGACATACCTTGTGACTGCACTGTAGATCAAACACGGGCCAGACTCTCTGACGCTCACTTCTGTCATAGTTTGGAAAAGTCATATGTTTCAGGGCTGGATGATCAGAGCATCATTAGATGGAGATGTAACAGCAGGGCTTCTTGTGGGAGAGGCTGGGGAGGCTTGTGATAGAAAGGGCTGATGGTCCTCATCCTTAACCAGGAGGATCACGGCGGCACATTCCATTTCATCTGATTAAACACAACTCTTCATGCAGCCTCTAAATTGTGACATTTAAAAATATTAACCAGATGTAAAACATTTTCATTTTGTCATGAAAAAGGATCAGTCTTTATAAGAAATGGAAACATCCTCTCCCCCAGAACTCTGTAACTGTCCCTTTAATTAGGCACTCATTAATAAATCTATCTTGCTCTCAAATCCCCATGTACTTGGTACAGTACTTCATTAGCACAGGAAGAGGCAATTTAGATTTCCTCAGATAATAGCATCTGTCGCTAATCAAATTAAGGCAGGATGTGTAAATGCATCTAAGGCCGGACAAGCTTGTGCTGGATGAGGTAAGGGGTTGGGGGGGGGCATCAAGCCAAGATCAACTTAAAAGCCCAGTCTTACAGCCTCCACAAACGAGGCTGTCTTTATTTAAAGGATATTGTTTTAGCCTCTACCCCCCAAGACTGCTCTCCCATTGGTCTGAACACTTAATTTGATAGAGAGTTGCTCAAATATTCTTACTATACCTCAAAGTACTACAGAGTCATAAGAAATGGACTCCGAAGTTCATTCAGTCATTCATGCATGCATAGACTCATACATACATGTATGCATGTAATTAACGTTCACTGTTATGGTTTAAATCAGAGATGCCCTCCATAGGCTCATGTTTTTGAATGTTCAGCTCCTTTTTTTTGGTGGCTCTGTTTTGAAGGGCTCTCCTACATCAATTAACAGTCAAGACACTCCTTCAAAGACATGACCACAGGCCAATATAATCTCTACATTTCCTTAATTGAGTCCTTTTTTTTTTCCATATGATTCTAGGCTGTGTCAGGCACATGACTAATGTTAACTAAAAAAGGAAGTAAGGCCTGGGTGGCAGAAGTATGTGTAGAGGGAGGTCTTGGAAACCTATGGCCTCACCTGATTCTGACCACGCCTCTCTATTTTTACTCTCCCATCATGCAGTGACTAAGCCTCCACCTCACGATCCCACTGCCATTCATTTCCCCACCATGATGAAGTGTAGTCTCTCTGTAACCGAGGATCAAAATAAGCAAGCCCCCTTTCTCTCTTGATCCTGTCGGGTATTTCGTCGCAGCAAAAAGAAGAGAAATTCAAACCTTGACTGAGCTCCCATTCCATTTTCTTGTGCCAGACTCTAGAGAAATAGAAGCAGAAAGGGAAAAAAAAAAGACACAAGAAGGGCATCCTAAATTCTCTGTTTCTCAACAGAACAAGAGGTGGGACCGTACACCTGTCTGCTTCTAGATGCTTCCATAAATGCTGCCTCACACGCTCAACCCGTTACATATCCTTTGAGTGGCGCTAAGGGCTGGAAACTGCTAGGTGCTAACCATAACCAAATCAAGCATCCTGGAAGGAGAATAGCTCCATAGCAACAGATAGTAAGTTTCCTTTAAAGACAGCCAGCAGGATGGTGAAAAGATAGGGAGGAATGTGGATCAACCAGAACCTATTAAACTTATGGTGGTGACCATGGGAAAGAGACCAAACTCAAGGAAGGAACTGAAATACAAGATCTATAAAAATCAGGAGGATCTGGTGAAAAAAAAAAAACAGCAGGAAAATCCTGAAACTTGAGAAGAGCAAAGACAATCTTGCCTTAGAGACTGGAACGGTATCTAGCCACACCATCTTGGATCCCCATGGAGGTCAGTTTTGCTAGTCACTTATCTGGGATGATAACTTTATAAAAGAGGAATCCTTTATTTTGGCTCATGGTTTCAGAGAGCTCAGTCCATCATGGAAGGGAGAACATAACAGAGAAGAGAGGCTCATACTACTGAAAAACAGGAAAAGGAAAGAGAAGCAAGGGAAAGGGTCTGAGACAAGGGGCGGTGGGGGGAGAGAGAAAGGAAAGGGCAGATTAAGAGAAGAGGGAGGAGAAGTGGGGAAAAAGAAAGAAGATGGACAAGTAGGATGGGAGGCGAAAGGGGAGGAGGAAGAGGAGGGAAGAAGAGCATGAGAAAGGAGAAGGGGGCAGGAAAAGATAGAAAATATGCTTATATTAGTAAGCTTCTTTCTTTGCCCCCTTTTAGTCTTTTTAGCCTTCAGCCTATTGGAGGTGCCATTCATGTTTAGGGCAAGTCTATCTTTTCAGTTTGTTCTTTCTGGTGATGCTCTCACAGGCACACCCAGAAGTTTGAATTACTAATATCATAAATACTGTCCAGTTCTACCAAGGTGACAGCCAAGACTGACCGTCTCATCACTGAGGAGCCAAGAGAGCATAGAGACCAAAACTTCAGAGAATGGTTACTGTGACAAGGAGATCACTGTTGTACATGATGCTGGACATTGAGGTCACATGAGCAAAGAGAACTGATCCTTGGACTCAGCAGAAAGAGGAGTATGGTCTTATTTAATGATGAAAAGTCTTAACAGACCTTGTCAGCAAAGGCTGAGTGTCATGGGTTGAAGAAAAGCTGTGGTATATGAAAGTGGAGTTAGAAAGTGCATTGACTGTAGAGGAATTTGGTTATGAAAGGGAAAAAATACATAAATGTATGACCCAGCAAATGTATGACCCAGGTTCCAGTGAGGCCATTTCTTAATGGGTTCTCTGTGATAACATTGACAAATGATGATAGGACTGACTCTTAAAGGAGAGAGAAAGCCAGTGGAGGAGATGCAAGCATCATGGGAGAGAGAACCTGCAAGATAGTTTTGTTCACCCTGGGAGGAGGCAACACAGAGATTGTGTGCACAGCACAGCACAGCCAAGCAAATAGACTGGGAAGTTGGCAAGATGTAATGATGAGCTTCCGGTTTCCCTATTTTCTCAGGAAAACATAAAGTCTCGTATGTTGGAGGAGATGGGAGCATCAAAGGTTGGGGGATGGTAGAGAATTGAGCGTGAAGATGAAATAGAATGTGACACACTTCTGAGGGTCCACTTGGCAGTTTAGACTGAGTCTGTCGACACTGTTGTGTGGCCATCAACACCTGTGTTTGGATGGTGGTTCTAAACGTTGAGTTCATTTTGGAGATATATGGGGTGGAAAAAGGAGGAAGCAGGGTTCTCAAGCATATGTGCAAGGGAAAGAAGCCAATAAGTAAATACAGAACCTAGCCGCAACCAGGATGGAGGAGCACGTGACTAGAGGTATGACAGAAAAAGTGGACCAGCCAGCAAATTTGCAGACCCAATGGTGCCAAAATAAGGGTTTGAAAGGAATGAACTGCAGGCAACATGGTGACAGTTACCACAGTGATAGTAACCATGGTGATGGTTGTCATGGTGATGGTTGCCTTCTGTAGGAAATCTTGGCATCTGGGTGGCAACACCGAGGCCTGTCTTTGTCTTTTCCATGTCTCATGGCTGGGCTGAAGACAAGGCGTGAAAAAGGACCCATAAAGTCCTGAGACACTAGTGGATAAAGTAGGAAACACTGGCAACATTAGTTTTGAAGGATTACTCTGAAGAATGGGGAACAGAAACAAAAAGGTAGGTTGAACCAGAAAACTGCTCTAAATGGCAATTAAAAGTAGATCCACAGCAGGAAGTGTAAAGTAAAAAAAAAAAAAAAAAAAAAAGAGTAGGAAGGGAATTTAGAAGGTATAGAAGAGATTGATAATTCAGCAAAATTCAGTAGAGTCTTCTCAGGTTCATAAAGTAAGTCTCTGTGCTTGGGTCTCCAGGCATACACGGGAATACATTATACTCTCAATGTACGCTCAATATGCACTCAATATACATTCAACAGTGGTTAAACAGATTCTGTTCCACTGATGGCAAACAATGTCATGGGCACTCCAGTTTTCTTTCTGTTGCTGTGATTAAATACACTGACAAGAGCAAGTAAAAGGAGTCAGTGTTCATTTTGGCTCACCGTAGCAAAGTGAAGGCAGCAAGAGCTTGAAACAGATGGCCATATCATGTCGCATCTATAAGCAGAGGGAGAGACGGATTCATGCGTGCATGCTACTCAGGCTCTCGCTCTCTTACTTATGCACTCCAGGACCCCAGACTATGAGATGGTACCACCACCAGGAGGGAAGGCTTTCCCCACCAAGTTATACAATCAAGATAACCCTTCACAGGCGTCCCTGGGGCCCATTTCCTAGATGATTTTTAAATACTGCCAAGTTGACAATTAACACTAGCCATTTCAGTGCAGTAGAAAATGATAGGTCAACACCTATCAGTGCCCCTGTAGACATGATGTGCATAGGATAGTGATAACTTCCGATGATTGATTTCTCCATCAACTCCATATTTGCCTGACAGTGAGATGGCCCACATTATTAAACAAGCGAAAGGGAAAAATAATGCTTGGATTGTACACTCTACTACAAATTAATAAACCAGCAATTTAAGCTTGGCAAATGAAATAACTTTAGAAGAATGTTGCGTTATGCTCTACAGAAGAAATTTTCAAACATGAATACGCACAAGAACGACCTGGCAAAATAGAGTATAAAATCTTGCTCGCTCATTGTGACTTCATGTGGGAGGAGAGTCATCCATAACTTTGACTAAACAGCTCCCAGATACTGCAAAATACTGACTTTTGTTTGTATTGATTGATCGATGAATCGAATGGATGGATGGTTCACAAATTTAGTAATGTTGGAGATCCAATCCAGGTTTTTTTTAAAAATACTAGACAAATGTTATACCATAGAACTGTAATTCTAGCAATAGAATGTAAGGGTCCAAACATTGCTCAAGGAATACCCCACAAGACTCAAACAGTATGTAAAAACAAAGAGCAATTATTCTGCAGAAATAGCCTGCATTCAGGGGTCAACCATCCACACAAAATGGTGGCAACCTTGAGGAGGAGCTCACAGGCTCTTTTAAAGGCTTCTAGGGGAAGCTTCTCTGTGGCTACGTGACTCTAACAGGGATTAGCTGGTGCTCATGCTAAAAGCCATAGGTCTTTTTTAGCAATGTCTGATTTTCTCAGAAACACATTTGGAGCAGCTGCTATGGAACTCTGCCTTATACACATGGCATGCCTATTTTCTTTGTGAACTCTCAGCAGCTGTGATTACCCACACAAAACCTGCATAAGGTTGGGCCCACTAAGGTGCTTGTGTTGGAAGGGGTACTCCCAAGGCAGCACCTCATCTAAGAATTAGGGACTCAAAAAACACAATTCATTTATAAGAGTCTAGAGGTAGCTAACGGTTTCTGAGGAAACTAATGAAGTCCCACCAATCCCAAAGGATTTATAAGCAGTTATCAGTTGAAAGAAAAGGCATTTTCTTCAGTGGTGTAGCCTTTAGTATGTTGTCCATGTTCTTCTAAATGACCCTTTCCTCATGCTCCTGAAAGTCACTCTAACTAAATTCAATGGTTTCCCATGTCAGAATTGGGTGGAATAGTTCTTTGCTTTGTTACCGATGTTCTACCCATGAAAGAGCAGGTATTTGTCTTTCCAGGAAAAAAATCCACACAACAGTAGGACTAATTGAAGAGAAATGGCTAAAGAAAAAAATAGAGATCAGAAACAATGCTGATCAATTCTAATTGTTATCATGATAAAATCTAGAATGACCTGGGAAAAGAGTCTCAGGGAAGGATTGTTTACATTGGGTTCTTCTCTCTCTCTGTCTCTGTCTCTCTGTCTCTCTCTGTCTCTCTCTGTCTCTCTCTGTCTGTCTGTCTGTCTCTCTGTCTCTGTCTCTGTCTCTGTCTCTGTCTCTGTCTCTGTCTCTCTCTCTCTCTCTCTCTCTCTCTCTCTCTCTTTCTCTCTCTTTCTCTCTCTGTCTCTCTCTCTGGTCTTAATTAAGTAATTGATGGGAAAAATCCAGCCCATGATGGGTAGCGTCATTCTCCAGGCAGGGGTTCTGAATTGTATACGAGTGGAAAAATCCAGTTGCATGCTGTCAAGAGATTCATACATGCATTAATTTCTGTCTGCTTTGAACTGTTCCTGTGATGTGACTAGCTTCCCACAGTGATGGACTATGACTTGGAATTTAAAGAGGAAATAAACACTTTCTTCCCATGAATGGCTTTTGGTCAAAACAATCTATCACAGCAACAGAAGTGAAACTAGACCAGAAACACAATCAGTGGGAAGACACAGAAAAGAAAAGGGGGAGGATAGAGATACTGACTGTGAACCTCACTATTCATTTCTCCTATTGGCCATTCTTTGAATTTAAGGCAGGCTGGGATCAAGAAGGTACTGTCTCCCATGGTAGTGAGTTTGGACGTCCTTTTACATCAATACTTTTCTAGGGAACAGAAAGAGATTGGTGTTTAGGAAGATGATTTGTCAGCAGCTCGTTAGAAAGACTGTGTGGAGCTATCATGAGAGAGACTATGTATTATTTACTTTTCTTTACCATGCCCCAGAACAAAGTAGAAAAGAAAGGGCTTACTCGGGCTAACATTCCAGAGGGGGTTAAAGGAAGGTATGAAAGCAGGGTCCTGAGGCCAACCAGGTAGTCAGGAAGCAAAGAAACATCCACATATAATAAGCAGAGAGACTGAATAGGAAATGGGACCAATCTGTAATCCTTCAAATCCTACCTCCAGTGACATACTTCCTCCAGCAGGGCTCCACCTCCTAAATAGTCCCTAACCTTCCCAAACAGTGCCACTAACTGAGGACCAAGTGTTCTAATGCCTAAGACAGTGGAGGACATTTTCCAACCAACACAGTTTATAATGAAGGTTATTATTCACTGGGAAGTGGGAGGATTATTAAAAAGGACACCAAGCAGAGAGAGGGAAAGGAAAAAGTGAAAATGAGATTGAATCTGAGAAATGGTGAAAAAGAAGAGGGTTGGTTGAAAGACAGCTGTGAGGACAAAAGTAAGGGAAGAGCCTCCTGTCATCCAGAGACCTTTGACTTGCATCTTTTCTTTTTGAGGAAGAATTAGAGAAAGCTGCCACTAGAAACGTCTCCTCTATTTAAATATGAAATGAAGTTAAATAAATTCATACCCTGAAAGGGATGAAGAAAAGACATTGGTTTGTAAAAGCACTTCTGTCTTTTCAAACAAAAGCATAATTTATTTGAAGGCAAATCCTACAAATGAACAATTTAAAAGTCTTTTAATTTCTTGTAGAATTCTCATATCTTTCATTTTCATGGTGCCTTAGACATAAAATTGTGAAAGACAGTGATGAACTTGTGCCATGGGTGGTTTGGAATATTCTAGAAGTGGAAGTGCTCAAGCCAAGGTGACCTTCTTGGCTTGTATTCTCTTATGCTGCAAAACTGTGTGTGTGTGTGTGTGTGTGTGTGTGTGTGTGTGTGTGTGTGTGTTTATTCATGTGTGCATGTGGAGCCCAAAGCTGATGTCATATCTATTGCTTTTCATCTTATTTTTTTGAGGCAAGATCTCTCATTGAGTTTAGGGATCACCAAGTGGCTAATCTGGCAGGCCAATGGGCTCTAGAGATCCATCTGCCTCCCGTGTCTCCTTGGTTTCAGGGTTACAAGTACAGTGCCATCATGTCCAGGTTTTTTGGGAGTGTTGGGGAGATGCAAACTCAGGTCCTCATGCTTGTGTAGCAGGCACATTACCGACTTAGTCATCATCTCCCCAGTCTCCGGCTTTCCTTTTCACTGAGGATCAGACATGATTTCTATAACTCAGATGCTTCACTAGCAGAAGGATCCAAGTTCAATCCCCAGTAACCCCATAAAAAGCTGAGTGTGGTGATGCATCAATAATCCCCTCATTGGAAAAGTGGAGACAAACACATTCTTGGAGGTCACTGTTTAGGCGTTCTAGCTTCATTGGTGGGTTCCAGAGTCAGTGTGGAAACCTTGCACCCAAAAGCAAATGGTGGAGTTTGGGGCTGAGGAGACGGCTCACTGGGTAAGAGTACTTGTCATTCTTACAGATAACTGGGGTTCTCTTCCCAGCACTCATATCATGCACCTCACAACTACCTACAACTCCAAGTGATATGATACTTTTTTTTTCTGGCCTCTACAGTAGGCACACACACACACATCACATAAATGAGAATAAATTAAAAAATTAAAGGTTAGTAAATGAGTGAGAAAGACACCTGACATAGACCTCTGGCCTCTTCATGAGCATGCACACAAATAAACATGCACCTGCATGTACACATGCACAACACACACGCACGCGCGCGCGCGCACACACACACACACACACACACACACACACACACACACACACTTGCACCCCTTCTGCTGTTTAAAATAGAAAGTTTTGAGAAGGCTTTTAGTCCAAGCATCATTGTAGAAAACTTTGATGAATGGTTGTGGATTTTTTAACCCAGGCACTAGTGACCAATCTGTAATGATTACTGTCATTTGTTAGGTTTGCAGTGAACAGGTGCCAGGTCCCTTTCTAACAGTGATTGGCATTGTACTCAGTCTTGTCATTGGTTGATGGACAGGCACTTTTCCTCCTCCTCACTCTAAAGAACATTTTCCCCCAGTAGGGCCATAATTTCCTTATCTCAGTTCTGTAAGACCTCTGTTTTATGGGATCTTGGGGGCTCAAAGCAGCTATCTACCATCCAAAACAGCCTGCACTTTTGTCTTCAGTGGAGGATCCCCAACCCCCTTTCAAACAAGCATTATTACAACCGTTTTATAAAACCCAGACAGAAAAGAGCTCCCCGATGTCTCCTTGGAGTAGTCTGGTGTGGCAATCTTGTCACCAGGCCACATAGAAATGTCCCTTGCTTCTTCTCTACTGATTGCCAACTCATGAAAACAGTCGGGGTGTTAGAAGGACAAGGACCCCAGTGCCTGTGGCTCGGAACCAGAGCAGGGTCTGAGAAGGCAGGCTTACACATGATTCTCTGAGATGTAAGCGCAATCTATAGCTGTTTCTTATGTGGAATGAAGGTGTAGAAATGACTAAGCTAAGAGTTTTGGTACAGGAAGATATGCTGGGAAAATGACATGGAACTGACCACACATTCACATTTAATTATATTGCTACCAACGTAGGTAGAAGAAGGGCTCAAAAAGCACCACCCCTACTAGAGCAGCTGTTGACAGTGGACAGCTCCTGTGGGAGAGAGAATCATTCTTCTGTGAGAGTGGGCAACTGGTTTATTACCCACACTCTACTGGGTGGCTTTACACCCATATACATATGGGCAGTATCATTGGACTTAGTGAATACGCTGGTTAGTTTTAAAGCTCAACTTGTCCTAAGCCTGAATTACGCAGGAAGACCATTTCAATTGAGAAATTGTTTGGATCGAGCTGGGCTGTGGGCACCTCTATGGGAAATTGTCTTGATTGTTAATTGATGTAGGAAGACCCAGCCCATTGTGGGCAGCACCATTCCCTAGGCAGGGTATCCTGAACAGTATAAAGAGAGGAGAAAACAATCTGTGTATTCATGGTTTTATTTTATTTTATTTTATTTGTTTTTGACTATGGATGTGATATGACTGGCTGCTTGAGTTTCTCCCTTGAATCTCCCGCAATGACGGACTGTAAGCAGGAATTGAGAGTCAAGTCAGCCCTTGACAATAAGTTGCTGTTGATTCAGATGTTTTATCACAGCAATAGAAGTGAAACTTCTGAATGAGTTATTTATTTTTAATGTAGAAGATGTAAATCTGGGAAGGAGCATGTTTTGGGTGTGTGTCGGTGATGGGGGGAGTTGGAGAGGAAAATGTGGGGTAGATATGATCATGTTTCATTGTAGATATAAATTAAATTCTCAAAAAATAAATGTATGTGGCTGTGTGTGTGTGCGTGTGTGTGTGTGTGTGTGTGTGTGTGTGTGTGTGTGTGTTTGTGTGTGTGCGCGCGCGCTCTGGTGCATGTGCCTGGGAGGCCAGAGGAGGATGCTTAGTGTACTGCTATATTACTTTCCACCTATTGAGACAGTGTCTTGAGAGTTATATTGTGATATACACAAAGAGAGGAGCAGGCAATGTTATCACCCAGGCAGAAACTGGAGCTGGGCAGCCACAAAGCCAGGAATGATGGCAAGTCCAATAAGCTCTTCAAAGGTTGGAAATGGAGCAGAATTGGAGCCCATTCAGAGGCTCTCTGGAGCCCATGGAGAGAACCGTGTGACCTTTCTACATGTTATTTACATATCACATGCTTTTGGTGCACATGTTCTGTTTATCTATTGTTTTATATGCATCACACTTGCAGGGGGTGTGGCATCAGTCTGCTTCATACATTCATTTTTTTTCTTACTCCAGAATTTTTAAAGTGAATTCAGTCATGTTATACGTACATGTGTACACTATATTTTGTTATATTTAAGTCTCCACTTGTCCTAGCGCCTCACACACATCTTTCATTATGTCCCCCCTAACTTCATGGTCTCTTATTTAAAACAAACAAACAAACAAAAAAAACCAAGCAGACACTCTTCCGAATCTGATTAGTGTTATCCATGTTCACATGAATGTGGGCCCATCCACTGAAGCATGGGCAAACTACTAAGGACCACATTCCTAGAGGGAACTGACTTTCTGTCTTCCACCAGCCATCAGCTGTCAAGAGCTCATCTAGGAGCAGGACCTAGAACTGTCTACAACTTTTTTTTGCTGAAGTGTTGACTGGCCTGATCTTGAGCAGGCAACTACAACTGCTGTGGTCCATGAGTGCAATGGCCTTGCCATGTCCAGAAGATACTGCTTTGACGGGCTCCTTCTCAACGGGCTCTGGCTTTTATGATCATCTTTGCCCTTTTCAGGATGGTCCCTGAGCTTTGTGGGGTAGGGGGTGCCATATAGACTCTCCATTAGGGCTGAGCACTCCATCATCACTCGTTCTTTGTGCACTGATGAGTTGTGAGTCTCTGCTGCAGCATGCTGACCTTGGTGTCTATCCAGTTCATCCAATCTTTCTGTTCTCCTTCCTGGGAAGACTTGGTAACCATGGAGGGCCAGAAGCTCTATTCACTTGCCATGTCAGATAGACTGGCTTCCCATTAGAGAGCTCTAAACCAATGCTTGGCTTTGCCAGCCTATGTCATGCTAGGCATGTCTTAGCATGAGCCCCACATCTTTGGGACATTCTCATGGGTTGCCATGAGAAACCTAAGAGTTAAGATAGTAAAGAGTACCTCACACATAATGAGAAATTATTGTTACTAAGCACTTTGGTCCATAAACCAACTACCTCAGGTTCCCTACACTCTGAAGACATTAGAAAAGAGAAACAAGTAAAGAAAAATGGTTGTATTTACAGTTTGGCCAAACTGAGGTTGGGGAGAGAAGAATACCTTCCCACTGAGCCAGTGACACTCTGGTAATTTCTAGAAAGTCATGAGACAAGGGTACATAAAAAAATTTAATTGTGAGACAGAGTAACCTCTTTTTCCTGAAGGAAGAGGTGCTGGACTTCATATCTCCTTTATGTTCTCTGTAATAAAGACATTTTAAAAAGCCTATAACTTAAAAACATTTATTTTGGAGAAAGGCAAGGTTGGATGACAACTTTCAGGAATGAGCTCTGCCCCTTTACTAGGGATGCACAGGAAAATAGGTTCATATTAAAAGTGCAAGGTAAAATTCATTTTAAGATTAGATGTGGCTGCTCAGAAGAATGGATGTCATCACATTTTCCCTTCCATCATGCCCTCGTCAGCTCTCATCACTGTGTCACATGCTGACTGAACTAAAACATCAAGATGAGCATAAGGAAGGAGCCAGTGAGAGGAGGACGTCTGGAAGCCTTTCCTTATCTAGGCTTCATATACGAAACAAAGTGTGGGGTTGGGGTGGGGCGGAGGGGTGGGGTAGGGTTAGGAAGGAGCCTGTGAAACACAAATGGGGGAAGAGGAGACTGTAATGGTCCATCGAGCACACAGACAGAGACTTTGGGGACTGTTTCCTCAGATCATTATTAGCCCACATCCATCTTTAGAAATGACTTTCCCTTCTTAATAATCTTTCCTTATTCTAATCACATGTCTTTGGAGCAACCTCCTGCCTTGGTACATGAGAGTATGAGGCCAGATGTTATTTGAACTTAGATTCAAGTCTTTCTTTCTTTCTTTCTCTTCTTCTTCCCTTTCTCTTTCTCCTCTTCCTCCCCCTCATCATCATCATCTTTCTCCTCTCTCATATTTTTCTTGGTTTTTAAAGACAGGGTTTCTCTGTGTAGTCTTGGCTCTCCTGGAACTTACTCTGTAGACCGGGCTGGCCTTGAACTCACAGAGATCCATCTGCCTCTGCCTCCCAAGTGTGGGATTAAAGTTGTATGATACCACCGCCTGAGGTTCTTTAATAGTATTAATGAGCGTGCTTTCCATGGCACTCAGGTTTCTCTGTGTGCCATGACATTTTCTCCGTGTCTCATCCTGGTGGCTGCCAGGATTTTCACTTCCTAGTAGGATTGTTTCTCTCTCAAACTCTAGTAGAATTGTAAGTGAGCTTCCTTCTGAGCCTGTTTTAAAATTATTTGAATGATGAAACAAAGAGCTGGAATAAAAAGAACCCCAGGCTCCCCTGGTAACACCACATAACACGCTACATGAGTCCAAAGGATTTGAGTAAAACACGAGAAAAGGACTTCTCAACCCATAAGAATTCCAGAGCCTTTCAAAACCGAGGCAACGTTCTGGATTTGATCATGTCCCACATAAATACTTATCCAGGTTTTCATCTTCAGTAGCTGTGTTTACAACCCTTATTGGAAATAGGGTCCTTTTATAAAACAATAAAATGATGTCTATCATTGTGCATAATTTTATAAAGGCGTTTCCCTCCAAATATGAACATTTAGCTTGTTCCTGCCACTGCTTCAAATGATAGGATGAAGACCAGTGAGTTCTCGAGGAACCTGGCCCTCCCTAGGCCATCAGTGCCTGATTGGGACTGCTGAGATAACCACCTTCATGAACTGAACAACTCTAGGATTTTCTGCTTCTCTGGCATGAGGTAGCTACTGTTGGACTACCCAGCCTGTATCATCTAAGTGAACGTAATACATCCCTATTTGGTACATATACTCATCCTATTGGTTTTGTTCCCCTAGAGCTGTGGTTCTCAAACCCTTTGGTGGTCACATCAGACATCCCGCATATCAGATATTTCCATTACGATTCATAACTGTAGCAAAATTATAGTTATAATGCAGCAACGAAATAAATTTATGGTTGGGAGTCACCACAACATGAGGAACTGTATTAAAGGGTTGAAACGTTAAGAAGGTTGAGAAACACTGCCCTAGGGGACTCTGACTACTATAGTACCAAACCTATTTTCTGTGTCTTCATTGGCTTAAAAAAATGACGGTCCCCACTATCACGATCCAGCACTATGTATTGGATTCTTATTGTGAAATGTTCACGTGGTCTCCCATGAACTTGCAGTTTATTATGTGTTAACCAAATAATAGACATACACACACGCACATGTCTTAAAAGAACAATTACGGAGTTGTCTGGTCTGGCTTAGTAAACGGAGCTCTCTGGAGCTGAAGAGCAACTGCACTCACACAGGGACACCAGCCTCTGTGTGCCCTTCATGGAAATCCCCCAGTAGCACTCACATGCCTGGTGCCTGACCTTGGCAGTGCTCAGGAGAACTCGAGATCAAAGGAAGGAAAGTGCTCCTTTCTGGTACTTCAATCAGGGAGAGAAGCAATTAAAATATGAATTAATCTAAGTGAGATGAAAATGCAGACGCCGCTGCCGAACAAGAGCATCCCTCTCACCTTGAACCTGCGCGGGGTGCAGCGCAGCTCCTGTGATTAAAGACATTTTCATGCCATTAAGAGCCTTCTCTTTTAATGGTAAAAACAACATGTCAGTCAAACGCTCAGAGCGGCCTCCACAAGGGCTTCCCCCTCTCCATGGAATTAAAGACCTTGCTCTTTTCAGTGTTCTGAGGTGGAGGGGCATTTTAGGAGGGGACACTGTAGGACTCCAGAGGATGGCAGGGAGCGTGGGGTCCTGAGGCAAATGGAAGAGCAACTGTGAGTGTCACCTTTCAGATCAAGCTTTTCAGCCTCCCCAGTTTCGCTGTGCAGCCAGAATTATGGCTGCCAGGTGGTACTAAGATGCCAGAACTGGGGTGCCAGACAAGGGGCCCCGCTCTCAGTGTTCTGTCACTCTTTTGTCCCCATTCTTTCTTTGAAAAGAGAGACAATTGGAGTATTTACTTCCATAATTCTGCTTTCCTTTGACCTTAACGGCATCCTGTTAGCTCTCTGCAAAGAGGCATGAGCAGCAACCTCAGGAAGACAGTCAAATGAGGGTGTGTCCATAAACTTTCCAGGCATGTCCAAACCATCAACCATTGGGCGCATGAATCCCGGGATAGTTAACGAATTTGGAGAAACATTTATAGATGGCAAGGTTGGACACCCCTGAGTTGAGTGGGAGGAGGAAATTGGGGGTGGATGTGACCAAGATACATTGTTTACTTTACGAAATTGTCAAGAGAATAAACAAAAGATATTCTATATTAAATAAGAAGGTTGCACACCCTGCAAGCATTTGACATAGCTGACTTTGCCCCTTTTCTGTTTCAGGCCATTCTTTTTTTTTTTTTTTTTTTTTTGGCCTGGATGTTGTCAACATCATTTGCTCACCTCAAGTTTCAGAGCTTAGGGTTTTTATTTGGTGGCTGTTGTTCTGCCTTAACTCTGTTGCTGCAGCAAAGCATTCTGGCCAATAGCATCTCGGAGGGGAAAGGGTTTATTCGGCTTACACAGTCCATCATTAAGAGAAGTCAGGATTGGGACTCAAGGGAGGAACCTGAAGGAAAGACACCACAGGAGAGCTGCTTGTTGGCTCACTCACTGGCTCTGGCTCAGTTAGCATTCTGATATAGCCCAGGAGAGCAGTCTCAGAGAAGGGTGCCAATCACAGTGGGCTGGGTCCTTTTCCATCAATTATCAATCATGATTAAAACCCCACTGACACATCTACAGGCTAAGGCTAACCTGATCTAGGCGATACCTTCATTGAGGCTCCTTCTTTGCCGGTGATTCCCGGTTGTGTGTTGTGTTGACAATAAATGCAACCGGCACAGTTATTGCTGATGTTTTAGCTCTTGTAGCACTGACCCTGTACACGCAACACAAGTTTGCTGGGTAGTCATGTCAACTTAACACAAGGTAGGGTCGCAGGATTATCCTGTAGACTAGCCTGTGGTGCCATTTCTTGATTCATGATTGATGAGGGAGGGCCCGGATCACTGTGGGGGAGGTGCCATCCCTGGGTTGGTAGTCCTGGGTGCTGTTAAGAAAGCAGGCTGAAAGTCAGACCTCACTCTCCACTCAACTGTGAAGAATGTCCTGTCCATTGGCTAGATCTGGGTAGGGGTTTGAAGTTTACTGCGCATATTGTCCTTGGCTGGTGCCACAGTTTGAGCAGAACCCCTGGGCCCAGATCCGCCCGCCAAAATGTTCTTCTTGTAGGTTTCTAGGACCCTCTGGATCCTTCTATTTCCCCATTCTCCCATGCTTCTCTCACCTAGAGTCCCAATAGGATGTCCTCCCCTCTGTCCCACTTTCCTGGTAAGTGAAGACTTTATTTGACCATGTCCCCTGGAGGGGGAGACCTGGTGGCACTCAGAGGAAGGATAGCAGGCTACCAAGAAGAGACTTGATACCCTATGAGCATATACAGGGGGAGGAGGTCCCCCTCAGTCACAGTCATAGGGGAGGGGGAGTAAGGGGAAATGGGAGGGAGGGAGGAATGGGAGGATACAAGGGATGAGATAACAATTGAGATGTACTATGAAAAAATTAATAAAATATATATATATATTTTAAAAAGCAGGCTGAGCAAGCCATGGAGAGAAAGCCAGTGCATTCCTCCAAGACTTCTGCTTCACTTCCTGCCTCCAGGTTCCTGCCCTGAGTTCTTTTGATGATGAATGTGAAAGTGAAGGCAAAATAAACCCCTTTCTCCCCGTGTTGTTTTTCACAGCCGTAGTTCTATGATTGAGCTGTCTTTCCAGCCTTCAGCTTGGAATTTCAGAAAAGTGACTTACCAAATTTCAACAAACCTAGGTCCCCAGGGACCATGGAGCCATGCCAGTCTGGATTTTAAAAAGGTTTTTTTTTTTTTAACCTTTTCCTTTCTTTAAGTTTCCTCCAGACCTGTGAGTTTGATTGGACCCAGTGGGAAATCAGAGCCTATAGTCATGACAGCTGTAAGAATGAGTGAGGAAGATCACCCCTGGAGGTTGAGAGGTCTGCTCTGGGACCGGGTAGCGGCCCCGAGGCTGGCCATTAACCTAGCTTCTGCTCTGGCCTTAGCATCTCCAGAATTCCCTGCTTAAATCACGATCACTTGGAGCCTGAGGGCACCTGGGATTTATCAAATGATGGTGTCTCACAGCCGGGCTTCGTAAGAAAGGGCCATAAGCATAACACTCACACAGGCTTAAACTGCAAAAGGACAGTAACTCCCGTCTACAAGATGTGCCACTCAAGCAGTGTAAAGGACTCCAGCGTTTCCAAATGTCACCCTAATTTACCACAGTATTCAGTCTTAAGACAGCTGATGTACAGGGAGCTTGCCTCATTTCTCGTGCGCGTCCTCCACCTTTGCAAATGTGGGAAATGCACGGCCATGCATATTGGAGGCTGTGATATCATACTGACTGAGCCACCCCACCCCCACCCCCTGAGCCACGCCCCCACCCCCACCCCCTGTGAATGTTGACCCATATTCAGAGAAAACCTGAAGGCTTTCCTTACTTGTCTAAGTTAAAACCCCCTAAAACCAGGAAGAGGTCGGAAAAGCCAGCCAACTTCCTGTCTTCCTCTGAACACTCACCCTACGGGATGCTTGGTCTCAATTGACATCTTGATTGGGTTAAAAGACACCTAGGAGATTTGTCTGCTTGTGTCTGTGAAGAAGCTTCCAGGGCTTTCTAGACCACAATGGCTGTGAACTAATGAAACCTTTCTTCTGTCAGTGGATTAAAAAAAAAATTGCGAAGATAGAAATAGATAAGGCAGCTCAGATCATAGTTATGGGTTTTTCCCCCCCTGCCTAGTGACTCTTTTGTCAAATGTTGGATTGTTCTTCCTCCACACTGCTTTGAAGTTTATGTGACTGTCAGATGACAAGATTGACAGATTTGTTAGAGATGTATTTGTATTTTTAAGTGTGTGTGTGTGTGTGTGTGTGTGTGTGTGTGTGTGTGTAAGTGCACTTGCCCACAGAGGCCAGAAGAAAGCATCCTGTCTCCTGGATCTGGAGTGACAGGCAGACGTAGCACCTGGGAATGGAACACAGGTCCTCTGTAAGAACAGCATGTGTTCTTAGCTGCTGAGCCATCTTCTCAGTCCCAGAACTCCTTTTTACTAAAATTTCCAACAAATGTCTAGGTTGAGTCTCATTGGAGCAATTTAGGCATCATGCTTACCATTAAAGCCAAACACTAGTAGAGAGTGGAAACTGTGTTGATTGGGCCAGCCTGGACTCATGACCATCCCAAAGGACAGAGGGGCTAGCCTCAGCTCTCCAGCCTCAATGTGATGAAAAGATGGTACTTCTAAGTGCTGGAAACATCTAATGGTTCATTTTCAAAAGTGCCTGAAGACCACTTGAGTTGAAGCTACAAATTAACAGGAAAAAAACTAGACCCCTGCTAATGCTTGATAGTCTATTTACTCCCCTGCTACACACACACAAACTATGTTAAGCTATATACCTCTCCTAACACACACACACACACACACACACACACACACACACACACGAAGTTTAAAGTAGCCAAGCTTGCCTGCAAGGTCATGCATACAATAAGCTTTATAAAAAGCAGGATGTAAAATGTAGAGATGAACCCATATCCTATTTTTGTGGAGAAAGCCAAATACAAGTGACAGAGAAAAAGATAAGACATAGGTGATATTTTATCACATGATTTTGATTACTCCAAAGAAAGGAAGAAAGATCTTACATGCAGGGCTTATAAACGGTTTTCTGCATTCAAATCAGTGTGCTCCTGTTCTAGGTTGACACCCTAGGTTTGTAACATCCTACACTAAAAGGCATTGATTCCACTTCTCTAAGTCTTTTAGAACTCTTATTGTGAAATGGGACTGCTTTTATTATGAAATGAAGAACACTGTTTCTCACATAGGGGAAATCAAAACAGAAAAAGAAATCTGGGCAGAGATACCATTCCATCCATATGTAGCTGTTCCCATTACCCATGGTGTTACTTTTTGCATGTGCAGCAACCAGTGGCCAACCACGATGTGACCATATTCAATAGAAAATTCCAGAAATAAATCTATCCATGCATACAGTGTAGCCATATTCACTTCCCACACTCTCCCCTTCAGTTCATTCGGGAATTCCCTCCTCTCTAATCTCCCTCCCTCATGGCAGAACTATGGAATGTGATTCTTGCTTAGAAGACCCCAGAAATGAGTCAGCAAGAGTGAGATCTTTGCAGGTCCTTTCCTATCACTGCTCTGCTCTACTTCCAGTCAACCAGGCTATAAGCTACTCTGGTCCGCCATGTTTTTCCCTGCCATGATGGACTGAAACCCGTAAAGGCACGATCTAAATGACTCTTATGATAGGCAGATTTGGGCTCAGGGGTCCCGCTCAAACTAAGGCACCAGCCAAGGACAATACAGGCCGTAAACCTTAAACCCCTACCCAGATCTAGCCAATGGACAGAACACTCTCCACAGTAGAGTGGAGAGTGGGATATTACTTTCTCACATACTCTGGTGCCTCACCTTTGACCATATCCCCTAGAGGGGGAGACCTGGTGGCACTCAGAGGAAGGACAGCAGGTTACCAAGAAGAGACTTGATACCCTATGAACATATACAGGGGGAGGAAATCCCCCTCAGGAACAGTCATAGGGGAGGGGAATAAGGGGAAAATGGGAGGGAGGGAAGAATGGGAGGATACAAGGGATGGGATAACCATTGAGATGTAACAAGAATAAATTAATAAAGGAGAAAAAAACTAAAAAAAATGACTCTTTCATCCTGGATCTGGGATAGGGATGCTCCTGCTGCACGTTGGCAATCAGGGAGAGGACCCGCGATTTTACATTGTGTTTTATGTAGAGAGCTGGTGGTACGAGAAGACAGCAGATAAACGTGATTGAGATCTGCTTTTCATCTCATCTCCAGCCAGCAAATCGTACACACAAAGAGAAGAAGGAAAGCCGTTTATTCCAAAGCTACATCTTGCCCATGCCATCGGGTGGTCAGATTTGAGATTTTTCACATTAATTCTTCCTTATCACCCCCTGCACTCTCAGTATTTTATTTGGGTTTGCAATTCAGGGGTACAGTTCACTGTGGCATGGAAGGTATGGGAGCAGGAGTGTGAAATGGTTGGTTACATTGCATCTACAACCAGAAAGAACAGAGATGTGAAATGGATGCTGGTGCCCACTTCACCATTTCCATCTTATTCAGGTTGGGATCCCAGGCTATGGGAAATATTGTCCATTCATGATAAATATTCCCTCCTTAGTCAAACATTTTGAGAAACAACTGAATAGACCTACCCAGGGGTGTGTTTTCCTGATGATTCTAAGTCTTGTTAAATTGACAAAAAAAATTAACCATAACCTTTCCCAAGCAGAATAACCCTTATCATGTGCCTTTTAACAGGCTCCCACAAGTAAGACACAACCTCGGCAACTGTGCGCTGCAGTCTGTGACTTCATAAATACATATTATCTTCTTTAAAGCTCTCTCTCCACATTAGGAAGTTTTAGGATTCCTGTCTTTGTAGCGTATACAACTCACTCTAAGTCTTCTTCTCCTGTATGCCCCAGCCCTTGCCATCAACATTATAGAACCAATGGTACAGTTTTCATTGACCCGAGAAACACTGGCCATCCATTTGTTTTGTGGCTAGGTTTCTCTTAATACGGACTAATCACATCTTGCCTCAGCTTTCAGAAATCCACTGCCTGAAGACAGGTGCTTCTTGGCTTACTATCTCAAGCTCTTGTAGAGTTGGTTTTCTTTGACAGCAGGAACTGAGGTTTTTTTTTCCTATCTAATTTTGTGGTTTCTTCCATGTTCCTGGATTGTATGCCAGCTGACTCATTAAGGGTAGAAGGCACCCTTATTTCTTTCAATAACTCTGCGAATAACCTGTAGATGCCATGGGTCAATAGACCACTAGGACTTGTTGAGTAAAATCTGTGGAAATCCCTATAATTATGTAGGGAAGGAATATTTTATGGTGGCTCACAGTTTGAGGGAGTACAGTCCATCAGGGTTGAGAGAGCATGACAGCAGGAGTGTGAGACAGCTGGTCACATTGCATTGACAGTCAGGAAACCAAAAGATCACCTTCTTTTACTTTAGATGAGGGCCTTAGGTCATGGGATGGAACTGTTCATATTCAAGATGAACATTCCCCTCCTTAGTCAAACCTTTTCTATCATTAGACTGAATGTCATGCTTAACATTCATCAAATGCCTACAGTGTAACACTCCAGCCCCTGCACTCCACCCCGATGGAGTTATGTGCACACGTACAGTTTGAAAATGGGAACTCTCCAGTCCTCTGTGAGATGGGTTGGTCCATAATTGATTTTCCATAGACAAATGTTTTACATTTTAGTATACTCTTCGCAACATCTTAGTCAAATTTAAGCTGAGCCCTTCTGAGTCAGATTTATAGTCCATAGGATTCCATTTAACGGAGACAAGCAGTGCGATTTCAGGGCAATTTAAATGGTATTTCATTTAGACACAGAACCAATGCTTGTTAAGGCCCCTGGAGGTAACAAGAAATCTTCCTCTTCTTATTTGCTTAGAAGCAGCTGTAGTTCATTCTAGTGGGGGCTAAACAGCCCAGTGCAGCAATGCAAGTGGCTCAGCATGGTAGATTTTTATGGCCCATGTTCAATGAAAGGACAGGGACAAAAAGGAAGAGGAGAAAAGAAAGCAGGACCATATATATAGCACACGCAGGGCCTTTGCAGAATGAAGAAAAAGTGCCCGCTCTGAGTATATAAATTACAACATACTATTTCACGGTCCTGGTTGCAGCTCCTGTGATAGCACGGACTTAGAATTTGATCACTAGCCCATGGCCTTTGAACAGGGTACAACTCAAACAGTTATATAGTGCAGTCTTGAGACTTTACACACACACACACACACACACACACACACACACACACACACACACACACGTACACATGCCCCATCTTTGTGTGTGTGTGAAAATTATATACATGCATATGAATATTAGAGGAAATTATGTATGTATATGTGTATATGTGTCTCTGCGTGTTCATGTGTGTGAATTGTGAATTCAGGTATATGTATGCAGAGGTCACAGAACACAACAGTAGAGGTGTATGTTTTTGCCTTCCACCTTCTTTGAGACAAGTGTCTCTTGTCACTCACTGTTGCATGTGCTAGGTTAATGCACCCCAAAGCTCCTGGAGATTCTCCTGTCTCCATCACCCCTTGTCCATGAAGCGGGTTTTGATCTCCAGCACCTATGTAGGGGAAAAGCTGTAACAGTGTATACTTCTGATCTCAGAACTAAGGCAGCAGATACAATGTTGCACCATGCTGTGACCTCAGCAGGCACACAACTTTGGCCATCTTGTAACATCCACCCTACTGTATGACAATTGCATTATTTTTGTTGTTCCCAGGACAAAGTCTCACTATGCAATCTAGTCTCAAACTTGAAATGGCTCCTGCATCATCTTCCCAAAGGCTGGGATGTCAGGTGTATGTCACCATGCCCAGCTCAACTATTGCAACTTCTAAGCCACACTCTATGGTTTTTAACATATATACTGCTGGAGACTTGTCTATGGAGACAATTGATTTGTATTTATCCATCATTATTTGTTGTTTACAGAGCAACAAGGCTTCAGACAGTACAGTCTATGCACTTTATATGAAATAATTCAACGTTGAATTACATATATATGGCTGGAGTTGGTGATACACACCTACAATCCTAGAATTCAGGATGCCAAACAAGGAGAATAGAAAGTCTTACATCAGCTTGAGTGACGTGGGGGGTGGGAAGACCTTGTCTCAAAACGTTATGTACATGTACAGGAAGGAAAGTGTGTACATTATGATTCATAACAGTAGCAAATTTACAGTTATGAAGTAGCAATGAAAATAATTCTGTGGTTGGCGGTCAGCCCAACAGGAGGGACTATATTAAAGGGTAGCCGCATCAGGAAGGTTGAGAACCACTGCCCTAGATAGAAATGACCTTCTCACTTTGGAAGCACCAGCGCCCTGGGACCCGAGGAATTTATCTGTATTCCCCCAAAGGACCAGGTCCTTTTGCCTTTTTTTTCCACTAGGGTAGCTGTGGCTTTTCCTTGTAGCAGAGCTTGGTAAATGAGAGGCCACCTGAGAAGCAATTAAACTAAACCAGAAAATCTTTCCTGCTCATTCCGGTCTTGTCTTTAAATAGTTTACACATCCATTGAACTGGGGAGAGCTCACAGTGGTTTATGGTGATTGCTCTGGTAAGGGGTCACTGCCTAATGAGCTGAGTACTTATCTGCGACCCTGGTGAGATGACTGTGAATGAGCAGTGGAAGGCCAGTGGGAATACTTCACAAAGCTGCTCACAGAGTGCAGCTAACAGCCCCCCCCCATGTGGTAAGAGAGCCAGGAAAAGCAGAGCCTTCGTGGAACCAGGCAGACTGAAATTCCCAGGGTATCGGAGGCTAAAAGATGCCCAACCTATCTTGCTTAACACAATGATCTCGGGTGTCTCTGATTCCCAGGGAGGTCATAATTTCATTCCTCTTAACGGCAGAATAAAATGCCGTCATGCCTGCAATTTTTTTTGAAATTTAGCCACCTGTTGATGGACATTTAAGCTGGTTCCATTTCCTAGCTGTTGTGAATGTTGTAGCGATGACTGTGCATGCTCAAACACCTGTGTGGTATGTTGATTTAGAGTCCTTTTGGGCATATATACCCAAGGGTGGAACTGCTGGAGCACATAGTGGCTTCTTGAGGAACTTCCATACTGATTTCTGAAAGTAGGAAATGGACAATGTTGAGCAGAAAGAGCTCTTTGGGGGGAGGCAGGGAAAATGATTTGGGGAGAAGAAACAGGACAGGAGGAAGTCAAATAAGAATAAAGTGTGTCCTAGCTTTGTTCTGCTGTCATTGTTGTACTGTATGCACAATCAGGAAGCAAAGAGAGATGAAGGTTGATGCTTGGCAGGCTTTTTCTGAGCTAGTCCCACCCACATTCAAAATGTGTCTTCCCACCTCCCTTAATAGTACCTCGGTAAAACTCTCATGCTCAGAGATGAGTCTCCTAGGTGACTCCAAATCTAGTCATGTTGGCAACGGGATGAACCACCACACTGAGCACTGGGGACCTGATAACTAGCTCGGGGGAATGGCGAGAGGAGGAAGGGGGGGAGGAGAGCATAGGAAGAAGAAAGGCCTTAGGCTGCTTTCAAAGCTACCGAGCCACACCAAAACCATCCCAAGCCAAGGGCAACTCCAAGGGGCCATCCGTCATCGCGTTGTAGAGATGACACCCTTTTCCTCCTGGAAGCTGGAAACAGCAGAATACTTGGTAGAGTACAGAAGCAGTGCCTGCCAACCTCTGGGACCCGGTCACTATACTGTATCATTTTCAATGTAGTGATGCAAAATTCCACAAAGGGGAAATCCATATGCAATTATAAATGGACAAATATGTGAATGTGTTCTTCAAACAGGCCATCCATCCATGGCTGAGTTCTTATTCACTCCTTTAAATCACCCATGCTATCACTCCCAAGAGTGGGCATCACATAATTTAATACTGGTATTTAATTTAAGATCCATTAGCCCAATAAGGGGACTGAGCATACGTGTTGTGGAATTTCCACTGTGGTTCTTCGTTGTAGGACGCCAGGCATTGACTATAGAGGCACATGTAGGTCCTCAGCGAGGCACACTCTGGTGTGGAGAGAGATATCCCCGTATCCTCCTGTTCCTCCTCCCCCTCCTCCTCCTTGTTGTCACATCATCATTCCTTCCTTTCTTCACTTATTTCCTCCTCTCTTCTCTCCTTCTTTGCCCCTCTTTCTACTCTTCATTCACTTCCCCACTCTTTTTCATTATGCTGAAATTGGGTCTAACTCTACAGCTGAGGCTGCTGTAGCTGACCTAGAACTCCAGAGCTTCCCGTCTCAGCTTCCTTATTGCAGGGATTATGCAGTTAAACAACAACATCTAGCTTCAAGATGTGTGTGTGTGTGTGTGTGTGTGTGTGTGTGTGTGTGTGTGTGTGTGTGTGTTTACTATAAGAACAGGAAGGTAGCAGTCCAGACAGAAGTCCTAGCTCCTCTTTTGTTCATACCTTCAGGTAGATGTGTTTAGCAATAGGAATTTACTATCCTAATTACTTTTTTTTTTTTTTTTACAAAGAAAGATACAAGTTCTTAGATTTGCAGAAAGGGCCCATGATTATGTATTTAAAGTTTTTGTGTGTAGTATGTGTATTTTCATATTTGCATGTGCAGGTGCACATGCGTGTACAGATGCATGTATATATGTAAACACATGTGTGGAAGTCAGAGAGTAACCTGAGGTGTTGTTCGTCAGATGCCATGCCTTTTGTCTGTTTCTTTGTTTTCATGTATATGGGTATTCTGCCTGCACATAAGTCTGCGCACCATGTGCACTCAGTGCCTGTAGAGGCCAGGAGAGACTGCCAGGTCCCTTGGACCTTGAGTTATTGAGGCACCATGTGGGTGCAAGGAATCAAACCCATGTCCTCCTGAAGAGCAGCCAGGGCTCTTAACTGCTGAACTCTCTGTCCAGTCCTTGTTTTTTGAGACAGGGTCCCTCACTGGGACCTAGGGCTCGCTGATTAGATTAGGCGGGCGGGGCAATGGGCCCAGGGATTCCTCCAGTCCCCATCTCTCCAGTGTTGAGATTGCAAGCGCTTGTTGCCATGCAAGGTTTTTTAGATGGATTCTGTAAATCCAGTTCAGATCCTTGTGCCTTCAGGGTAAGAATGTCAGTAACTGAGTCATACCCCTAGCCTCCTTTGTTTATTTCTAACTTTTTTTCTTTTTTTAGCATCTTCAAGTTGAGCTAAGGAAAAGAAGGAAGCTGATATTCATACGAGCGTGCATGGATGGATGGAAAGGCACACAGCTACCCAAGGTGGAACTGCAGCCACACCATGGAGAATCCAGAAGGTTCCCTCAACCCAGACTGTAGCCACACCTCATGGTGGACAGTTCTGTCTAAGGAGCTGCTATTCACTCCTTTATGTTTGTCTTGTAGAAATAAAACCTTGAAAAGTGTGACTCTCTTTAGATTAAGAAATCAGGACTTGTTTAAAAGAGTGGGGGAAAGTAACATTGATCTCATGGAACTGAAAGAAATACAAATATCCTTGTTAGGTGGTGTGGCTATTGGAAGCTTGGTGTGACAATGCCTGCGTGGACACCACTCTGCAGAAAATTCAGTGAGGGCTGGAGATGTAGCTAAGTGGGTAGAGGGCTTGAAAACCTGGGTTCTATTCCCAGCACCATATAAACTGCATAGTAAGTTTCACCTGAAACCTCAACTTCTAGGAAGACCAGAAGTTCAAAGTCATACCCAGCTACACAGTGAATTTAAGGCCAGTATGAGCTATAAAAATTCTGTCTCAAAAAAAAAAAAAAAAAAAAAGGAAAAAAGGCAAAGAAATATGAAATCAATCTCAGGGCTAGGAAGATGGCTTAGTCAATAAAGTGCTTGTTGTACAAGCAGGAAGACCTGAATTCACTACCAAGCACCTACAGTAAAAGTAGGGTATGGCAATATGCACTTATAATCCCAGTGCTGGGGAGTTAGAGACAGGAAGATGCTGGGACCCTACTGGTCAGCAGGTCAGTATAGCTGAATTGGTAAGAGACCAAATCTCAACATGGAGAATAGCTGAGGAAGACACTAGAAATAAACATCTTGTGTCAACGTGCAGATAGGTGCATGTGTGTGTGTGTGCGTGCGTGCACACACACACACACACACACACACACACACACACACACTGGGTCCCCATTTCTATCCTATCTATTGACATTCACTGGGAAGACAGACAATCCAGAAGACAGCTCTGACCAATAGCAGCAAAGCAGACATGATAATATGTGGGCCTTTCTGCAAATCAAAGTAGTACAGAGTTATTTTCCAGATTCCAAGAAGCCAAGTCTCTGCCAGCATTTTCTTGGGCCCCAAGGAGCGCTTGTTTCCACAGCAACCACAACTTGAGCAGAAAGCAGCCTTCAAGCGTACTATCCCAGGAATGTATTTAGTCTAGGCTATCACTTTCCAATGGGCACAAAGAGGACTGACTGTGAATCACACGGGTCTTGTGGTTTAGGGAGGCTGACAAAATTGATTCTGTGGGTAGAAGCAGCTGTCAGCGCCATTTTTCGTCCTGATGACACCTGGCTGACTCACTGGCAGGTCCTGCAATGATGATGACAGTAACAATGGGAATGACAACTGCAATGCCGATGATGATGATGATGATGATGATGATGATGATGATGATGGGGACAATGATAATGATTATGAGTAAAACTGGTGATGACTGACAGCCATCATAATGACAAAGATGATGGCGATAATGATAGTAATGACACTGATGAGGATGTCGATGACAATGATAATGATGATGATGACGATGGTGATGTCAACAGTGACACTGGTGATGATAACAATGATGACAGTTATGACAATAATGATGACAGTGATAATAATGGTAATGAATGACTGCAATGATAATAATAAAGATGATGAGAATGGTGATTAAAATGGTAGCAATGACATTGATTATGATACCGGTAGTGATGATGATAAAGAAAATGACAATGTGGATGATTGACAGGAATGATAATGATAAAGATGATGACAACAGTGACGGTGATGACAACAACATGATCATATTGAAGTGATGATGACAATGATGCTAATAAAAATGGCGATGACACTGATGGTTAGATATGATGGTACTAGTGACGATGGCAATAATGAGAACAGTGATGGTGATAGCAATGTCGATGACAACAGCAATGTCTGCCTTAGACAACGATGGCAGCGATGGTGACAAAAAAATGAGGTTAATGTTGACAGTGTAATATGATGACAACAGTGACAGAGATGACAGTAATGGTGGTGGCACTTGTGGTGACAAGAGAAGCATTCGTGACAGAAATGAATCTGACTGCTAAGCGCCTCACAGGAGTTTTCAATTTATTTCATCAAAGTGAAATGAGGTGGATGCCATTCTTAGCCTATTTTATTAATAAGGAAATAGAAGCTCTGAGAGGTTAAATGGCCCTATCCAGAGGCACACAGACACCAAGGGGAACCTGATACACAGCTCTGTGTATCACCTAAGCTATTTTTTTTTTCTGGAGCAGTGCAGGCTTAAAAACAAAACAAAACAAAACAAAAAACATCAGGATGGAATACATAGCTTGACTCTAATGTGTGACTAAAATATTATCATCTAAAATATGGAAAACAGTAGCTCCTCCAAGAGGTAGGTGTGTGTGTGTGTGTGTTTGTGTGCCTGCGTGTGTCTCTCTGTGTGTGTTTGTGTGTATCAATTTGGAGGTCAGAGGTTAATGCTTGGGTGTTGCTCTCTACCTTAGTTTTTAGGCAGGGTCTCTCACTGAACCTGGAGCTCACTGATTCATCTAAACGGGCTGACCAATGAGCTGCAGGTACCTGCCTTTGCTGTTTCCCCCAGCACTGGGTCTACAATACCAGCTCCTGTGCGAAGCTTTCACATGTGTGCTGGGGTCCTTAACTCAGATTATCACACTTGTGCAGCAAGCACTTTGCAGACTACACAACCCCCCAGCCTCCGGGGTCATTTTTTAATCTTCAGA
Organism: Acomys minous; assembly: GCF_964271855.1. Classification (NCBI taxonomy): domain Eukaryota; kingdom Metazoa; phylum Chordata; class Mammalia; order Rodentia; family Muridae; genus Acomys; species Acomys minous. Next base: position 76,098,925 of record NC_140498.1, read on the forward strand.
GAAATGGCTTAATTCAAAAGCTTAGACACAAGCTTTATTAAAGGTCAGAGACGGCACAGCTCAACCTATTTTTATTGTGTTGGCCTCGTCAACTGGAAATACCAAGATTGGAAGGTCAGCCTTCCACAAACACTTGGCAGTGAAAAAGGCCAGAGCCCAGGGATAGTGTGGCAAGAGACTGAAGCCCTAGGCGCTGACGACAAAGAGAAAGAGATGCTCCCTGCTTCCTAGTCACCGCACCGGGCTTAGACAAAATTCACACCTGTCGGGCTGCAGAGCTACTGCTCAGCTTGGAGAGCATTTGCTGCTCTTGCAGAGAAAACGGAGTTTGGTTCCTGGCACCCATCCACATAGCTCGAGCGGCTCACAACCCCTTGTAACTTCTGCTCCAGGGTATCTGCCCTTTTTCTGGCTTCTTTGGGCACTTGCGCTCACGTGCCCATTTCCATCCTACCTCACCCCTCGACACACATATACCCTAAATGAAAAATAAAGTCTACCTTTAAAAATTACAACCCTTCCATCTACTTTCTGTTTTTGTTTGTTTGTTTTTAAAAAATTTATTGATTTATTCATATTACATCTCAATTGTTAGCCCACCCCTTGTATCCTCCCTCCCACTTCCCCCCTACTCCCCTCCCCTATATCTGTGACTCCTCCCCCTATATATGCTCCTAGGGTATCAAGTCTCTTCTTGGTGACCTGTTATCCTTCCTCTGCGTGCCACCAGGCCTCCCCATCAAGGGGACGTGGTCAGAAATGGGGCACCAGAGTTCATGTGAGAGTTAGACCTCCCTCTCCACTCAAATGTGGAGAATGTCCTGTCCATCGGCTAGGTCTGGGTAGGGGTTCGAAGCTTACTGCCTATATTTTCCTTGGCTGGTGCCATAGTTTGAGCAGTTACTCTTTTAAAAGACTCACTTTTTACTCTGATTTCTCTCTCCCTCCTCCTCCTCTCTGCTTGTGTGGGGATGGGTTGGGTGTGTGTGTGTGTGAGTGTGTGTGTGTGTGTGTGTTTGTATGGTTGTGTGTGTGTGGATGAGTGTAGGGAGTCAGAGTGGCCAGAAAACAGCGGCAGAACCCCGGAGCTGCCCATGGAGAGCAGAAAGAGTCAGATCTCCTGGAGCCAGACTCATGTCCGGCGTCCAGCGTGCTGCCTGACCTCGGTGCTGGGAACTGAACTCTGGGGCTCTGCAAAAGCAGCAAGCACTCCTTACCATTCAGCTGAACTTCTAACTCCACAGCTGGCTCCCCGCCCCCGTTCCCATTGATTAACACTATTCCTCCCTCACTTGAAAGATATGTTCTGAGGACTCTGAAACTCTGAAACCACAGACACTATTTTTTTTTCATACACACACACACACACACACACACACACACACACACACACACACACACAAACCTACAATAAAATTTTATTAATAAACCAGGTATAGTACACTAGGTGTGGTGGTGCCTATCAGGTTCGGGAGGCAGGAAGATCAGGAATTCAAGGCCATCCTCTAATACACCGCAAATCTGAGGCCAGCCTCATCTCACAGCACTTTGTCTCATGACTCTCCATCCCAAGAAACAAAAAGTAACACGTGGACAGCAATAACTAGAGGTAAACTAGAATAATTAGAACAATATACTCATACATAAACATAAAAGTTACATTACGTTTATGGAGTTTCCGTTTAATATTTTTGCAAGTTTCATGGATAATAAAAAAAAACCCCACAAAGAACCTAGGATTAGGGAAGATGGCTCATAACTGTATTTAATAACTTTAGTGTCAGTTTGTTTGTTTGGTTTTGAAATTGGGGCACAGCTGCAAAGCTTTATATTAATCAAGGTTCTGGCTCCTGACTTCCTCACCTGTGCTTCCTGAGAGCAGTTGTGTTTACATATTTGTTTTCTTTACTTGTTCATTATTGCACAATTTATTTCATAACAAAAAATAAGATCCTATGAGCTCACTCCCAAACCAAAGGCCTGCCATAGCAACTTGTATACATATTCTATATTTCAAAACATCCTCAAGAATTTGTGCTTTTTATTTTTCTTAGTGTACCCAGGTCTGGCCATGAGCAGCTATAGTCCTAGCTACATGGGAAGATAGACAGAAAGATCATTAAAGCTTAGGAGGTCAAGGCCAGCTTAGGCAACATAGCATGAAACTGCTTCAAAAACTATTTTTCAAAAAAATCTGGGCTTCATCTGGGCACAGTGGTGCACACCTGTAATCCCAGCACTTGGAGAGGCAGAGGCAGGCGGATCTCTGTGAGTTCGAGGCCAGCCTGGTCTACAAAGCAAGACCAGCACAGCCAGGGTTACACAGAGAAACCCTTTCTCAAAAACTAAAACCCAACAACAATAACAAAAAACAACCCCAAATCTGGGCTTCCTCATCCATAGCTGTGATCCCAGCACTTGGAAGGTGGAGACAGGAGGCGCAAGTTGAGTTCAAGGTCATGCTTGGCTGCCTGGTAGGCTTGAGGCCAAGTTGGGTAAAATAATATTACTTCAGAGGTTTCAAAGGTTCCAACATGCAAACTAACTGGCTGGAGAATTAGCTCAGTCATCCGTGTTCTTGCTGTACAAGTGCAGGCACTCGAGTTAGATCCCCAAACCCACGTGAAAATGCTAGGTACAGTAGCGTGCGATTTTAATCCCAGCACCCATGAGGTATAGACAGGGGCATCCCTGAGGCTCACTGGCCAGCCAGCCTAGTCACTTTGTGAATTTAGGTTGGTAAGAAACTCTGTTTAAAAAAACAAACAAACAAAAAAAAACTGTAGGCTGGAGAAAGGACTCATTAACTAAAGCCCAGGACAGTTCTTAGAGAGGATCCAAGTTCAGCTTTCAGCACCTACATTATGGAAACTCACAACTTCCTCTAACTTCAACTCTAGGAAATCTGATATCTTCTTCTGGCTCTCTTCCTTGGGCACCTGCAGACACATGCACATACCCACCTACACACACACACACACACACACACACACATACACACGCTAAATAGATAGATAAACAAATAATAAAAATAAAAGATTGATAACATCTATGGAATAACACTTGTCTTCATGTCTTCACCAAGGTTACTACTGCTGTGATGAAACACATAACCAAAAGCAACTTGGGGAGGAAAGGGTTTATTTGGCTTATACTTCCACATGGCTGCTGCTTGTCATCAAAGGAAGTCAGGACAGGATCCCAAACAGGACAGGCACCTAGAGGCAGAAACTTATGTAGAGGCCATGGAGGGGGTGGTGCTTACTGTTTTGCTCCTCATGGCTTGCTCAGCCTGCTTTCTTATAGAATCCCAGATCACCAGCCCAGGGATGGCCACACCCACAATGAGCTGGGCCCTCCTCCCACATTAGTCACCAATTAAGGAAAATGTTCTACAGGCTTGCCTGTTTACAGCCCAGTATTATGGAGGCATTTTCTTAACTGAGGCTCCCTCTTCTCAAGTGGGCATAAAACTAGCCAGTGCAACACTTGAGGTTGGCTGTCTTCTGGACTCCACATGCACCAATACACATGTGCACACATGCATACTTGCACACACGGACGCATGCACAGCTCAGGCTACTATAAATGCAAGAGACTGTTGCTTATAATACACACCCATTACCCACTGCACCAACATAAGCCGATATCCTGTTGAGCAATACTTATACTTAAATATTTTGTACTGTTTTAAGTTACAGCATATGGCAAGTTTCACATGCTCTGTTTTTGAACTTGTCATTATGCATTAAACACATCGCTTAAATATTTCACTTGACGTGGCGTATTTAGTCCTTACTTTTGACACTGAGCACTATACGCCATCTTAAGTTGGCACCAGAAGTAATTCAGAAATTGACTTATTGTTAAACAGTTAGGTCACGTGTGTTTTTAGGGACGTGGAGGGGCATGTGAGAAATGACATATTTATACATACACGTTATTTCATGTTTTAGATGCTTTCTTTCTTTAAATATTTTCTCTTATATTTTTTTAGTTTAATGAGTGTGAATGTTGCATGCGTGCTGGGAATCAAACTCAGGGAAACAGGCCCCGTGGCGAGATGTCTTTACCTGATGAGTCAGCCCACTGTGGCACCTTAGATGGGGTTTTTATGAGTAGTTGTAAGTCTTAGAGATTAAAATGGCTGGGTTGTGATACCCGTTAACATCTTAATCACATGTATTTTTTTCCTGTGTGCATGTACGCACTCTTTTTTTTTTTTTAATCCGAGGTGGCCCTTAGCCACGTACAGCAAGCACGCGGAGCTCAGAGGACAACTTTGTAGGAGTTGGTACACTCATTCCACCGTGCAGATCCTGGGAGTCATAGGAATCAGGCTTGGTAGGAAGTACCATCACCCACATTGTCATCTCATGGGCCTAATTAATATTTTAAACTCGTAGCATAGCATTAAATTGTTTCTGAGTGAGATTGCTTCTGAGATTGACAGCTTTGACAAGTACCTTGGCCCGGTCCTACACTTTGTTGGACCCGTCTGGCTTCCTAACCTTAGTGATTAAGGGAATAAGCCTGCAGGTGTGTGTGGGAGGAGGATGCTATATCTGCTTCTTTCCAGTTTCTTCCTGATGCCCAGCCCCCAAGGGTTGAGTTCACCTGCAGTGTATGAAGCCATGGGCCTAGCTTTGGTTTAAGTGGGCACTTGAACGCCATCAGTGGGACATCCCTGGAAAAGCCCCTCATAATTTTGGTAGAGCTCACCTTCCTGAGGGTGTGGATAATCAGCCCAGGGTTTTACTTTCCCCGGAATACCAAGACTTATCATGGGATCCCTGGGACTTTGGTGTTCATAGTACACATCTGAAATATCAGCACTTGGGAGACTGAGGTAGGAAGATCAAAGGCTTGGGGCTGGGATAGGCTACATAGTGAGACTTTAGAGAAAAGAGTGGGTAGAGGAAAGGAGAAAAGGAGGATGGGGAGAAATGGTGAAGAGGATCTTTCTTCATACTAGGTACCACTAAGCCACGTCCCCAGCCCCTCACTGGGGGATTCTAGGCAGATGCTCTACCACTGAACCACATCTCTGTCCCCTCCCTGGGGGATTCTAGGCAGGTGCTCTACCACTAAGCCACACCCCAGCCCCTCACTGGGGGATTCTAGGCAGGTGCTCTACCACTGAGCCACACCCCAACCCCTCACTGGGGGATTCTAGGCAGGTGCTCTACCACTGAACCACACCCCAGCCCCTCACTGGGGGATTCTAGGCAAGTGCTCTACCACTGAGCCACACCCCAGCCCCTCACTGGGGGATTCTAGGCAGGGGCTCTACCACTGAGCCACACCCCAGCCCCTCACTGGGGGATTCTAGGCAGGGGCTCTATCACTGAGCCACACCCCAGCCCCTCACTGGGGGATTCTAGGCAGATGCTCTACCACTGAGCCACACCCCCAGCCCCTCACTGGGGGATTCTAGGCAGGTGCTCTACCACTGAGCCACACCCCCAGCCCCTCACTGGGGGATTCTAGGCAGGTGCTCTACCACTGAGCCACACCCCAACTCCTCACTGGGGGATTCTAGGCAGGAGCTCTACCACTGAGCCACACCTCAGCCCCTCACTGGGGGATTCTAGGCAGGTGCTCTACCACTGAGCCACACCTCAGCCCCTCACTTGGGGAGGCTAGGCAGGTGCTCTCCTAGTGAGTCGCAGCCCAGCCTGGAGGACTCTAAGCAAGCATTCTCCCAATGCACTATATCTCCAGCCTTCTCTTTACATTTCATTTTGTGACAGGGTCCCATTAAGTTGATCAGACTGGCTTTGAGGTTTGCCATCATCCTGCCTCAGCTTCCCTAGTCGCTGTTAGTGGCTGAGGTTATAAACTTGTGGCATGAGGCTGGGCTAGAACAGAATGCTTGAACTAATTCAAAATCCGACCTGAATGTTTTGGAGCAGTGTCAACTCAGGCACTGAAGTCACCTCGAGTCAACAAGGAGATGAATTAGTTAAACCACCAACATGCGAGTTGCTTCCTCGGGGCCCTCTATGCCATTATCTTCTACAAACACTAGGCGGAAGGAATCCCTTCATTTCTTTGGGATAGTCAGCCAGTAAATGCTTTAATTACAAGTTGAAAAGGATGAAATAAAATCACCTAGCGGAATGGCCTTAATTGGAATTTAGTGAGTCAGGCAAGCAATTAATGCATCTAAGAATAAAGGTTATATTCACATATTTGCCTCTAGTTGAGCATCTCTAATTTACATGAAGAGTTGACTCAGATTCCTCAAGCTAAACAAAGGCCATCATGGTGATGGTAATCATGTAGCTTGAGCTGATAACACATATAAAGGCTAGGGTCTTCCTCTGCATGCCCCCTCAGCCTGATGGTTGAACAGTCTGGCACGTAACAAGCTGTGGTTAGGACACAGCCGTGAAATAACTAATATAATTAGGATTAGTAATTAATTCCAGTTGTCGTATTTGTTACTTTAAAAAAAATTTTGTGTGTGTGTGTGTGTGTACATTTTTGTATACGTGCATGTGAGTGCATTGGCCATGGAGGTCACACGAGGTCACTGGATCCCTTGGAGCTAGAGTGACAGGTGGTTGTGAGAGGTCTGACATGGCAGCTGGGAACTGAGCTTGAGTCCTGTCTACTCCGCCATCTCTTTAGCCCCACCCAGTTTTTTAAAAAATCTCTCTCTCTCTCTCTCTCTCTGCAAAAGTTTATATGTGTACATTTGTGTATAGCGGCCAGAGGTCAACTTTGAGAGTCACTCTTCAAGTATCTTCCATCTCATTTTTCAGACAAGCTTTCTCACTGGCTTGGAGCCCAGCAAGTAGGTTAAAATGGCTGGCCAGTGAGTCTCAGGGATTTTCTCATCTCTACCTCCTCATCTCTAGAGTTACAAGCCTTTGCTGCCATCCTGGCCATGGGACTGGGTTCTTAGCAGCCTTAACTCAGGCTTTCATGTTTATGTAGTAAATGCTACACTGCCTGAGCCATCTCCTCAGCTTCTAGTTTTAGGGTTTTTTTTGTTTCTTTTTTTTTGTTTTTTTTTTTTTACTTTTAAATTTAATCACTTTATAGCCCGATCCCAGCCCCATCCCCATCTCCTTTCGGTCCTGCCCTCATGCCCCCCTCCCCCATTCCCTTTCTCCTTCTCAGAGAAGGGGGGGCCCTAAGGGGTACCAACCCACCCTGGCACCTCGAGTCACAGCAGGGCTAAGTGCACCATCTCCTACTGAGGCCAGACAAGGCAGCCCAGCTAGGGGAAAGGGATCCAAAGACAGGCAACAGCCAGAGACAGCTCCCACCCCCATTGCTGGGTATTTTATTCTTTGAGAAGTTTGTACACATATTACAGTTCATCCTGAGACCCATCTTAAAGCACTTACAGACACCAGCCCCGCCATGTCTCCCTCCCTTTCAACTTCATGCACCTTTCATATGTGCCTAAGTGAAGCATCAGCCTTGGAGCATGAGCAACCAGGGGCCATGTGACTTTCTTAGAAACCAAATTACCTGAGAGAGAGAGAGAGAGAGAGAGAGAGAGAGAGAGAGAGAGAGAGAGAGAGGAGTAAGAACAAAGGGAACAATTTGTCCCACAGACTCAGGTATTTGAACACTGGGTCCCCAGTTGGTGTTGCTGTTTTTCTGGAAGGGTTATATAATTGGGGGCAGGGTTTTAGGTTTTATGTCCTGTCACTACTTACTTCCTGTTCTCCATCTCTGCTCCCCTGCGCTGTGTTCCAGTGATTGGCTTCCTGGTCCTGTTGCCATGCCTTCCCTGGCCGTTGCTATGCCTTCTCTGCCATAACAGACTCTGTTCTTTTGAAACTGTAAGCCAAAACAAACCCTTTCCTAGTCTAAGAAGCTGCTTTTGGTTATGGTATTTTATCACGATTGAAAAGTAACTAATACAATTTTTGGGCACCTGCTGTATGCCACATATTACTCAAAAAAATGTATACACCTTGTGTTATTCAGATCTTTCATGACTGAGATAAATACCCGAGAGGGGGAGGAGAAGGGGAGAAGAGGGAGAGGGAAAGGGCAAAACATTTAAATAAGGAAAGATTCAAGAGGTGTTAGGAACTCCAAGGTTTCCATGGTGACCTGGATCCATTGCATTTTTAGGCTTGTGGGCAATGCAGGAGCATCATTGCAGAAGAGCACGGTGGTAAATCAGTGTTCATTTCATGACAGCTAGGAAGCACAGGGAAACCAAAAATGAACAAGGGACAAGAAATAGCCCTTATATAGCCAAGCATGAGCTCGGACTCCTGGGCCTTCTGTGTCTACCACCCAAATGCTAGTATCACATATGTGCACCACAGTGACCTGATAGGGCTTTGTACATGAGAGACAAGCTCTCTACCCACTGGGATATAGCCAGAACCCCTGCATTTTCTTTCTTTTTATGCATAATAGACTTCCAGAACATGGTTGCTAAACTGAATTGAATTGTATACCTTTCAATATCGGTTCATTGTACTTTCTTTTTTAGGAAAAAAAAAAGTGCCAAGGAGACACTGGCAGAAAATAAAGCCCCAAGGAAGAACTTTGACCACTGTGTGAGTGTGTGTTTATGTGGTGAAATGAGCCTAAGGATGTTCAAAGAAGCCAAAAGAAGGCATCAAATTCCCCAGAGCTGGAGTTACAGGCAATTGTGAGCTGCCCGATACGGGTGCTGAGAATGGAACTCAGGTCCTCTGGAAGAGCAGCATGTATTCTTAACTGATGATCCATTTCTCCAGCCCCAACTTTTACCCATTCTAATGTCACTCTTCTGTCCCCAAGCCACCTCCTCTCCCTTTCTCTCCATGTGGATGGCTCTGGGTTTAGTACTTTGTCCCTTTAGACATAATTAGTCAAACAGTTCCCTCTGCCTAGGATGACAGCTTAGCCTTTGCTTGGAGGAGCTTGTAAATATTAGATGGAAACGCCACTTATTAGCATAGACCTGGGTGTCTTAAAAGACATGTGGGGCCAACCTGTGTTTCAAGACACTGCTGTTTCACTCCTGCAAGTGGTTGATCCGCATCCTACTCCCACCAGGAACTGAAAATGAACACTTCTTCTCTTGACATAGAGGACAAGCTGCTTTTACAGGAACCATAGTTGTTGGGTTTGGTTCCCAGACACCCACTTTGCACTGGGCCCTCAGATGCTCAATGGTAGGCTCATCCCACCTGCAGATCTACTTGCAGAGGGTGAAAGATCAGCCAAGGGACAGTGATACTTTGGTTCTTGGGAAACTAAGTGAGACCTTGGCTTCAAACAGTTGATATGTGAGCTTCTTGTAGAATGTTCCAGTGTCATTTCCTGCTAGCATTTGTATGTGTGTGTGTATGTGTAGATGTATATATGTGTTTGTATTCGTATGGAGGCTGGAGGGCAACCTTAGCTGTCAATCTTCAGATATTGTCCACCTTGGTGTAGATCAGTGGTTCGTGTCTCTTGCTGGTCTAGAGCAGTGTTTCTCAACCTGTGGGTCTTGACCTCTTTGGGAGCGGTGTTGAATGACCCTTTTACAGGTATTGTATAGCAGATAACCCTGCATATCAAACATTTACATTACAATTCATAACAATTCATGGTGGCACAGGCCTCTAATCTCAGCATTCAAGGGTGGGGGCAGAGTCAGGTGAATTGCTGTGAGTTCGAGGCCAGCCTGGTCTACAAAGTGAGGCCAGCCTGGTCTATAAAGCAAGTCCAGGAGAGCCAAGGCTACACAAAGAAATCCTGTCTCAAAAGACAAACAAAATAATCATAACAGTAGCAGATTTACAGTTATGAAGTAGCAAACAAATAATTTTATGGCTGGGGTCACCACAACGTGAGGAGCTATATTAAAGTGTCACAGCATTAGGAAAGTTAGATCCGCTGGTCTAGAGCTTGCCAAGTAGGCTATACTGGCTGGGCAGCAAGCTCCAGGGATATGCCTGGTTTTATTTCCATAGCACGGAATTTCTAAACAGATGTCATTTTGCTTGGCTTCTTATGGGTTCGAGGAATCAAACTCAAGTTTTCAAGTCTTCTGAGCTGTCTCCTCAGCCTTGGTTTCTAGTCTGTGCCACACTGAGGCAGTCATTGCTCCAGGCCACATCATGGTGTCCTTGTGCTACCTTATGCCATCCAGTCCCTGGAAATGAAGCTTCTTATCCACTACTATTGTCCATCAAGAAATGAATAGCAGCTTTTCCATATGCCCCCGCCATCGTAATAGGAGATGATACACTGTGCCTGAGTCAGCATGAGACTCTGCGCTCTAAGGGCATTGCTTCCATCTTCAATCTCGAGGCACTTGTAGAGATTTCCCACTCCCAAGGGGCTGTGGCTGTTTTTCATTGTTTTTAGTTACATTCTAATTTCTGTGACCAAATACATGGCCAGAAACAAACTTAAAAGAAAGAGGGTTTACTCTAGCTTACAGTCTGAGGGTACACAGTCCATCAAGGCAGAGAAGTCATGGCGGCAGAAGCATGAGTGAGCTAGTCACATTGCATCCACAGCGAAGGAAGCAGAGAGAGAGAGAGAGAGAGAGAGAGAGAGAGAGAGAGAGAGAGAGAGAGAGAGAGAGAGAGAGATGGATGTTACTGATGCTCAGCTCTGTTTTTTTTTTATTCAGCCTGAGACCCCAGTTCACGGACCCTGCTGCTCACATTTAAGGTGCGTCTTTTTACCTTCAGTAGCCTAACTAAGAAAGTACAGGTATGCCTCTTAATTACTTTCTACGCAATTCTAAGTCACGTCCAGTTGAGAATCAATTTAAATTGTCCCACTTGCCTTGAGGGAAAAAATTCACCTTCTTCATGCTTCCTCTTGGAGCTGTGGATGTTTCAGGAAATGCGGTTCTTAATTTTTTTTTTTCTGAAAAATTCTACCTTGCCTGTGTTCCAGTGGTCCAGCATTCTACTCTTGCCTGCCATCCAGAATCCTCCTGAGATGCTACATCCTAACTCTCTGATCATTTGAGCTGAGGTAAGATGATTTAAACTTGTGTAAATAACAAGTCCTCAATTGTGTTTGATAGAGTGGGTAGTCTGGGTGTCAACATGAGAGGGCTTGGCAATGCCCAGATGGCTGTTAACATATCAATTCTGGGTATGTCAGTTAATTTTGCATGGCTGTGATAAAATGCTAGGCAGAAACAACTTAAGAAAACAGTGGTTTGTTTTGAGCTTGTGATTGCAGGGGCTTTAGTCTATGGTGTTAGGGAGGGCATGGTAGAGCTGCTCCCACTGTGTGACAGGGGTACATCAGGGAGGCTACTTTTCACTTCTTGGAAGGCAGGAAGAAACCAGATCATATATCCCTAAGATAACATCACCAGTAACCAATTTCTAAAGGGTTGATGACATCCCAAAATAGTACTGCAGTTGGGGACCAAGCATTAAAAACATGAGACTTAAGGAACATTCAATATTCAAACAATAACCCTGAATGTCTGGGGTGGGGGGTATTTGGAAAGGAAAGAGCTCTTCATCAAGTAAAGAAGATCCATGTTGGGGGCTAGAGAGGTGGTTTGGGGTTTAACAGGAGTAACACTGCTCTTACAGGAGACATGATCAGTTCCTAGAATCCTCATCAGTGTGGGAGAACATCAACCAGCAGTGTTGGACTGAAATAAAGCAAATAGGTAGGAGGGTGAATGAAATCTTGTTGTTGAAGGCAGGAAAGCCACTGACTCTGTGTTCTTGACTTTTTAGTTTTTGAACTCAGACTGGTTTACACCACTGGGCTGCCTAGTTATGCCTGCAGATGAAAGGGGATTGTGGGAGTTTGAGCCTTCATGATCATGTGAGCCAATTCTTGCTATGCACACACATGTGCACACACACATACACATACACACATTCATGTAATATATTCTGATGTAGCTGTTTAGTCTGAGATCAAACAGTTGACCTTGGAGCAAGGCCCTTTAAGACATACGTTGTTAAACATCCCATCCTGCAGGAAAACTCATTAAACTCATGCACTGAACAACTCAAAAGCTTTAGGAAGTTCCCAAAACTGACCAGATTCACTAGGCCTCTCCTTCCCAAGCTTATATAAACAGTAAGGACTGCTGAGAGACACACTCTAACAAGCCACACTTCCTAAAAGAGGCTGAGGGAAGTCAAGCTACCTGGAAGGCAGCCTAAGCTGAGTTGTCTAGAAACACAGTCCACTGGAGGAATCTGGAAGAGGCCCAGACCATCTTAGTTGCTTAGAACCCACTGTAACCTGTTGAACCTCTTGCAAGTTTTTGGTCTGAGCTCCATGTTCACAGCTTTCATGAGCTGCTACCCCTTCTGGTCTGGATTTTTGGTCAATCTGCTGACTTTGAGCAATTTCTGCTCCTGTAAGTAACCCCAATACAGCTCATTAGTTCACCAAGTTGGGTTTGGATGATATATTTACTTTTCTTTGTTGTCAGTTTCCTATCTGGGGTGAGTTGACATTTGTTCACATCTCCCTGTGAGTAGTGTCAGTACACACACACACACACACACACACACACACACACACACACACACACACACTAACCACCTAAAACTCAAAGAATCCTTAAAGAGCCAAAGTTTAGAACAGTGTTTTGAGGGGAAACCACATAACTCAACAGTCCATACAACTTAAACCATGAACTGCATCCTAGAACAAAACCTAGCTTCCAGGTGAGGCTATTGGAAAAGTCAGAGAAAGGTGCATGCATCACTCCTGCCCTGGAATACATCTTGTATCTGGTGTCATGATACAGCCGTGGAAGCCCTAGTATTGTGAAAACCCGCTGTGAGGCCAAGATCTTTTGCTCCATTCCTAAGATGCTAGAGCCTTCATGGATGCAATGTCATTATACTCTTGTCTGGGGCGTTTGTTCAGGCTTGTCATTCAGTACAATGCCCTCATTCAGTCTGCCCAACCTGCGGAGAGATGGGTATCACTTCCCTGTTTAGCCTTAGCTTCACTGCACTACAAGAGCCCTAAATGAAACCATCTCCAGTAGAATAAAGCATCCTCAAAGCAGGTAATTGTGGAGAATTTCCCATGAGGTGGGAGATTCTGGAAGGCAGCTGTAAAGTCTGCCTTCATGCATGATTGTCTCCGGGCTAAGCCCAGATGAGGGTGCAGAACGTGGAAGCCTTGTTGCAGAGTTTATATAACCCGAGCTGATCCCGAAGCAATCATTGTGGGAGTTAGCTAATGGCAGGGTAGGAGGGCCTCCCACTGAGATTCCATTACCTTGTAATTTTCAGCTTGTTCACTGTTGCAATAAAGCCTCTCTGTCTTATAATCCTCCAGCATTCACGTCTCATCATCTTCTCAAGAACTGAAGTATGTAAGATGCTTTCTGCTGGGGATTCGCTGAGCTACGTTATTGAAGTCAAGCCGAGAGGCAGGCTTCCTGTGCTTTGCTAGCTATTCATCTCCAAATTTATGTTCACGCTTGCTTTTGAAGGTCTAATGTAATCTCAAACAAAGCGCTTTCTTTATGTCTGAAATTCATATATTTTTCTAGGGTGTAGAGGTGAGAGAGAGAGAGAGAGAGAGAGAGAGAGAGAGAGAGAGAGAGAGAGAGAGAGAGGGAGAGAGAGAGGAGCCAGGAGCTCCCACACTTGAGACTCATTAGCAGTAAGGGGGCTTGGAGCAAATGCCTTGTTTTGATGTAGTTTCTATGGAACAGGAGATGCCCACACTCACATCAGTTCATCTGGAGGAGTTTCCAATGTCTACAGGAACTCATTAACCTGGCCCTGGAGTCAGACTGTGTGAGTTTCTGGATGATCTTGGTTTTGTAGTTTGCTTCCACCTCACCTCCTGCCCCCCACCCCGCCCCTTGAGCATTGCTCTCTCTCACATCTTGTTTGTTGTTTCTGAGACACATGCCTTCTCGTCCCTCTGTGTATATAGCCCTCCAACTGCCTCTGTGTCCCTTCCAGCTCTAAGGCTTGTTGTGTGTGTTAGCCAACCTTCTTTTACTGGTGATAAGATTCAACTTAAGAGAAGGTAAGGTTTGCTTCTGGTCGGATCCAGTGGCTTCAGTACATTCTTGGTCCAGTAGCTTTGGGTCCTGTGGTGCAGTAGGTAGTCATGGAGGCAGGGAGCATGTGACTGATGAGGTTGCCTACATCATGGTGTCCAGGAAGCAAAGAGGAAAAGAGGAGGGTCTAGGGGCAAGATATGCCCTTTGTGGTAGCTACTTTGTTCACTGCTGAGATGAAAATATCTAATTAAAACAATTTAAGAGAAGAAACGTTTAGTTTGGCTCACAGTTTGAGGGGTCACAGTCCATCATGACAGGGAAGGCATGGTGGCTGGAGCACAAGGCAGCTGGTCACATGACATCTGCGGACAGGAAGCAAAGAGAGATGAATCCTGGTGCTCTGCTTGCTGACTTTCTCCTCATTCAATATAGAGCCCAGCCCAGGGAGTAGAGATAGCCATGTTTAGGATGAGTCTTCCTTTGTCACTTAAACCAATCTACAAACTCCCTTATAGACACACTCAGAGGTTTGTCTCCTAGATGACCTTTGATCCTGCCAGATTGGCTATTGTTACTATCCTACTAATCAAATGCATGAAATGCCACCAGTTATCTATTTCTTTCAACCAGACACCAAGCCTCTGAAAGCCTCATCCACCTCTCAATAATTAAAAATAAAAAAAGCTAGGCTATGGTGGTGCAGAATTTTAATACCAGCTCCTGGGAAGTTGAGATGGGAGGACCATGAATTAGAGAGAATAGTAAGTGCTATACTAGTTAAATCAAGGTCAACTTGGACCACACTATCTACTCAAGTGCATCTGGCTCTATTTGGCCACTAGGTAAAGAGTACCTACACATCCCAGAAGCTTTGGTTTCAACTGTTTATTACTTCATTTGGTTGATTTTAAAAAACAACTTTATTTTTATTCTAAACGGACCTGTGCACGCACATGTGCATGCTCACCCATCGAGTACAGGTGCCCAGAGAGGCCACCACTATCGAAACCCTCTGTACCTGGAGCTACAGAAAGTTGTGAGTTGCTTGACACGGGTATTGGGAACCAAAATTCAGGTTCTCTGCAAGAGTTATAAGCATTTTGAACCCCTGGACCATCTCTCCAGCCCCAGTTGATTGGCATTTAGTTTAGATTTGTTTTGAGAGAGGGTCTGGCTGTGAAGGTCATGCTGGCCTTGAACCCACTGGGTAGCCCAGGGTCAGTTTGAATTCTGTGTAGCACAGGCTGGCCTCCAGGCTGCAGTCTTGTTGCCTCAGTCTCTCAAGGACTGGGGTTGCAGCTCAGTTTTACAATGCCCAGCTTTGTTGATACTTAATGCCATTCACCTACCAAGTGGTAAAGTGAAAGCGAGGCATAGGAGGGATACATGGATGCTGGGGAAGCCCGCTTTGTCTATGCTGGCTCATCATTGGCTATTAGGAATTCGATTCAGAATTTCCATAAGTCTCAGCCACAAGACAAACATAGCAGGGCACAATTGATTTGAAACAAGAGGTACTCCTCCCTCCCCATTAACTTTTGTTGTTGTTGCTGCTGGTGGTGGTGTTATGTGTGTGTGGGAGGCATGGGTGTGTGTTTGTTCATGATCACCTATATGGACAATTGTGTGTGCTTGTGGTAGCAGAAGATAATCTCAGGTGCATTGCCTACGTTTTTCCTCCCAATGGAGTCTCTCACTGGCCTGGAACTTATAAACAGACTAGACTAGCTGGCCCAGAGATAATCCTGTATGCACTTCCCAAGCACTGGGATTACAAGAAGAAACTACCACAACTGGCAATATTTCTGTGGGTGTTGGGACTCGAGCTCAGGTCTTCACACTTGTGTGGCAAGCACTTTACCTAGGGAGCCATTTCCCCAGCCTGTTTTCCTACCCTTTGCATCATGCTCAGGCGGGTCTGAGCATAAATGCCTGCACTCAAAGGGCAGCCTCAGAATCCCTTTCTGTCCAATCCCAGCTTTTTGCCAGCTGGCTACAGAAAAGAGCCTAGGAAAGCCTCATTAAGCCACACAAAGCCCGCCTAAGAAGCTACAAAGTGGACTGCAGCTGCCTCGCCAGGCTGCTGCGACTGATTGCCTGTGATTCCCCAGCAGCCCACGGCCATGCTGCCTGCTGACACAGCCTGTTGTGTTGGAGACCTTATTACTGTAAATCCCATTTCCACATTTTGGATTCTCTTGGAAATTGCAAACATGTCTACCTGTGGCCGGCATGACCAGAAAGGTCACAGCCTCTGGGTTCTGATGCTGTTTCTGCCACTCACATGTATACAGGTCGTAAGTCCTCAAGGTCAAAACATCAAGGGCAGCTGCTTAATTCCAGCCAGACTCAGATGGGACCCCCGTGCAGAGGCTTACAAGGCTTCTGAGAATATTGTGTATTCCTGGGGATGCCAATGCCGATGATCTGGCGTGATCTTCCTGGAAGTTTCATTAGTCAAAGCCCTGTAGTGGAGTTAATGTGCAGTAGAGCTAAGAAGTGATTCACATGAAGCAGCAATAGGGTTTCAGGAGATGGCTTAGTTGGTAAAGTACTTGCCACGAAAGCAAGAGGGTCTGAGTTCAATCCCCAGGACCTGTATAAGGTCTATGTGTGATGGCATGTGCTTGGAATTCCATCACAGCACTGGGGTCATGGAAACAGGGGGGAATCGATGGCAAGCCACTCTAACATACTTGGTAATTTGCAGGTCACTAAAAGACTATCTTATAAAAACAAGGTGGATGGCACTGAGGAACTTTAGCTGGAGTTGACATCTAGATTTTGCAAACATGTACATGCATGTGCATTTACACATATACACACGTGCACACACGCATGCAAAGTGGAGACAATATTTATTGAACAACCTCTACTGTGGTTTGGGTCTGAAACATCTGAAAGTGCATATTTTAAAGGCTTGAGTCTCTTTGCAGCAGGACTCAAGGATGAGGCCTGGAGATCACAGGGTTTCAGTCCCATCAATAGACTCAGTGATGGGTTTGTAACTGAATGGGAGGTGGGAACTAAGTGGAGGAAATTGGTCATTGGGAACCTCTCTTCCCCACCTTTGTCTGTCTCTTTCTTTCTCCGATTTCTCTCTTCTCTCACATTTCTATATAATCTCTTTCCATATCACTCTCTCCTCTCCTTCCCTGGGTCTCTTTCTTCTCTCTTCTCTTCTCTCTTACTCTCTCTCTCTCTCTCTCTTTTCTCTCCCCTCTCCTGTGTGTGTGTGTGTGTGTGTGTGTGTGTGTGTGTGTGTGTGTGTGTGTCTGTCTGTGTGTCTGTGTGTCTGTGTATGTATGTGCACCCCTCTCCTAAGCCTTGGTTGTTTGCCTTTTGGGAGACATGGTTTTATTGAGCACAAACTATCTTTCAACTTCCTAGGTCATCCAGGATGACTTTGAATTCTTCCTCCCGCCTCAGCACCTCAAGTGTTGGGATTACAGGTTAATGTAATGTTAAGCATGGAACCAGTCTTTTGTGGATGCTAGGGCAGCCCTCTACTAACTGAGATGTATTCCTATCCTTGTTTGTGTTTTTGAGACAGTTTTACTACAGCCAGGCTGGTCTTGAACTCATGGTGCTCGAGCATCCAATTCCTGAGTACTATGCTAATAGGCCTGTCACATATACTGTGTGACACTATTCTTGGAGAGATGTGGACAAATATCTACTTTCACCAGATAGCAAACCAGCAACAGAGCAAAGGGAAGTTACCACTGAAGTCCAGCTTGATGAGCCAGTAGGGTTTATTGGGGGTTACTTACAGGAATAAGGGAGAAGAAATGACTCAACTGACTCAAAGCTGCATCTACAAAAAGCCACCTCAGAATGAGTGAGAGCTCACAAAATCTGGAAACCTGGAATCCACCACACAGCTTACTGGCGGCTGCTTGATAAGAGCCTTCTCTTGTCAGCTTAGTTGGTCTGAGCCTCTTCTAGACAGTTCCGCTTGTTGGAGAGCATCTCTCATCAGTCCGTTCTTACAGGAAAGGAGGGACCTACTTTGAACTTGCTGAAGTTTCTGAGTTGGTTTTTTTTAAACAAGTTTCCCTGTGGGACGGGATGTTTCAACCTGTTTTAGAATATTCTGCATCTTCAAGAACTTCTCTCCAAGAGAGAATGTTTTATTTTGGGGGAAACTGCTGCATACCACTACACAGAGCTTTTCCCACTTAGCACCTAGGACAGCACCTGGCACATAGTTACTTCCCAATTGTCTGTGGAGGATAAGAATGAACAATCAGCATCTGCCGCCAATTAGTTGTTTGTTTGTTTGTTTGTTTCTGCAGACAGAGACATCAAAGCCTAATGTCGGTGGATCTTGTGTTTGGATCTGTTGCAAGCAAGTGATCTGAGACCAGGACTAGGAGCCTTCTGCATCCTTAGCCTCAGTTTCTCTGTGATGCTCCCTTCTCTGTGGTATAAACACAACTCATGTGGGAACAAAGGGTTAAATCTGGGGGCTGGAGAGATGGCTCAGTGGTTAGGAGCACTCTCTGCTCTTGCCAAGGACCTGAGCTTTGCTCCTATCACTGACTTGTCGGCTCACATCTGCCTCTAACTATAGCTTTAGGGGGATCTGACACTCTCCTCTATCCTCCCCAGGCATTATGCATACCACACGGATAAAGATAATTTTTAAAAAAAGAAAGTTAGATATGAAAGAAAAGAGAATTTCTATACTGTGGATGTTCAAGAAGACAGGACAGCACACAAAAGGAAACACACTCACACAAACACACACACACACACACACACACACACACACACACACACACGGCAAGGGAAATTACAAGCAAAATACTTGATCTGAATAATAATGAATAAAAACTTCACATTTCTGCTTATTGTTTATCTAATTTTCAATTTTAATGAATAGCAGGGATGGTAATTACTCAATTCCTGTGTTTATAGAGAACCAACACAGGAAACCTCACCGTTCAATGCTTATGAGGCGTCAGGCTCTCTTAAACACTCAGTTTTGCAATTAGAAAGGGAGCCATTCATTAGCATTTTCAAACTGGATAAATAAAGAATATGGTTGTTATTTATTCATTAAAAATTTAAAAAGTGGAAATTACAAGCTCTTTTTTTTTTCTTTTGGACGTCACACACATCATTTAATTAGTGGTGAGTCAAAATATTCCTACGAAGCTTCCATCTACATACCTAGAAACTAAGTGACTTGTTAGCAAGCAGAATGAGTTCACCTGGTTAACAATTAAATTTATCTTCCATGTACATCAACGACTTGTCCCCAGATCTCTGGTGACCGAGGGGAAAATCCCGGCTTACAAGATCAACAGAGCTAGCTGCACTTGAATCCTTTCACTTCTGAGCGTCCTTCAGCAATTGGCCCAAACACTCTGAAATCTGTTCTCTTATTCATAAAATGGGATCATAATATGGCCTAATGAGGAACTGGGGACAAATAGATAAAATATAAAATAGTACCCAGGGCTTTGAGCATGCTAGGCAAGTGTTCTACGAACTGAGCCACATTCCTAACCCTGTTTGTGTGTTTTTGAGAGACAGAGTCTCACTAGGCAGCCCAGGCTAGCTTTGAACTGATGAGCCTCCAGCCTCTTGCTCCTGAGTGGTGTGGTGACAGCCACATGCCGGCACACCTAGATTTTACCCAACAGAGTAGACCTGGCCACTTGTCCTTAATGCACCAGCTAAAGAAATTAATCATGGCACAAAGTAGAGAAAGGAGATTTGATTGCTGTGCAGATTGGGAAGAGTAAAAGGGGACAGTGACCTCAAGTCCACCTTCAGTGCCCTCATGTAGCTTGGACTTAAATAGAGGAAGTGTTTAGGCAGGGATGAGAGATACGCCTGCTTATGCAATCTTGGTCAAGCTGGGGTCTGGTTCATCACTGTCTCTGTCCTGGTCCTATGAGATGGCCCAAAGCAGTCTTGCTGCTTGACTTGTCCATCTTAAACTTCCAGACTCCAAACCTCATTCAAAATGAGTTTCTACCATTTTAGCTACTCAACTGCCTGCCCTTTGCTCTTCTTCTCCACCATCAGGATTTATCTTAGGAAAAGAAAAAAAAGGGGCCCCTATAGCACAGTAAAATAGAAATGCCTTTTATTTTCTCACACAGACTTCCAAGAGACCTTGCTTGGAGTCCCCAAATTAGATGCCGGTAGCAGTGACAAGTGAAGTTGCTGCATCAAAAAAATGGGATTGCGTAGCATGGGTTTGAGCAGTAGTCCACAGAAACTCTTATCTCTCCCAAGGGCCCGCCTCCCTTCCCCATAAAACTGCCCTCATCAAAAGTGCTTTTGAAGTGTAGAAATCCTGAATCATCCCAAACTCCAACACTTTAATCGACCCTATCATGCGGTTGCTAGGTTGGCTGATGAAGGAGAGTTGAAAGGGCTAGTCAGAGCTTTTAACAGGGCCATGCAAATAAGGATGTCTGACTTGCAAGGCCCTGGGATTCTTTCAAATGCAGAATTTGGCTCATATTCTCCCATCTGAAGACTGCAAAGTTACTGGGGTGAAAAACTGCATTCTGATTTCTGACTGGACTGGTTAAATCTAGATGTTTGGAAATACAGAAGAGAAAGTGCATTGGTTTTCTTACCACTATGAGCAAAATCTGATAAAAAGCAACCCAGGGAAGAGGGATGGTGTATTTTGGCTCACAGTTTAAAGTGAACAGTCTGCCCTAGAGATCTGTGTCAACTTGACACAGTCTAGAAGCACCTGAGAGGAAAGCCTCAATGAAGAGTTCTCTAGATCAGATTGGCCTGTAGGCATGTCTCTAAACAGAATGGTTCTCAACTTTCCTAATGCTGCAGCCCTTCAATATAGTTCCTCATGGTGTGGTGACCCCCCAACCATAAAAGTATTTTGTTGCTACTTCATAACTAATTTTGATACTGATATGATCACAGTGAAAATTTCTGGTATGCAAGATATCTGATCTACAACCCATGTGAAAGAGTCTGTCCACCCCCAAAGGGGTTGTGACCTACATGTTGAAGGGGTTGTCTTGATTATTAACTTATATAAGACGGAGAGGCTGACAGTGGATGGCATCATTCTCTGGCCAGGCGGTACTTAGCTATCTAAGGATGCTAGATAACCGTGAACCTGCCAGAACTCCAGCAAAAAGTGTTCTTCCATGGTTATAGCTTGAGATCTGCTCTCATGTCCCTCAATGATGGGCTGCAACTTATAAGATGAGATAAACTCTTTCCTCCCCTCAGTTGCTTGTAGTCAGAGAGGTGTTTTATCACAGCAAGAGAACTACAGCATAGTACATCTTGGTGAGGAAGCCATGGTCACTGGAGTGGTAGAGTCATGGTGGGCAAGCCATGGTGATTGGAGTGGTAGAGTCATGGTGGGCAAGCCATGGTGATTGGAGTGGTAGAGTCATGGCGGAGAAGCCATGGAACCTGGAATAGTGGAGTCATGGTGAGAAAGCCATGGCGATTAGAGTGGTAGAGTCATGGTGGGCAAGCCATGGTGATTGGAGTGGTAGAGTCATGGGGAAGCCATGGTGATTGGAGTGGTACAGTCATGGTGGGGAAGCCATAGTAACTGGAATGGTGGAATGATGGTGGGCAAGCCATGGTGATTAGAGTGCTGGTCACATCACATTCACATTCAAGAAACAGAGAGAGATAAATGGGCACTGCTTAGCCAGCTATCCTTTTATTTGGATATTGCTGAAACAGGAGTTAGCCTGAAATACATCAAATTCTAGCTCTCCTCCAACCCCTGACCCCTTACAGCACTGTCCTTACAAGGATGTGTGCAGCCATACTTGGCTGTTGACACAAGTTCTGGAAATACAAATTCAGAACTTTGTTCTTATGTAGCAAGCATTCTCACTCAAGGAACCATCATCTCCTCAGGGCAGTATATTTCCTTTTAAATCCATAAATTCTCATTTTTGGAGCAATGCTGTGAGCTTCCATTTATATCATGTTTCTGCTTAAACTTTTGCACCCAGCTGACTACCCTACTGCTGTAATTATTACGTGTATTCTAATGGTGACTTTTTCCCCCCTGTTTTCTTCATTGTATTTTCTTCTACATTTGTTACATAGTATTTTTGAAGTAAAGACTTACCTCTTGTTTTCTATTGATTTGCTTGTCTTACTGTGAGTTTAGATCATAATATATGCATGGATACGTATTTCATACTTTAGCTTTTAATTCAATCCCAGATTTGCTCATGTCATGCCTTCAAATTTGGGTTTTGTGTCATTGCTACATGCCATACCTTATGCTTCTTTTCATGTGTTTAGATAGCTGAGTCATTTTGTCTTGATTCAGACATCCCCTACTTTCTGGCACCATAACATACTCTGGGATCATCTTGCCTTATATCCACCACAGTTTGTACATACTAGGCAGGTATTTATAACTGAGCCCCTTACTGGGGGATTCTAGGAAGGTAGTCTACCACTGAGTTATGTGACTATAATTATAGAGTACTTGCTTACATGCTTGATTATGGAGACACGGCCTCCAGCCCCTCTCTAGGGAATTCTAAGTGAGTGTTCTATAACTGAGTCATACCACCATCTTCTAACTGTGGGGTAGTTGGCAAAGGCTTTACCTTGGACCCATATTTCCGGGCCCTCACTAATGGGCCCTAGGCAAGTGAGCTACTATTGAGTCATGCCTCCAGTCCCTTACTGAGTGAGTCTAGACAGGTGTTCTACACTAAGATATATGACTCAGTTATAACACATTTGCTTACGCATGCTGGGCCAGTGTTCTACCACTGACATGTGGATCCTACCCTCTTTGGGGGAATTCTAAGCAAGTGCTCTACAACTGAGTTACCATGCCATCCTATAGCTGGTGGATGCTAGGCAAAGTCTTTCCTCAGAGCCATATCCTTAGCTCTTATTAGAAGGTTCCAGGAAAGTGAGCCACTACTGAGCCGTGCCTCTATCCACTCACTGGGGAATCTTAGGTAGGTGCTCTGCCCTCCAGCACCTCAATAAATTTTTCTAAGCAAACGCTCCATCACCGAGCTCATGTTCATCCCTCTATTCACTACTTATGCAGAAACAGAGTCCTGTCAATTTGGACATGCTGGTTTCGAATTCCCTCTGTCTCTCTTAGAAGAGATAACCAGTATATCACATGTTCTACATTTTATTACCAAACACCAGAATCCTCAAACAAACAAAAATGTTGCAAAAATAGGAAGCAATTTATGCTATGGAAGGGAAATTGTGGGTCCAGGTTTTTTATGAGCCGAGCTTCCTATCCATTTCCCTGACCATCTCTACTTCCTCCTATATAGAAAGAGTGATATCATCTCATTAAGAAGTAATTAGTAGGCACTTAGGATGTGGCAGCCCTGGCTCCAGTGAAATTATGTCAGCTAGTGCCACTTCCTGTATCCAAAAGGTTCTCGGTCCAAAGAGGAGATGATTTTAGCAACTGATCTCCAAATACGTAAGGTTTAATACCCAGCAATAAAAAGCACATCAAACATTTATAGTTAGACCCTTCTCTGCCGATAAAGTCAAGTT
Source organism: Acomys minous (assembly GCF_964271855.1). NCBI lineage: Eukaryota > Metazoa > Chordata > Mammalia > Rodentia > Muridae > Acomys > Acomys minous. The sequence goes on from NC_140498.1 coordinate 76,122,386, forward strand.
GATTTTAGATTCTATATCTTGAGACAGTGCCTTGGTACATGTAATAGGCTCAATGGTTGCTTCCCAAAGATGTCTGCAGTCTCATTCCATTAACTTATAAATGCATGACCTTGCTAAGCCAATGGGCTTTGAATATGTTATTAAGTTAGAGATCTTAAGATTGGTAGATTGCTCTAGTTATGTTTGATGGGTTCAATGTCATCACATAAGACTTGTAAGAGCCAGAGTGTCAATCAGGGAGTGAAGACAATGATTTGGGGGCCATGAGCTAAAGAATGTGGGCAGCTCCTTGAAACTGGAGAAGGCTATGCATACTCCTCTGTAGCTTCTAGAAAAATGAAGCACTGTTGTTCTATTTAGCTTTCCCAACCTTTGGTGCTCCATTTCCTCTCTTTTTCTTCTTCCTTCCTTCCTTCCTTCCTTCCTTCTTTCCTCTTTTTCTTACTATACCATTGATCAATGGCTCCCAGTCCCTCACTAGATAATCTAGACAAGCTCTCCACCATTGAGTAATGCCCCAAGTCCTTAGTGATGGATTCTAAACAAGCAATCTACAGCTGAGACACGCTATTCTGTCTCTTGTGGGTCTAGACTAAGTTCTACCACTGAGCAACATATTCAGCCCATCACTGGGGTTTGGCAAATAATCTACTCCTGAACCACACCCACAGCCTCTCACTGAGGGAGTCTAGGCAGGTAGTCTACCATTCAACTATGCCCCAGTCTTCTTTTTATTTGAGAAAGGATCTCATTTATTTCAAACAGGTGTTTAGTTTTTAATCCCCCTGCCTCAGTATCTCAAGCATGTGAGATGCCAGGCCTGGGCATCAGTTATGTCAGTTGTGACTTTTTACCTCCAAACTAGAAGGGTAAATGGAGTAGTAATTGATTTTGTGTTGTTTCCAGTGCCTAATCTATGACAGTGTGGGACAATAGCAATGCAAAACAAAATGATAGAGCATGTACATTCCATGCTTGCTAATAATTGTAAGCCACTGATCTCCTACTGTTGAATGCAAATCATCAGGTAAATGTATGATTGTGATTTTTTTCTGTGATAGGGAACAGTGGCTTTGAGGTGCACATGAGGAAAAATTTGTTTAGACAATTCGTCGGATATGAACAACCTTCTACTCATCAAATAGGGAGTTAACGATAGATCAAAGAACTGATTCTACCAAAGTCCATCTTGGTGAACCAGTGAGTTTATTGGGGTTCACATGGACATGGAGGAGTCAAGGGCAGCCTCATCAACAAAAAGGCAACCCTGGTGTGGGTGATGATTTGTGGAATCTGCGACTCTGAAGCTCGTTGCACAACCTTCAGGTAGCTCAACAGGTCGGAGAATCTCCATCAGGCAGCTCAGCTATTTGGACTCTCCCTTCCCCAGCAGTCACTTGCTCCACCCATTATCTTTGGGAGGGGTCTTGAGAAGCCTGTCACTTTCAGGAACTTCCCAAGACTTGTGGGTTGATTATTTCTTGAGTCTTGTGAAGCTCTCTCCTCCATTTTGGAGGCAAATTTCAGGAAACTACTACTGTACAACAGAAAGACAGCCCACTATATAATGCCATCCGGTGGAAAAATTTAAATGTACCTTGGGCCATACCAAGAAGGATACTGATGTATTTTGTAAGCAAAACGCTTGTTCCTATTTTATACCTAAAAACTTGCTACCTGTAGCACCCCCGGGGCCTGCACATATAGCCCACCAAAAGAGAAACGGAATTGAACGCATGTGCAGGATAAAACTTTGCAAGTAGCTAAAACTACATAAGGCTTCAGAGAAGTCCCCTTTAATTCCATGTTCAAACGGCCATGCAACACTCTGATAGACAGTAGAAAGAAAAAGAGGGTTTCCATCAACCTTTCTAATGTGGTGAACAGACTTCTAGGAAATGCTGAGCTGCCTCCTCAGATTCCTACTCCAAGATTCCTAACTCTTGTGTTTTCATTTGGCGGGGGTGGGGAGGTCTGTGGCGTTAACTGACACATATAAATCCAGGGGCCAGTGAGATGGCTCAAAGGGTAAAAGCACTTGTGATACAAGCCTACGGACCCAAGTTTGAACACAAGCACTCACATGAAAAGCAGAATGTGGCTGTATACACACGTATAATCCTACCACTTCTGTCTTGAGGCTGTAGGCAGACTCAGGACAGTCAACCAGAGGCTTGTGGGCCTGTAGAATTAAGGTGTTAACCGTAGGTCTCTTTTCTATGCCTGCTCTAGCTCCCAAATAATGTCACAGAGACCTACTAGGTATATTCAACAAGCCTTAAGCTCTGTAACTGTAATTCATTTATTCTAACCCAATTATGCTAGCATCGGTACCTTTTAGCCATGGGCCCTTTTACTTGACATCTCAGTCTTGCCTTGGCCTTCTGCTGTAACTCTCTGTCCTCATGGCAAACTCCTCATGGTGCCTCTTTCTTCTCTTCTTCCTTCCTTCTCCTCCTCTCTGGTCCCTACTTGAGACCCTCAGACTGGGAATGGCATTCTTGCCTACTCTGCTCAGCCACTGGCTCTTCAGCTTCTTTATTATCCAATCAGAGATAATTTTTACACCACATTGAGACAGGAGATACTTTATAGAAATGACCATACCCAGGTAGAAAATTTTTCTTATTCAATTGATTTATTCAGATTACATCTCAATTGTTATCCCCTCACTTGTATCCTCCTGTTCCTCCCATTCCTCCTGTAAAATTTTAATTAAATATACACATTAAAAATTTCTAGATTATTCATAAAATTTTTGTGACATTAATACATAAAATTAGATTCATGAGGACTTCCTTTGCTCACACTGAATAAACAAGCAAGAAATTCTTTGTGAAATGTAGTATCTCTGCCTTGGTTTGGGTTCTTCATATTAAGGAATGATTTCTGCTTTACAAAGATTGTGGGTGGGCATATAGTAGCTTCCTGCTAATTGAAACATTCCCTCTAGGAAAAAGTAAGAGGCTCATACGACCAAACTTCACAAGTCTGGAAAGCTGAAGCGTGCAAGATTCATGAGGGCCCCTCCTCAGAGTTACAGATGCAAACGAATAAATAAATAAATAAATAAATAAATAAATAAATAAATAAATCTGCAAGAGAAGGAGCTTGCCTGGTTGAGCTACCAAGAAATTTTCAGATCCATTGAGCTACTTGCAAGCTGTGCAGAGAGCTCCACAGTGGTAGCCCCTGAGAGTGGTCATCTGTTACACTAGGCTTTCCAGTGTTGTGAGTGCCATTGAGTCACCCAGACACCTATAAGCAACCTAAATACAAACTCATTGTTTCACAAACATGGACTTCATTGCAATCATTACTTTGGTCTGCCATGGTCTCCCTAGCTAGAGTGAGTAGGTGTGTGTGTGTGTGTGTGTGTGTGTGTGTGTGTGTGTGTGTGTGTGTGTGTTGTCGTCTCTTCAGGAAAAGTCTCACAGACACCATAGGCTGTACATCACCGAGAGTCAGATAATTAGTTTAAAATGCTTCCACAGTGTGCCTGTTTCCCAGATGGGTACTTTTTGCTTATGTCAAAGACAGAGTATAATTATCTTTAATTCCCTTTTGTCCACCAAGAGATCAAGTAAGAAAACTCCTAAAGAAATGAGAATAAAAGAAGCAATTGAGCGATGCTTGTCTGGCTGAGATAAAGCCTTTTCAGGTTGCGTTCCACTTCTTAAAATGATAGGAAATTGTAGTAAGTATCTCCATGTGGGTCGAGTCCATCTTTTCTGGGTCATTTTGAAGAGGACTCACATGAAGAAGAGCTTTCAAAATAGCCAAGCACTGGTCTACTTGGGTTTGAGATCTAGTAAGTTGAAAAATGTTTTGATTCTTCAAAATGTCACCAAATCAAGTCAAAAGTAAAACGCCTTTTGAGTTCTGAGGATTTAAATTTTATGTCTTTCCTACCCAGTGAAAGGGGAAACCAACATTTATTAGCGATTTGCTAAAGTGATCTGAGCTGGGAGGATGGCTCACTTGGTACAGTGCTGTCATACAAGCATGAGGACATGGGTTTGATCCCCAGAGTCCATGTAAATAACTCTCAGCCATGGTGACATATGATTGTAATCCTTGCACTGAGGAAGTAGAGAAAGATGACACCTAGAGCTTTCTGACCAGCCTAGCCAAACGACCAATGAGAGACAGCGTTTCAAAATCTAGGTGGACTGCACCTGAGGGAGACCTGATGTTGACCTTTGGCCTTCATTGGCATATGCTTTTGCATACACACAGTTATAAAATAAAATAAAAATAAAAGTGTTTAAGGATAGTACTGGTGTTTTACATATTTATTGTCATTTTGTCTTCACAAAATCATGACAATCTTATTCTTCCTTCTTCCTTTGTGTGACTCTTCATGAAAGCTACACATCTGGCTGTGCTCTATGCACAACCCCTCAGGCAGCACGAAAGGTCAGACAGTCACCTCCAGGCAGCTCAGCTGGTCAGTGTCTCCTCACCCAGCAGATGTTCACTGCTTCCATCATGTTGGTGAGAGGAGCCTTGTGAATTAGCTTGTTTCAGGAACTTCCTGAGACTTATGAATTTCAGAATTCCTGAGTCTCCAATGTCTTCCCTCCTCTCTCCTAGAAGGAATGTGTCAATTTTGAGGAAATTGCTATATAGGAACTCACCTTTTAATGAAACGCCTAGAGTTCATTAGGAGAACCAGTACTTCAGTTTATATGTGTTGCGCTCTAGGCTATGAAGGCAACATCACACTTTGCAACAATTTACCATCTCTCTCTGACTTCAGTCACTTGCACAATTTTTCTGCACTATTTAACAAGTGAAGATAGAAGTGCCTACCTCAGGTCACTGTATTGTGCTTGCATGTGCGCATGTGCATGTGCGTCTCCACACATGCGTATATGAGAGGTACCAAGGCACAGTAGGTGTCATGCAAATTATAGCTACTTTTATACAATCAGTGAGCAAATTACAGATTCCTTGGCCCTCAAGAACTGGGCGGGGACATTGCACACCCTGTTCTTCAATGGCTACCATTTATAATTGTGTCTCCTTAACTAAAGCAGTGGCAACGAGTCTTGTACTGCAACCATCAGCGTTAGCCTTCATTGCCAACTGCACTAGATTTAGATCCCATACGAGGTACACACTTGTGTGTTTCTAAGTGTGTTTCTGGGGAGGGGTACACCTAAGGAGGGAGGATTCACTGGGGTTGTGGCTGGCATCAGACTATGGGCTGGGGTCCTTCCTGGTGTGGATGAAAAGGAGAAACAGGGCTGAGAACCAGCATTCCTTTCTTTCTGCTCTCTGGCGGTAGATGTAATGTGACCAGCTGCCTCACGCTCCTGCTGCCCTGCCCTCTCCACCATGATACTAGGAGCCACAGTAAACCCTTTCTTCCTTATCTTGCTGTAGTCAAGCATCTGTCCACAGCAATGAGGAAAGTAACTGATGTCATAACGAACGATTGCGGATGAATTTCCTATACACAGAGGGACCGTGTGTAGGGATTTTAGGGACGATTGTGAAATCTTAAACAAAGATATCATGATCTATAATGACATTGTAAATGAGCAAGTCATACATACCAGAAAAAAAAATCAACTATCTAGGTAGTCTTTGATCTTTTAAAAACCTACTTTATTTGGGGTCCTTATATCTCTTTCTCCCTTCTCCACCTCAATCCCTTCCAATACCACAACACCAGGTAGGAAAGAGTGAAGGTTAGTGGGGAGAAGGGGCAGGGTTTTCCTTAGCTACTTCCTGCTGTTTAGGGTTGTAGGGGTCTTTGGGGCAAGTCCAATCTCTGTTGTCAGGATACTCAAACAGCAACGGCAAATGCAGCAGCAGCCTTTTCTCCTTCTTCTGACCATTTTCCCCAAAGATTCTTCTTGCGGCAGCCCGCACCCCTTCTCTCTGAGCTCTCTTATATTTTCCAACTGGAAAAGACCACACCTCCACATGAGGCAGTTTCCACAGGAAGAACATTATGACGGGCGGATCTGGGTCCAGGGGTCCTGCTCAAACTATGGCACCAGCCAAGGACTATATGTGCAATAAACATCGAACCCCAACCTAGATCTAGCCAATGGACAGGACATTCTCCACAGTTGAGTGGAGAGTGGGGACTGACTTTCAGACGAACTCTGGTGCCCCAATTTGACCATGTCCCCTGGATGGGGAGGCCTGGTGGCACTCAGAGGAAGGATAGCAGGCTACCAAGAAGAGACTTGATACCCTATGAGCATATACAGGGGAGGAGGAGATCCCCCTCAGTCACAGTCATAGGGGAAGGGAGTAGGGGGAAAGCAGGAGGGAGGGAGGAATGGGAGGATACAAGGGATGGGATAACTATTGAGATGTAATATGAATGAATTAATTTTTTTTTAAAAGGAAAAAAAAAAAGATTACCCGCTCTGCTCTCACAAGGGTGTTACCAGCTTGTGGCCAAACTGGAGCAGCCCCTATATCCCACACTTGGGACTAAAACAAAAACATAACTGAGTTTTTCAAGAAACCAAAACTTCTACAACATATCTAGCATGAGAAGAAGGTACAGTGGCTACTGTACTTGCTGTGTAAGCATGAGATCCCAGGTTTGAATCACCAGCACTCTTAGACATGTTAGATGTGCACGGTGGCTAGGAGTATTCCCAGTGCGTGGGAGGCAGAGAGAAGAAATCCTTGGAGCATAGCAAGTTGGTAGCTAGAGAAGCCAACTTGGTGATATGTATGTGAGAGAAGCATGGGAGAATGGGGGAAACAGAAGGATCCAGAGGGTCCTAGAGACCTACAAGAAGAACATTATGACAGGCGGATATGGGCCCAGGGGTCTTGCTCAAACTATGGCACCAGCCAAGGACAATACGTGCAGTAAACTTCGAACCCCTACCCAGATCTACCCAATGGACAGGATATTCTTCACAGTTGAGTGGAGAGTGGGGTCTGACTTTCACATGGACTCTGGTGCCCCATATTTGATCACGTCCCCTGGATGGGGAGGCCTGGTGGCATGCAGAAAGGATAGCAGGCTATCAAGAAGAGACTTGATACCCTATGAGCATATACAGGGGGAGGAGGTCCCCCTCAGTCACAGTCATTGGGGAGAGGAGTAAGGGGAAAATGGGAGGGAGGGAGGAATGGGAGGATACAAGGAATGAGATAACAATTGAGATGTACTATGAAAAAATTAATAAAATATATTAAAAAAGAGATTATGACTCAACATAGAAAGGGAAAGGAATCAATGAAGATATCTGACATCAATCTCTGCACATATATGCACATACATGCATAGGTACCCACACACATGCAAACACGCATGTACACCATACATACAGACTTATGAAAAAATCCTAATTAAATAAAGCTCTCTACAGATTATGAAATGCTTCCATGTAAAATGTACTCCATGTGAAGACACTTCTGGGCTTTTCAAGGGTACTGTGTGCTCATAGCTACAGTAATTCATTTCCAGGTATGATTTTCAGTGTTGTTATGGTTGTTGTTGTTGTTGTTGTTGTTATTGTTGTTGTTGTTAAAACTGTCTTAACCACAACTCATCTGCATGAATTTTCACCCTTCAATTTGCCTCAAAAATAAATCTTTCCTCTTGCTTTTGAAAAAAGACTAATGGGGCTGGGGAGATGGCCAGTGGGCGGGCATTTGTCATGCAAGCATGGTGACCACAGTTTGGATTTGCAGAACTCATGTTAATGCTGGCTGGCTGGGTGGTGTGATTGACCACTTAATATCTCAGCAGAGACAGTGGATTCTTAGAGCAACCTGGCTTGCTAGACAAGCTGTATCAGTGATCTCTGGGTTCAAGCAATACAGCATGAACCTCTGGCCTACACATGCACACACACACACACACACACACACACACACACACACACACACAGACACACTTTCAGTAACATGTACATGTACCCATACATGCGAACACACATAGACACATGCCCACTTACAACACATACATGCATATGTAACAAAACCAAAATAAATAAAGGTCTGGAGAGATGGTTTAGAGATTGAAAATGTTTGCTGCTTACTCTGACTAGTTTTATGTCCACTTGACTCAACCTGCAGTCCCTGGGAAGACATAAGATGCCTCCATAAGATTGGCCCATAGACAAGTCACTAGTATATTTTCCTAATTAGTGATTAATATGGGAGGTCCCAAGCCATTGTGGCTGGTACTGTCAGTGGGTTCATAATCCTAGGTTCTATAAGAAAACAGGGTGAGAATTAAGGATACTCTGTTATGCTTAGAGACAGGAGTCTAACTTAACCATTCTCTGAGAGGCCCCACCCAGCAGCTGATCAAATCAGATGCTGAGACTCACAGCCACACCTTAGGCAGAGGTTGAGGAGTTTTGTGGAAAAGTGCATGGACAGGATAGAAGAACCTAGAGGGGACAAGAACACTGCAAGGAGACCAACAGAGATAACTAATCTAGACCCATGGAGGCTTGCAGAGATGGACACAGTAATCAAAGAGCACACATGGTCTGGGCCTAAGCCCCCTATACATATGTAACTGGTAGGCAGTTTGATCTTCATGTGGGTCCCCTAGTAAGTTGAGTGGATACTATCTATGACATGGACTCTGCTGCCTGCTTTCGATCACTTCATCCTAACAGAGCTGCTTTGCCTGGCCTCAGTGGATGGGGAGGAGCTCAGTTCTGATGGGACTTGATGTGCTGGGCTGGGTTGGTGGTGAGTTTTATGTGGACAGCGGAAGAGAAAAGGGAGGGCAATACGATCAGGATGTAAAGTGCATATATAAATTAAGTTTTTTTTTAAAAGAAAGAGAAAGAAAGAAGGGAGAGAAGGCCATGTAAACAGCACCGTTCTTCAGCCTCTGCATCAGCTGCAGCCTTTAGCTTCCTGTCTTGAGTCCCCGGATAATGGTCAACCAGTTGTCATATTAAAGAAACCATTTCCTCCCCAAGGTGGTTTTCGTCTCGGTGTTGTATCACAGCCAACCAAGACACTGCTCTTGCAGAGGACCTGAGTTTGGCTTCCAGCACCCAAATTGGGCCACTCACAACCATCTGTAACTCCAATTCCAGGGGGGGTCTGATGCCCTTTTACAGCTTTTGCTAGCACCTGCACACAAATAGAATACTTTCAGTACATATACACATAAGTAAGATTAAAGTAAATCCATTTTTTGGGGTGTGGAGAGTATTGTCAGTGCAAGGGGCATATCTTCCTTTAATAGATGTATTGTAAATTTTAATTAAATAAACTGTAAGGTTCCTTGAGGCTTTATCAGATAACCTTGGCGCCATTGGCCTCTTGTCCTTCCTTCTTCCGGTACCAGACACAAAATACTTCCTTTCAAACAGTTGGACAGAGTAGTCCAGCTGACTCCTAAAACAATATGGACTATTGCTGTGGTGCTTGGCTGCCTCTCAGAGGTTTGAGGTAAACCCATATTGCTGATGATTCCATCTGGATTTAACCTAAAATCCTTCTTCCTCAGATCTAGCTTCCCCAGCACCAGAAAACACTATGCAATCTGCCAAACAAGGGAAGCAATGACTAGTCCTACCCATCTTCAACACCCATGAGTTGCGATAATGACCAAGATGGCAAGATACCATAACTGTGCAACAGTGGCCCTCACATATTGATGGTAACCAACAGCTGTCTAATTGAACTTACAACCTACTCAACAGGAGGAAAAGCATGCCTGGTACAAAAAAACCTAACCATCCTCCTGGGGTTTGTGGGGTCATACATCTTAGAAAAGAACCCACTATTGCTAATTTTCTAGACTAGCATAACTTATAAACTTATCACTATACTCATAGACAAGTATAGCTGTCGCCCCTCATAAAAATATTTATCTCCACTACACATGAAGATAATTACAGAAAACCACAGCTAGACACAATGCAGAGATCAACAGACTGTGAGGAGCCCAGCCCCCCCAATGGATACACCTACATCACAGCTCCTGCATCTAAGGCTCAAGAAACATCACGCAGAGAGCTTAAGAGCCAGAATGCCAGGAAGTCCATTGAGAAAGAGTCCCTCCTAGAAATAGCTGCATGAACAAGATTAGAACAGTGGCAATACCAGTAGACAGGCTCACACAGAAGGGGGCAAATCTCACAAGGCCATACCCCTGGACAAGAACTACAGCCAGCTAATGACTGCTGAGCAGAGGAGAATTAACCTCTCCCAGGAATGAGCTCTCTAATTGATTATCCAATACAAAGTGGTCCTCCTGAAGCCATAGACACATAAACAACAAAATTAGACCTGGCAGGTTTTGTGTATATATTTGTGCATTCTTATAAACAAGTACTTGCGTTTATAACAATAATAAAAAAAATAGGTATCAATTTGAGAAAAAGGGGAGGGATGTGGGAGGGGACTTGGTAGCAAGTGGAGGGGGTAAAGGGGAGGGGTAAGTGATGAAATTATATTTTAATTAAACATGTATAAACTTTTAAAAGAGTAAAAAAGAATACCACAGAAATAAATGAATATAGACAACCTATGTCCTCTTCCCTCACTGTATAGCGTGTCACTGCGCAAAGGAAAACTAATAAGTACCTTCTGGGGCTTTGAACAATGGTCTTAGAGTTGAGAAAAACATCAGCTCTAACAACTGACATGTGACTTCTTTTTGCAACCCCGGTGCATTTGGAGAAAGCATCTGTGCTTTCGATTTGAAAAAATGCGGCGAAGGGTGCAAACAGGCAGGACTCATTTCGATCGTACTGTATCAATAGGAGTGTTTTCAGGCGGTCTGGAAAGGTTGCGCACCCTATGGTTCTCTTTAATTCCCATCTCTTCTACTCATTTGACAAGATGAGTTTCCTCAACAGCTAAGCAGACAAACACAGAAAGTGAAAAAGAAACATGTATCGCTATTCTTTTTCATGAATCAAGTAAACGTGTTATCTTTTAAAAGGGTTTATTTTGTTGTAAACTGTGTGCATATGTGTATACTTACATACGAGTGAAGTGTCCAGGAAGGCCAGAAGAGGAAGTTGGACATCCCAGAGCTGGATTTCTAGGCAGATGCGAGCCACCTGACATGGATGCTACAAACTAAACGCAGATGCTCGGCAAGAGCAGCAAGGGCTCTTAAGCACTGAGCTCTCTCTCCTCCCTCACTATACTCATTCTGAGATACATGACCCAAAAGAAAACAATTACTTTTCTGTCATTAAGATGTATGATTTTCTTCATCCTCTTTTGTATGTAGACATGCTTGTATAGCTATATGTGCTGGGGTGGAGGTACAAGGTAGCTTGTGTGTGTGTGTGTGTGTGTGTGTGTGTGTGTGTGTGTGTGTGTGTGTGTGTGTGTCCCAAAGGTCAATGCTATGTTTCTTCCTTAATCACTCTCTGTCTTGTCTTTTTTTTCAGATAGGATCTCTCACTTAAACTGCAGGTAACTGATTGGCTCAACTGGTTGGCCAGCCAGAGCCCCCCTAAATGCACAGATCTTTCTGTCACTCTTTACACAGGGCCGGGGGTTACAGGTATGAGCTGATAATCCGGATTTAGCTTTTGTTGTTGAGGATCTGAACCCAGGCTTTCAGCTGTAATGTGTGGCTTACTTGGGGGTTCTTGGGTCTTGGAATATGCTCCTGGAAGAGCCTTGTTTCTGTTACTGGCTGTGATATGAACAATTTGGTCCAACGTATAGCCCATCATTGCACATACCACACTCACATCACAGAGAGATACAGTAATTACTTTATCTGACTCTGGACTAGAATTTCAAATCAATCAGCAAAATCATGTTTTGCTGTTCATAAGTCAGTTGGAAATTTTGCTGGTTCATATTGTTGCTAACCTGATTGGCCCTGGAGTCAACCATGAGACACGCCTCTGGACAGTTCTAGAAAGACATTTCCTGGGAGGATTAACTGAAGAGGAAGACTGTCCCTTAGAACGATTAGCATTTTTTAGTGGTAGCTCACATGTAAGCATCTCCCAGGGAATATCTATTTCTTTTGGATTATCCACCTTCATTTCCTGCTGGTGAGTGCATCTATGCTGCTGCTGCTGCTGCTGCTGCTGCTGCTGCTGCTGCTGCTGCTGTCACCATCCTCCACTGGCATTAAGACCTAGCTTCTTCATCCTTCCAATGTGAAGTGAGGGCCAGTGCCTCTTCAGAGAGTCTCATGCCTTCAATCACCAAATTGGAACAGTTGAGGCATCCAGTCTCATGGACTGAGTAGCTAGTGCTTTCTCCACCGCTCCGGTGTGTAGACTGTCATTGTTGGAATAACCCAGCTCACATCATATAAGCCAGTCTAACAAACCCCTTTGTCATGTATATTTATTCTACCTGTCCTGAAGCATGAATCCACACACAGAATCTTGCCAAAGGACCTCAGACATTCTGGTAGACCATCTTTCATCTCTACCATGTGTGCTCAAGGCCAGTTCCAGCTGTTTCTCCTGCTAATGAATGCCTTTATTTCTTTAACTGGTACAGTTTCAACAGTCTAAATTTGCAGAGGCTGCAGCAGGAAGCTTTTTGCAGAAACACGGTTACTGGTGTGAAAGGTATCTTTGAGCAAATAAAGAGTGAAGAAATCCTCCGGGGGAGAGAATTCATCTTATTTGTCTAAAAGAGTGATGATTTTGTTTAACCCGGCAGTCACCCCCTCCTTCAACTCAGTGCTTGGAAAATAATAATTGCTGACTTTTTAATTGTTTGGGCTGATAAAACTGTCAAGTGAGCACAAGCTATATCAAAACCAGCTGCGTGTCATTTTCTTTTGTGTGTATATATGTCAAAATCTGTTTTTCTACACTTAAACTTTCTGTCTTCTCTTCGTAGAGAAAACATAATTAGCCCCTTTTCAAGGATAATTTCATATTTGCCTGAATCCACTTGCCTCCATTTTCTGTTGTTTCTTTTGTTTGGTTTTGTTTTGTTTCTTCCTTTGGGGAAAGAAAGGTTAAAGTATTTTTGCTAAGGCAATTGTTCATCTGTTATGTTCAAACAATGAGTTATTAATCTATGTTTCTTTACTGTATGCCGAAAGTATATTAATTTTAATTATTTTATTTTTATGCCCGTGAGTGTGTGTGTGTGTGTGTGTGTGTGTGTGTGTGTGTGTGTGTGTGTGTGTGTGTGTGTGTGTGCGCATGCTTGCAAGTGTCTACTGTAACTGGAAGAGGAGTGGGTTCTGCTGGAGATAGAACTACAGTTGGTTGTGAGCCATCTGACTACACGGGTACTTAGACTCAATCAAAGGTCTCCAAAAAGAGCATCAAGTGGTCTTAACCACTGATCCATCACTGTATCCTCTGAAAGTCATATTTATGTAAACACCTGTATTACTTACCTCTCAGGCCATTGTGGTAGAATACTTGATAAGGAAGAATAATGATCTAGTTTGCTTCTTTGTTCCTGTGATACAACACCAAACTCTCTCTCTCTCTCTCTCTCTCTCTCTCTCTCTCTCTCTCTCTCTCTCTCTCTCACACACACACACACACACACACACACATACACACACACACATATGCATGCATGCACACACACACACAGTGTGGGGGAGGAAAGGGTATATTTTTATAGTACAGGTAATAGTCCATCAATGAGGAAAATCAAGGCAGAGAAACTATGGAGGAACACTCTTTATGGCTCATTCTCATACTGCCCAGACCCTCCTGCCTAGGGATGACACTACCCTCAGTGAACATCAGTTAGTGATGAAGAAAAACACTTCCCAGACATGTCCCCAGGCCAATGATATGGAGTCAATTCTTCACCTGAGGTTCCCCATTCTCAGGTGACTCAGGGTTCAGTCAAGTTGACAACTGAAGCTGACTACGAGAGTTCAGAGAGTTCCTAATGAGGGCTGCTTACAGGACAATGTGGCACTCCTCTGTAGCTATTATCCTATCAGGAACTCTAGCCCATGAAGCAGGTGGTTCTGGCTACTTCAAGTGTAGGATGTCCTCTCTGGTCACACTCTCCCCAAATGCTACAAGAGGCATGCCTTGCCCATTTCCTAGGTGACTATTAATCTAACCAGGTTGACAATGAAGGTAAAATCCCAATGTGGACTTAGTTAAAGTCTGAAACTAAGGAGGGGGAGACTCGCCCTGATAGTGATAAGGGACAGCACTTTCCTATAGGGTACCCATCAGGTCTTCACTTTATATGGGACCAAGGTATGAAGAGGTCTAAAGAAGAAGCTGTGTCACTTGCTTCCTTTCACTTCTTCTTGGGTGTGTCTATCTTTGCTGTCATCATCCTTTTCTGACATTACAGCCCTGGATTCTTTGACTTGCTAGTGCTGACTCTCTCTTGCTAGTGCTGACTAACTACTCCTGACTCTCTAGGGAACATCTGTGATTTCATCTTTATTGGGGCAACTGAGGCACTCAGCTCTGTAGAGTGAATAGCTACCAGGTTCTCAGCCTCTCTGCTGGGGTGTGAGTAGCAGCTGTTAGACATCTCAGACACTATCTTGTGAGTCAATATAATAAACCTCTTAAATCTCTCTCTCTCTCTCTCTCTCTCTCTCTCTCTCTCTCTCTCCCTCTCTCTATTTGTGTGTGTGTGTGTGTGTGTGTGTGTGTGTTTGGTACTGCTCCTCAAGAGACCACTGAGTACTAATACACAGGTAAGCACTTCAAATCTTTACAAAGGTTGCCAGGCACACTGACATAACCCAGCATCTGGGAGGCATTTGCAGGAGGATTGTAACTCGGAGCCATCCTGAGATACACAAGGAAACATTTACTAAGAGATATAGATAGATAGATAGATGACATGATAAATAGATGATTGATAGATGATAGATATAGATAGACAGATGATAGCTGATAGATTAGATGATAGATGATATAGATAAATGATAAACATATGATTAATAGATAGATATAGACAAACAGATATACATAGACAGAAAGGCAGACAGATAGATGGATAAAGAGATTGAGAGAGAACCAACCTCTCTTGAGGAAAATCCCCTGGACTGTAGTCACAGGTAGCTAGCTATGAGCCGCCTGGCATAGCTTCTGGGGATTGAACTCTGGTTCACCCTCTGCAAGAGCCGCAGATGTTTTTTAACCATCTTTCCAACTTCAGAAACACATTCTTTTTAACATCAGATTCCAGCAAGTTCAGATCCACATTTTTCCCCTAGAGCTGCCGAGCCCAGGAGCCTTCAACTCTCCTTGCCTTCCCACCCCACCCCGCCCTCTGCTCAAAACGATTTGTGTTCATTTTTTTATTTTATTTTATTTTTTATCCTTTAAAGTAAAAAGAGATCCTGACACTGCATTTCCTACCCGGGATGATGCAGAATTACATCAAGCAGAGTCTGTAAAGAGGTGGTATGTGCTAGCTACAGTGCCAGCGACCATTTATGTAGCAGCACAAATTGGAAAGGATTAAATGAAAATCACGGGGCTGGATAAGATCAGGAGGCAGTGAGAACAGAACAGAACCTTGCTTGAATTTTAACTAAAGGCCTTCGGATCCTGCCAACTCCACCATTTTACAGAATAACAATAGGAGCCTTAATTGCTTCCATCACAAGGCAAGAACTGAAGGTGTGAGTGTGACATAGGAAAGGCCTCTCACTGTAGAAGGCTGCCTAGGAGATAAAGCTTCATGGTCACTCCTCAACTGCTCGTGTGTAAGAAAGGCTCCGTGTGCAGACGGAGAGGGTGTTTACGAGCACTTGTGCAACTGTGAGGAGCAGAGTTCAAATCCCAACACCCATACAACAAGCAGGGCATCTCACACAGGCCTGTAAAACCAGATGTAAGGGGGTTGGAGACAAGGGGGGGTCTTAGTTTGGGTTTTATTGCTGTGGCGTGACACCATGACCAAGGAAAACCTTGAATTGGGGCTGGTTTACAGTTTCAGATTGTTAGTCCATGTTCATGCCATAGTGGGAAGCATGGCAACAGGCAGGCAGACACGGTGCTGGAGAAGGAGCTGAGAGCTCTGCAACTTGATTGGAAGTCAACAGAAGGAGGCTGTGAGCCACACTGGGTGGAGCTTGAGCACACACAACCTCAAAGCCTGACTCCACAGTGACGCACTTCCTCCAAGCAGTCCACCACCACTACACTAACAAGCCCATACCTCCTAATAGTGCCATTGCCAGTGGCCACACATTCAAGCACATCAATCGATGGGGGCCATACCTATTCAAACAACCACACAAGGGTAGCTGGGGCTTTCTGCCTTCTGGCATAGCTGAGAATATATGAGCCCCGGGTCTCAAGAAGAGAGCCTGCCTCAAAGGAGGAGATGGAGAGTGATGGGAAAGGAACCCCAATACTCTCTTCTTGCCTTCTCCACATGCACAGGCTTATATGGCCTATACATATGCATACACACTTAAACTCAAACACATACATACATACACACACACACACACACACACACACACACACACACACACGGTGTTTTAATCTTTGGGAAAACTTTACTTCTCCTCCCAGACAGTCATGTCCCTGTTGGAACAGTAGGAGCATCCTGCCTGCCAAGGGTCACATCTTAAAAACATTGATAGCTTTTCTCCCCAGGCAGCCTGTATAGCAACTTCTGGCACCATGAATGCTAGCCAGCAGGAAGGCAGCTTTCAGCTTGGTTGAAGCTTTGTTTCTTGGTAGCTTGGGTCCAGATGCGTGCTGTCTTCAGCAACACAGTCTTTCTATCTAGTTTTAGCATGCCATCAAAATCCATGACAACAGCTGTATTGTTTGGGGACCTACCTGGAGCCCCCGGCCCCTCATCAACAACTCACAGTGAGATTTTCCTTTACAAACCTGTGTCTTCTGGAAGGAGCACTGTTTAATTTGCATCTCGAAAGCAATCCATTAGACCTAGCCCATCCGAGAACATTAGACATTTCACAGCACAGCTAAACAGCCACCTTTTCTACATCTAAGTGGATGTCAGGTCACGGAGCAGATTCCTGCACGGTATGCACGAGCTGTGGCTACATTTGCAGTCTCTGCGTGGAAGTTGTTGTGACAGCCCTGAAATAGTAACAAAGGTGCTCCACTGAAATATGTACAAATGTCACAAGAATGGGTGTCATCTCTCAGAAACATTCCCATACCCTATATCTCCACATTCTTATGCAGTAGAGACTTCAGGGCTGTAGTCTAGGAAGTGTTTGCTGTTCAAGTCTAAAGATCTGAGCTGGGTCCTCCAGAGCCCACATAAAAATCCAGGCATTGCATCATGTGCCCACCATCCTCGGGATATGAGTCAAAGACAGGTGGGTCTGCAGAGCTCAGTGGCTAGCCAGTGCAATGGAACTGGCAAGCTCCAGGCATGAGAGAGAGAGAGAGAGAGAGAGAGAGAGAGAGAGAGAGAGAGAGAGAGAGAGAGAGACACAGAGACAGAGACAGACAGAGAGAGACAGAGACAGACAGAGACAGACAGAGACAGAGACAGAGACAGACAGAGACAGAGACAGAGACAGAGAGAGAGACAGAGAGAGAGAGAGAGAGAGAGAGAGGGAGAGAGAGAGGGAGAGAGAGATGCTATCTCAGGAAACAACGATAACGGTTCTTACAAAAAGATATTTGAGGTTGACTTCTGGCTTCCACATGCATGCACACACCCCATATGTACCTATACTCGCATGAGCATCTACACACATGTCCACATAACACACACACACACACACACACACACACACACACACACACACGCACCACATAATGCAGTCATACTACAAAAAGCACATAAAACACACATACATACTCATAACACTTGTAGGATTAATAATAGGGGTATCAGAAAGACCAAACAGGGTGAGGGGCGTCACAGTAGTCACAATGCATTTTATACATGTGTGATATTGTCAAAGAAAGAATGGAATAAAAGTTAAAAAAAAATTCCCCCTGAGTTCTGGAAGACAGCTCAGTGAGGAATAAACGGGAAGAGGAGCTTGCAAGAACTGCGGAAAGAGGAAACCCTGGCGAAATGCTGCTTAGACACTTCCTGCTGGCATGGATGAGAGAATTGCCCAGAAGATAGCATGAAGGGAACAGAGGAAGCCCCAAATATCTCTACGGCATAAGTATTAGCATGCTAATGTTGGGGCTAGAGAGACTCCTCGTTGGCTAAGGGAGTTGCTGTGCAAATATGAAGGTGCAGCTTCAATTTTCCACTACCACGTAAAAAGCTGGGTGCAGCCTTGCATGTATCTATGCCCCGATGCTATGGTGGCCAGAGGCAGGAACATCAATAGGATTTGCCCACCACCAGGCTGTCCAGTTGCAGACTGTACTTCAAGTGGATGAGTGGAGCTCCTGATGTCCTCCTCTGGCCTCTGTAGAGAGGGCATGCACGCACACAGGCACACATGTATGCAAATGCGCACACGAGCGTGCGTACACACATGCACTAAAGAAAAATGTAAGAAAAGAAAAATGACTCTTGTCACATTAGTATTGCTGTGCCCAGCGAAGAATGACTGTAGGGGCACCTTTTGTGGTCTGCGTGGGTCCCCCATAATTAAAAGGTTGAATTAGTCATGTAAACAAATTACCTTGAACAAAGGGGTTTACAAATTCTGGCTAATTGGCTTAAATTCCCTAAAGCTTTCCACCGTTTTTTTTTTTTAATTCAATAACACAGTGTAAATTTTCCAGTTAGGGAAACTCTAACAGGAATTGGCAGAAAACTAAATAATTGATATTGTCAGCAAGAGCGGCAGCAAGCACCGGTGTTATTGTTTGCCAGCAATTTCCAGGGAGGATAAAGCATGAGGTTTAATGAATTAACAATAGAAGCCGTCGACAGCTGGTTCTCAGTGGCCTCTCCATAGGCTTGGCCTCTGGCTGGGGAAAAAAAAGTCCTAAAGTACATATGACTAGACATAATGCTGGCTTGGAATATAACAAAACACACCGTGGCAACCGGGGCGCTTTATGGTGGGCCTGGAAAGCATAATGAACCTGCGTAGATTATTCGCATGCCAGTTGCTGTCTCCGAGCTTTGCATTCGTTGTCAGGAGGAACAAACATCCAGTATCAAAAAGGATAATGCTAACTGTAGAGTCTCCAGACACTCCAGGGCTTGAGAAGGGAAGAGGGAGTTCTTGTTAGTGACAGTCAGAGTTTCCAAAAGTCCACTGTTGGTGTGACTGCAAATTGATGCAGTCACCATGGAAACTAGTGTGAAAGGTCCTAAAAAACAAACAAACAAACAAACAAACAAACAAAAGTAGAACTACCATAGCATCCAGCTATGTAACCCTTAGATATATGCCTGAAGAAGTCTAAGGCACTCTACTACCAAGATGTTTGGAGAGATGGCTCACTGGTTAAAAGCTCTTATTACTTTTGCAGAGGACCTAGGTTTGGTCCTCAGCATTTATGGCAGACAGTTTACAGCTTTAGAGCCATCTGTAGCTCCAACTTTAGGAAATATGACACCCTCTTCTGGCCTCTGCAAATACCTGAACTAACATACACACACACACACACACACACACACACACACACGCCTGCATGCATATATACATGCACGCACACATATAATCAAAAATAAAATAAAGCCCTTTTAAAAAATTATATTTGCACGTTCATATTTTTTGTAGTACTCTTCACAATAAGCAACTTATGGAAGCAGCTTAGATGCCACTTGATTGACTGGAATTATAGATCGTATCCACAATGGTATGTTTTTAGCTATAAAGACACACTAGATTATATCACTTGCAAGAGATAGATGAAATTGGACATCATTATGTTAAGTGAAATAAGCCAGACTCAGAACGTAAAACACCACGTGTTTCTTCTCATAAACAGAACCCAGATTTTTTTTAAATCAGTCATGAAAAAAGAAGGTGAGCTATTTTGAAGGGGGGGGGGGAGTGACTGGTGGGAAGGCCAGGAAAGCATAGTGGGCGGGTAAATATGATCAAGGAATGTTATGTATAAAAAATGTCTTTGTGAAACTTAGATTTTTTTTTGCAATTAACAATAATTATAAATAAAAAGAATCTAATTTAAACTGCATATTTACTCTGATGGCCAGGGTTAACCGTTAGCTTGACAGAATTTAGCTGGCATCACCTGGGAGAGAGCTCTCTGGGCACACCTGTGAGGGGGCTTATTTTGATGGCGTTAATTGAGTTGGGAAGACTTGTGCCCATTCTTAGGGCTGGGACTAGAGAAAGCAAGCTGAGCACAGGCAAGCATGCATTCATCACCATCACCTCGGATGTGATGATGTGATGGATAAACCATTAAGTGCTGCTCCCGTCATGATGGGCTAGGCCATCACTTGTCATAAAACACTCCTTCAGTGGAACTCGCATTGAACCCTAATAGTTCTGCCCAAGTCCCAGGGAGAAGGATGAAGTCATAAAACTTAAATGCACACTATTTAATAGTGTTCATGTTCAACCTGTTTTTATGCATATGAGTGTGCATCTACATTGGGCTAGGTGCACCTAAATGCAGTGTACACAAAGTCCAAAGGCCAACTGTTTTGGATCCCATGGGCTGGCATTACAAATGATTATGAGTAGACCAACTGATGTGGGTGCTGGAAACCAAAGTCGGGTCCTCTGCGAGAGCAGCGAGCACTCTCAACTGCTGATCTGACTCTCTCCAGCCACTGTGTGCTGTTAACTGACACAATAACTGGATGTAGTTAGGGGCTGAAATACGGCAAATCTTTATCTCTCCGCATGTACATGAAGCTTGTGTGGGCTCGCGTGTATGTTAGCATGCACATGCCAACGTGCGCATGTGGTTGTTAGAAAGGAACCTTAGGAATTGCTCTTTGCCTGCCACCTTGCTTGAGACAAGGTCTCTGCTCTTCATTGCCGCATGCGTGTGAGCTCTCAGGGATTCTCCTGTCTCCATATCCCATATCCTGGTAGGCATTCTGGGATTACATGAGCTCTGGGGACTTGAACTCAGGTCCTCAGGCTTGTATACATGCTTTATCCACCGAGCCACCTCCCAGCCCTTCAGTGTGTTATTTTTTTTAATACAAACATACAATAAATATGTAATAATCAGGTGAGGGTAATGGGCCTCTCCATTGCCTCAGACAGTTATCATTTCTTCGTATTCTGAACATTTGAATTCTCTCTACTAGATTTTTTTTTTGAAGTAGAAAATTAATTGCTGTCAACCTCAGTCGTGTGGCGGTCCAAGAGAACAGCAGAAGTTGTTCCTCTGAGTCCATTACACCCCTTTGCTTTACGTGTCAGCCGCCCCTTCCGAGGCTTCCCTTGAAATGTTCTCAAGCGACAAAGCAAGTCTGATTTAAAAAGCCTTATAAAACTGAAAGATGAATGCAAAAACCACGACAGGGTCCTGCCCAGCCCAGTGGAATAAAACGGTTTTCAACAGGAGGTATTTCACTAATGTTTGATTCATTCCATTTTCCCCAAACATTTTTTTTACTGTGTTTTCATAAATCTATTTTCTCTAAATGAGATCTTTCTCCTTTTATCTGTCAGTTCACTTTGAGACATAAATATATGGAAGATGGCTCAATGGGTAATAATAGCACTGGCTGAATAAATGTGTGTGTGTGTAGGGGCGGGCCAGACAGTTTTCCAGGGCCCATATAACAATCCAAGCACAGTGCTGTGTGCCTATACCCTCAGAGATGTGGGGGGCAGAGACAGGAGGATTGGTGAGGTTCAGTGAGAGATTCTGTCTCAAGGGAGTAAGGTGGACAGAGAGATAGAGCAGGATACACCAGATATCCTCCTCTGACCTCCCACGTCACATGGGAGTGTACACTTACCCATACACATATTCACATATTACACAAACACATAGATATACACAGTCACATACATGTGCACATACCACACACATGCATATATACACACGTGTATAACACACACACACACACACACACACACACACAATCACATCTCAAAGAAGACATAGCAGCTTTCAGTTTTGATAGATGAGAATTTTTACTTCCCTTCCTATTATTTCTGGTGACTTACAAATACTTTTTTTAGTTCCATAACCAGCGTTTTTGTGCTTGTGCTGTGATTACAATGGAGCTAACAGGAATGCCTTCTTCTTTGTACTGCTCCCCCACTCCCTCTGTATTTAATAATTGTTGTATTTGTCTTTGGCTTATTTTCCACTAACCCCGAGGAGAAGGATTTCTCTGTAAACTGGCAAGTTTCTGAGATCCACCTTTGTACATCTTTATGATTCTCTGAAGCTGTTGCTTCATTTGTTTCTCAGAGATGTACTTTATGGGGCCATCTGTTCTCCGACAACTGCGGCCACTCTCATTATGGGTTTAGCTGGGAATGTCTTCTTTGAACTCTTTTACTTCTCTCAAGTGCACTGATGACTCCGAGGAGATGGTTTGGTGAATAATCCACTTGCCACACAAGTGCAAGGACATGACTTCCGAGTCCGCATAAAAGCCAGAAGCAGAGACACTTGTCTGTAATCCCAGGAGGTGGAGGGAGGTGGAAGGCAGAGACTGAGGAACCCTAGGAGGCTCCAGAGGCAGAGAGCCTGGTTATGGACCAGAAGGCAACATGAAGAGACTCCTTCCTGTGGAGGCCTATGCCTGGCAGCTGAGGCTGTCCATGTGTGCTCTATGCTCATAACTAACACACACACACACACACACACACACACACACACACACACATGCAAACACATGCACACACTTGCATGCACACACGCAAGCACATGGACACGCACACTATTATACACAAACACATGCATCACATGCACATACATGAACATACATGGATATGCACACAAACATGCACATTCACACATGTGCATGCGTGCACAAACACACATACACACACGTGTGCACACTTAAATAAAGTAAGCTTGCTTCCACCTAGAATTTTAGTTCGTTACTTTCATTCTGTCTTATTTATGAAGGTGTAACCCCACTGTCTTTTGGTACCAAACATTTCATTTTATAAAACTGAGGCCATTACTGTCCCCCGCTCCCCTTGGTCCCTTAATTTGTTGTCTGGAAGCCTTTCAACTAGTTCCCTCTAACCCCTTTCTTTGTGAACTTTGTTTTGTTTGTTTGTTTTAAAGATTTATTTATCTATTATTTATACAGTGCTCTGCCTGCATGTGCACCTGTAGGCCAGAAGAGGGCACTCGATCTCATTATAGAATGTTGTGAGCCACCATGTGGTTGCTGGGAATTGAACTCAGGACCTCTGGAAGAGCAACCAGTGCTCTTAACCTCTGAGCCATCTCTCCCAGCCCCCTTTCTGAACTTTTATAATGATTTTTTTCTTAGTCTTTCATTGTGGATTTTTTCTATACTATTACTTTGATCATTTTCTGTGTCCTGTTTTTGTTTCATAATTTCTTAAATACTTCATCTCCAAGGTAGAAACATTTATTTATTATATCTTATTTTTCTTGTATTTTAATTAGTTGACATATGTGTGTGTGTGTGTGTGTGTGTGTGTGTGTGTATGTGTAGGTGGTGTTCATATGTATTTGTCATGGAGTGTGTTTAGAGGTCAGAGGGCAACTTGTGGGGAGTCAGTTCTCTCCTTCCACCACATGGGTCCCAGGAATGAAGCTCAGGTTGGCCCTATATTTTAATTTCTAGTTTTCATACCCCTCTCTCTCTCTGTGTGTGTGTGTGTGTGTGTGTGTGTTTGTGTGTGTGTGTGTGTGTGTGTGTGTGTCTGTGTCTATGTGTGCACATGCAGGTGCATTTCTTGGCTTTCCTATACAGCCTTACTGAACTATTTTTCACTACTGAATTTTACAATCTGATTTTATTCAATTTCTAAAGTAGAAGGCTGGCTTACATCTATCAGTCCCTTCCTGTAGATCTCTCACACAGTCACTAAGGGCTCAGATGTAATGTCCCCTCTGCCTGTTGCCATCTCACTCCGTTTTCTTACACCTGTGCATTGTGACCCAGAGCCTCACCATCTCTACGCCCTTTCTACCATTGTGTCTCATGCACATTTGTGTTATTAATTTCGCAGAGACACACATGTGAGTTTTGCTGGGATATTGGTTCTTCTTAAATAAGATCACAAAATCTGACATGAGGACTTGAAAGCACAAAGACGTTCTTCGCAAATAGGTAAGTTCCATGGAGTTTTTTAAAGAGACTTGGAAATGCGGCCTTGTCTCTAAATCCCAAAGCAGACTGCGGTTTTGATATTTCTTCCATTGCTTGGTTCGTTTGTCTCTGTTGGAGGCAAAGTCGAGAGGAGAGTCAGGCCCTTGTTAAGTGTGTGATGCTGTGGTGGCCGGAGGCAGTCCCTGGATGTGTAAAGGGGTAATTGGTAATTAGAGTTATGTCGTTCACTCCCAGGTAGTGTGTCTTACTTATTGGTGCCAGTGAGTGTGGAGGTCAGAAGAGGGCATCAGATCTCCTGGAGCTGGAGTTACAGGCGGTTGTGAGCTGCCTGGTGTGGGTGCTGGGAACCAAGCTCAGGTCCCTGCAAAAGCAGCCTATGCTCCTAAGCACTAAGCCATGTCTCCAACCCTGTTTTCTTCATCTTTAAAATAATGCTTCAAGGGCCAGAGAGATAGCTCAGCAGGTAAAGGCACTTGTAACTAAATCTGACAACCTGTATTTGATCCCAGGAACCCACATGGTGGAAGAAGGGAAGGGACTGTCACAATTTGTCCTTTGACTTCCACACATGTGCCGTCTCTTGTGAGCACACAGACTAAATAAATGTATGTAACGTACCTGTAAGTGATGGTTAAACTATAATTGTGTTAGTCGAATGTTCTCTTGCTGCGACATAGTATATGATTTTAAAAATCATATATATAGAAAAATGTTTTTATATGTTTATATAAAAATGATTTGTTAAGCTGGGTGTGGTGGTGAACACCTTTTATCCCAGCACTTGCAATGCAGAAACAGGTGGATCTCTGAGCTCGAGGCCAGCCTGGCCTACAGAGTGAGTTCCAGGACAGCCAAGGCGACAGAGAGAAACCCAGTCTCAAAAGAACCAATAAATAAAATAAAAAGTAAGTTAGAAATAAATACATAAATAAGAGAGAGAGAAAGAAAGAAAAAAGAAAGAAAGAAGGAAGAAGGAAGGAAAGGAAGGAAGGAATAAATAAATAAATATTTATTCTGCTCCACGGCACCATGCCAGGGAAAGCATGCTGGGACAGAGGAGCATACATCATTGCAGCCAAGGAGGAGGGGAAGGGAATAGTGGGCGCCATTCATCTTCCCCTTTTGTTTAAGCCCAGGCCACGAAGCCTACAGGATGGCACCGCCCACATCCAGGTTGAACCCCCTCTGCCATATTTAGTTAATCCTTCCTGGAACCACAACTGTCCCAGAGATGCACTTTACCCAATGTCTCCTAGGTGTCTCTCAATCCAACGAGATTGACGATCTAAAAGAAACAACATGATCCATAAGGGTGGCTTTATCACTAGACCAGGCTACAGAAACTAGATGGGAAAGAGCCACTGCCAACACTTGGGTCAGCAGAACGGATGGACACAGGCTCAACCCTGTGCTGACAATCAGCTGCATTTGTCTTAATCCCCTCAGCAGTTTTGCAGATAGCAGGCAGGTTGGCAGAGTTAAATTACAGCACCCTGTGATCTCCCCCAAAGCCTTTTTATGTGTCAATTCACGTGTCTGTTTTACTAGGGCGAGGGGGAGGGTAAGAGTTAAAGGAAATCTCTCAACACTCATTTTAACCCAACTGCCTAATTATGATTATAATGTCTCGATGATTGAGCAGGACCAACAAAGCAACATTCACTTCTTAGATCGTAGTTCAAGGCCTGCTAGCCATGCATGAAGTTTTGTTAATGAGCGTGAGAAGCCCACAGCCAAGTCTCTGGATGCTGCTATTAAACTCTACCTAATCCTTTCCTTCAAGGAGCATCAGACAAAGACGATGGGCTGACTTTTTGTTCAGGCTCTGGGCCTTTCTGTTTGATACATCAGTTCATAGGTAATTGAGTTCTGCTAATTGATAAGAAACGTCACTGTCACCAAACTATACAATAAAAATAAATAAATAAATAAATAAATAAATAAATAAAATCAAACTATGTCTGGGGAGATGGCTCAGTCAGTAAAGAGCTTGCCTCAGAAACATGACACTGGATCTGAGTTCTATCCCCAGAGCCTACTTTTAAAAAGCCAGGCATTGTGATACATGCTTGTAATTCCACTTTTGAGAGCTGAAGATGGGCAGAGAGATCCATAGGGCTCTTTCGACAGGCAGCCTAAGCCTATTTGTTGAATCCTGGCCAATGAAAGACCCCGAGTCATTAAAAAGGTAGACAGTTCTCTGGCCTCTATAGAGATACTCACACATGAACAAGCATCTTCTCACACACAGATCCCTCCAAATAACTAACAAATAAACTAAGCATTAAATATTTTTCCTTTGGACCTGACTATGCAGAGTGAAGTGTTCCCCTTCTCTGCCAAGTGTGATATGACTATTCATGACGTCAGAAACACTAACAGGATGGTCTTCTGTGCTATGTGCCCCAGGATGCTTTAGCCGGCAACTGACTCCCTTACAATCTTTGCTGGTTCCCGCAGAGGAGTTTGCGTGGCCTTAATCTCTTATGACAACATTAGGCCATATGTAAGGCTTTGAGAGATGCAGTGAGTTTAGAGGGGACCCTGCCAAGTACAGGTGACAGAAAGACGGAGAGAAAGTCAGGTCAGGTAAACATGGAAAAAGCTGTTGCTGACTGGGTGGGTACCATAGGCTGTGGTGGACTCCCCAGAGGACGTGAGCTTGCAGGAAGATGAGTGTATTCGATCCAGGGCAACATGAGAGTTAGGACCCTGTGACGCAAGAGGGGGGTCATTACTTTTTGGTTTGCCTGTTTGTGTGAGTGCATATATGTATGTGTGAGGAGTACACATACATGTAGGTGTTCATGCGTATGTGCATATGTGTGTGGATGCCAGAGAACATCCTCAAGGGGCGCTGTCCATCTTCTTTTGAAATAGGGTCTTTCACTCCCCCCTGGAACTCCCTCAATAGCCTAGGATGCCTTGCCAGTGAGCCCCAGGGATCCATTTTATCTCTACCTCCCTAGTGCTGGGATTACAAGCACAGACCACCACAACTGGCTTTTTTTAAAAGGCAGGTTCTGAGAGTTGAACTTGCTTCTTTATGCTTGTGAAAGAAATACTTTAATGACTGAGTTACGGGACCAACCATGGTTTTGCTTCTAAGAATTAGGAGCTGCTATTCTACGGAGCTGAGAACAGGGCTCAGTGCTTAAAGCACTTGCTTCCCAAGTGTAAGGACCAGAGTTTAGAGTCCCAGAACCCATATCAATGTTAAACATAATGGAAAAACAGCCTGGGAAGACAGACAAGGGATAGAGAGCAAGCTGGCTAGCAAAAAGGGCCGCATCACCCAGCTCTGGGCTCGACTGAGGAACTCTGCCTCAGTGAATAAGATGTGATGGAGTAAGACAGTAAATAAGGATGATTCTGTATGTCAACCTTAAGCCTTCACATATGTGAATTCCCATGTGCATGCATACCCACACTCATGTGTGTGGCCAAGCACATGCAAAACATGTATAAACTCTCTCTCTCTCTCTCTCTCTCTCTCTCTCTCTCTCTCTCTCTCTCTCTCTCTCTCACACACACACACACACACACACACACACACACACACACACCAAATCAATAAAGAAAAAGTCCAGGTTGTGACCAGCTTCTGCTTTAAAATGTTCTGGAAGTCAGAATGCATTTGCTGACTCCAGTGCTGTGCTCCCTGAAGCTCACATGCTGAAAACTTGATCTATAATTCTACAGCGTTAAGAGGTGGAGCCTCTAAGAAGTAATTAAGTGTTGCACAGCAGTTTCTGCAGAGATTAAAAAACTAAAAAAAAAAAAAACCCTAAAAAACAATAACAACAACAAAACCCTCCAACTTCCATCTTGGAGGAAAACTTGGAATTAAAAGGCAAGGGAAACAAAAGGATATTTTAGGGTAGAATGTTTACAAGGGGGTGGGGATGGGGATGGGGCGAGACCACAGGATGTTCTAAGGTTCTCTACCTGCGGGTCATGACCCCTTTGGAGGGCCACGTATCAGGTACCCTGCATATCAGATATTTACATTATGATTCATAACAGTATCAAAATTACAGCTGTGAAGTAGCAGTGAATTACATTTATGGTTGGGGGAGTCACCACAACATGAGGAACTGTGTTAAAGGGTCACAGCATTAGGAAGGTTGAGGACCACTGATGTAAGGGGAGGTGAAACTCTCCATCCTGCAAGGAAGCTGTTAAGACAGGAAGCAAATAACTCCAAAAAGCTCCATAAGTCACCTAAACGGACAAGACTGGCTGGATCCTTTCCTCCATAAGAGCATATAAGCAGTAAAGATGGCTGAGAGTCACTCTCAGACAAGCCCAGGCACCTGAAAGAAGCAGAGACCCGCAGACACGGCCAGCAGCCCGGCAGAGCCTCAGACCAACTGAGCTCACTGCAAAGGACCACCCTGCAACCTGTTGGGGAGCCTGCAGGTTCTGCCACAGGTTCTCCCGGCCTCTAGCTTTTGTGAGCTGTTGTCAGGAATACTTGGGTGGGCCTTTGGTGGTGAACCTGCCTTTGGGCAAGTAATATCTACTCCTGGAAGTAACCCCTCACCCACATCCCTGTAACCCTAACACTTACTGGTTCACCAAGTGGGACGTGGGTGGGATCTGTGCTTTGGTCTCTTATCAGTTCCCTGTCCGGGGTGGGTAGACATTTGTTCCTGTCACTCCAGATGTCACACAGCATTAGGTTCTGCTGGCTTCGCTCTCCTGGGTGGAATTAATGTCATTATGGAAGGGGTGGGTTCGTTGCTATGAGGATGGGTTCCTTATTTACAAGAGGATTGTTTTTCCACTCACTCCTCCTCACCATGACCTATCTCTCTGCCTTGTCCTTTGACTTCCATCATAGAATGATCTAGAAAAAAAAAGTGCCTTACTAGATATAGCCCCTTGATGTTGGTCTGTCAAAATGCATCTCTCTTCTTTGTAAGGTACCCAGGTGAACACCATAGGTGACTGAACTACGGTGTGGGGTTGCCTGACCCAGCATATGCCTTAGATGGAGAACCAGGAACAGTGCTGATTTCTACGACGTGTGATGTAATGATTAGAGGGTGGCATGTGGTGAGTGCACAGAATTTACCTGGACGGTGTACGTGTGCTCCACAGGAGCCCGGTAAATTCGTGCTTAAGGCTTCATTCCTAAACAAACTGTGGTTTCATTGATCTTTTCTGCAAGCATTTATTGAAAAATCTATGCTACTCCGGTCTCTGCATAGACAGGAAATGCAAAAAGGACGTAAGATATAGCCCTAGTCTTAAAGAAATTACCCGGGTCCAGTCACGAGGCAGGGAAGCTCATCAGTGGATAGGACACTACATCAAGCAATATAATAATTGCTGACATTATTATAACGTTTGCTCTATCAGGGCTAAGCACTTTAAATACACACTGAATTAATCCTGACTATAGGTCTGGAAGGTAAAGGCTCGGATAGTTTTACTTCTGTTGCTGTGATAAAATACCCTAATGTCCCCCCCTGCCAAATCACTTTAAAGAGAAATGAGTCTGTTCATCTTATGATTCCAGGTCAGGTCACATCCCATCAATGTGGGGAAGTCAAGGCAGGACCGTGAAGCAGCCGGTCACATCACATGCACAGACGAAGGCAGAAGGAGAGTGAATGCAGCCATGCTTAATGCTCAGCTCCCTCTTCGCCTCCTTTCCCCTTCCCCCTCCCCCACTCTCCTCCATCTCCCTCTCTCTGCCCTTACAGAGTTGAGGATCCAAACCCAGGAAGGGTGCTGCCCATCTTCACATTCATGGTGGCTCTTCTCACCTCAGCTAACGTAAATGTAATTTCCCACAGGCTGCTCACAGGCCAACATGACCTAGGCAGTCCCTTACTGAGACTCTCTGTGACTCTAGATTGTGTCACCTTGACAATTAAAGCTAAGCAGTACAGAAGATGTTCTTACCAGTCCTATTAAAGTAAGGGTCACAAAAGAGATCGATCCAATAGCTCAAAGTTGCATGGTTTGGGGTATAATTTGAATCCAAGGTTACCTGGGTACCAGTGTACCCTGTTAGTAATGATACTCAAGTCCAAGGGACACAATAGGTTCAGGAGCTTTGAAACTCAGAAGTGAAATACCCAAGTTAGGAAAGGGGAAAAATGGATTTAAGAGAGGGCAACAGAGAAAAAAAATGTTGAACTATGTTTAATTTTAATTCAATGGATCATTGTAGCATTCGGGAAATGGACTAAAGATATTCTTGGGGCCTAGGAGATGTCTCAGTCACTAACGTGCTTGCTGTGCAAACATGAGGACCAGAGTTTGGGGCCCCAGCACCCATTACAGAACAAGGTGTGGCTTGTGGACTTGTAATTCCAAAGCTGGAGAGACAGGAAGATCCCTGAGGTGTATTGATCAGTCATCCTATCCAAACTGAGGCGTTCTCTGCTCAATGAAAGACAGACACTGTCTTAAAAAAAAATAAGGTGGAAAATCCTCAAGAAAAGACACTTGACACAAGCATGTGCCCTCCACAAGCATGTGCAAGCACATGCGCAATACCCATGTACCAACATGCTTTTGTGCATACGTATGTATGTATGTATGTATGTATGTATGTATATATGTATGTATGTATGTACATATGTATATACACAGGCCAATTTAACTGTTACCCACCACACAGACCATTGTGTTAGCTATCAAGCAGCTTACGCCGTGATGGATAAAGTTTAAATGTAATCACGATAAGCACAATACAGAATGAGCAATGCTATCACTAAAAGGGTGCCATCCGCGGAAAGAAGAAAAGCCAGTCACACGGTATCGGCGAGGGTCAGAGAACCACTTACAACAATGGCATCTTGAAGACGAGCTCTCTCAGGTCGCAGCAGCAGGAGCAGCATGAGAGCGCCGGTCCAGGAGAGCAATGCGGCTCGGCAGCACAAAGTGGTTTCAAGTGTATAAATTATCAAGCCGCCTGACTTGAGTGGGTCGAATGGAATGAAGCAGAAATAACGGGGGTGGGGGGGGGCCAGGGGGGGGCAGGGGGATTGGTGATACAAGCTGGAGGCTGTGAGCTGCCTTACAGCACCTGGGCCAGTGTGTGTAAAAACACATCTGCATCTCGCCTTGGCCATCCCCTCTAGTCAGGTTATCACCCATCAGCCACCACCATCAGGCATCTCGTGGAAAGGCATAGGAACTCAGATTGCCCATGTATACTCACAGCACGTGCCTACATATAACTCTACATGTATGTGTGTATGTGCAGGTGCGTGCGTGCGTGTGTGTGTGTGTGTGTGTGTGTATGTGTGTGTGTATGTATGTGTATGTATGTGTGTGTGTGTGTGTGTGTGCACATGAAATCCAGAGGTTGACACTGTTGCTCTCCACCCTTAACTTTCTTGATTATTAAAACCATGCTTCGTTTTCTGTACAACAACACGTTTACATATCAAACAACATTACAACTGAATGTTTGGTGCAGTTGGCTTCGAGGCCGTGGAGGTGAGGGCTGGGCGTCCCTTTGCATACCTCTGAGCACCATGCCTAAAGAGTTAGATAGGACCCATCACTAAGTATGTTGGTTGCCTAAGAGAATTTTTAAAAATTCATTTCAGGGGAGTGGTTTTATAGCCTTAAATTTCTCCTTCTTTCTGCATATCTGCAGCCATTAGCTCCACTTAAAGAAAAAAGGGACAGCTTCTCTTTATTCCTGACAATTTTGAGGATGTACACAATAAAATATGGTAATATTCAACCAGTATAAATCCCAACATGTCACCCTCCCGGCTTCATGTCTTTTAAAAACAAAACAAACAATCCCACTAAAGTCAATATCTGCACATTTAGATCTCCAGGTAGGGCCCTTCTCCCCCCCTCCCCCCGAAAAGGTGGCTCAGTGCTTAGCAGCATTTGATGCTCTTGCAGAGGGCCTGAACTAGGCTCCCAGCTCTCAAAGGGTCAGCTGACACTTGCCTGAATTTCTAATCCCTCTTTAAGGCCTTTTGAGGGCATCCATACATTCATCCACATAGCCACACATGCAGCAACAGTATACACAGAGCTAAAATGAAAACAGATCTCAAGGAAGGCCTCTTGTTTGTTTGTTTGGCTGGTTTGAGACAAGATTGCTCTGTGTAACCCTGGCTGTCCTGGAACTCCCTATGTAGACCAGGCTGGCCTCGAACTCATACAGATCTGCCTGCCTCTGCGTCCCAAGTGCAGAGCTTAAAGGTGTGCGCCACTGCTGCCAGGTTCCAGGTAATCCTTATCCACATTAAGTTTGAGAAGCAAATGCACTCTTGAATGAAATAGAGTTTCATTCAGGAAGCATCTCTAACAAACTCTTGATTTCTTTCTGCCTCACTTCCCCAACATACCAAACCATTAGAATAGAATCGTAGCCCTCCTAGATTTTGGTTAAGATTAATCCAGGCAGAGTAACAAATGCCTGGAATTAAGACCTCACTGGGAAGCAGAAGCAGGAAGCTCTTAAGTTCATGATCAGCCTGGGCTGTACAGCAAGTCCAAGGACAGGCTGAACTATGGAGGGAGAGCCTGGCTTTGAAACTGCTGAGAATCTGTGGTGATGACTTAACGGGTAAAGTGCTTATACACAAATATAAAAGCCAGCTACATGGTACTCAGGGTCCATGTTGAAAAGAAGTCAAGCGGTTGGGCTGGAAAGATAAGACGACTTGGCAGTTAAGAGCATTTATGCTCTTGCAGGGACTTGAGTTCAGTTCCCACATTAGGCACTTCACAGTTTCCTCCAAGTTCAGCGTCAGGGGATCAAGTGCCCTCTTCTGGCCTGGCAAGGGGGATTTGGGGGGGGGTAGAGTGGTGGGGCAACGCTCATAAGCAAAAGGCACATGCATACCTGCACTCACACACAGAGGTGGAAAATAAAAACAAATAGTTTTTACTAGAAGAAGCCGGGGGCATGGCCCTCCACCTGTAGTCCTAGCATTTGGGAGGAGGAGACAGGGGATCCCTTGTGATGAGCAGGATTAGTCAAAACAGAGAGCTCTGGGTTCAGTAAGAGGCTCTGCCTCATCTTGGTAGCCTGCTTGTTCTTTCTCTGAGTGAGACTTGATAGCCTATGGCCATATAGTGGGGGAGGAGGTCCCCCTCGGTCATAGACCTAGGGGAGGGGAATAGGGTGAAAGCGGGAGGGAGGGAGGAATGGGAGGATATAAGTGATGGAATAACAATTGAGCTGTAATCTGAATAAATTAATAAAATTAAAATTAAAAAATAATAAATTAAAACAAAAACAACAAAAAAGAGATCAAGGAAGATACCTAATATCAACCTCAGGCCTCCACATGCACAGGTAATAATATGTTTTCTACACACATACAAATACATACGTGTATAAAAAATAATAAATGCATAATAAGTAAAATTAATCAACTCTGACTTCTGTCTTCCTGCCTACCCCAAGAATTGGAGCAACTTGCCCCTAGAGGCTGAATAGAGGCAGTTCAGTTAACACGGATGAGACCCTAAGTTACATGCTTTTCACCGCTAGTGTGTGTGTGTGTGTGTGTGTGTGTGTGTGTGTGTGTGCCTTTGAAGTATAAATGCTGCCACTCATTTCTTCCATCATCTTGTCCTAAGAGCAAATCAAGTTCCCTTGTCATTTACCATAGCCTTCAGTGAGCAGGCTCCCCGCATCTCAAAATTTCAGGAAGCCCCTCCCGACAAATGCACATCTCTACTGCCTCTGTGAATGAAGTAGTCTTGTCTCCATCTTTATCCATTTAAACTCAGTGCAGTCAACCAGTTGGGAAGATAATTAATGTCTCTGAAGAATAAATTGTGTGGCACAGATTCAGATAAATGATTCAAACCCGAGGCGAGATTATGAAGATGTAGTAAGGATCCTAACAAGGGGAAGAAATCTGCTCTTGATACTGTTAATGAGATAAAGATAAAATATTTGCCAGACCAATGGCCAAACCACTAAGAAAACTGCACGGAACCAGGAACTGCATTTGGAAAGACCATCTGCTACAATTTATAATCATCTATTGTGCTTTGAAGCCCTTCCATCCTGGCGTGTGTCAGGCTTCTGTGGGCTCATGAATGAGATGATTTCTTTTAATTTTTTCAGGAATGATTTGCTACTTGGATTTGATAAGGGGAACTTCAGGGGCATTTTATTTCGCTCATTCTTCTATATGCCAATCATTATTTCAAGACATGAGGATAACCCATAAGGACTGGGAGCACAGAGGGCCGCTGTTGGGGGGGTGACTTAGGAAGTAAAGTGCTTGCAAGCAAGCATGAGGATCAGAGTTCAGATCCCTGGCGCCCACACAAAACGCCAGATGTGCCTGAAATCCTGGCACTGGGGAGGCAAGGACAGGAGTGTTCTAGGGACTCACTGGACAGCTATCTAGCCAGTTAGTGAACTCAAGGTTCAATGAGAGATCATTTCAAAGAATAAAGAAGAGAACAATTGAAGAAGACCCTTGCGGTCAATTTCTGGCTTCCACATGCACACACCTACTTTCACATCTTACCAACACGCGCGCCCGCATGCACACACACACACACACACACACACACACACACACACACACACAGCAAGCTAATATTTTATTTGGTCTTTCATTATCTTAGAATAGCAACTAAAAGAGTTGAATAGTGTTTTTGCTTAATTTTTAAAAGTTGTATATGTGTGTGTGTATGTGTTTACATACACACACACATGCATGCTATGTGTCCCTGTGTGGGCACACGTGTGTGGGCATGTGGAGACCAGCAGTCATTTCTCGGGAGCCATTCATACTTTTTTGAAACAGGCTTTGTCACTGGCTGAGGCCATAAGCACAGGCCACCAAGTTCAGCTCTTTTTTTTTTTTTTTTTAAGCATGGATTCTAGGGATAAAACTCAGGCATATATGCTTACAAAGCAAACACTTTACCAACGGAGTCATCTCCCCAGCATCACATTTGCCTGTTTGATTTTTTTAAATTTTATTTTTATGAGTTGCACAATGCAAGTGTATTCTGATTCTCACAGAGGTATATAATGTACTCTCAGTGTATCAACCCTGTACTCTATCACCTTTCCCTTTCCTACCCTTTCTACTCCCATTATCCTCTTTGTTCTCCTAGGCAATTTCATTTCTCCTTTCATGTCCTTTGTATATATACAATGTATTTTTAAAATCTGGGACCCATCGCTGACACTAAACATGGCACTTGTGTTTCTTGACTCACTTGGTAAGACACAGCAGTTTCTGGCTGTGTAAATCTTCTATTATATCTTCCTCGCAAAGAGTTTGAGATGGCCACAAGGGAAAAAAAAAAAGGTTTGCTTTTCATACACAGGAAAGAATGCAAACCCTGGATCAATCAACCACCCCGCTTCAGGTAGAGTTATAGTAGCAAAATTATGAAACAATTCTTCCAGTCCTTTGCTTTCCAGGTACTATTGTACTGAACCTACCACTGACGTTGCCCGGTGGGATGCGATCACTTGAAAACCTGCCCCACAACCCAGCAAAGTGCCCTGAGCCAGGCATAAAAGGAACATTCCGAAGTAGTTCCCCAGCTCTGCCCCTTTGAATGGAGTTCTTCGTTCTGTGAAGTGGAGCTCCATCCACAGCCCGAAACTTTCCACACTGCAGTTTCAAAGCCATGTCCCTTGCTCTTGTGTTTTCTGAGAACCTGTTTGCGGGGCTGTGGGAGCTGTCGGAGTGCAGCTCATTGAAGCAATGTCAGAGTGACCCGCAGGTCGTAGCAGAAGATGCAGTCATCTCAAAAGGGCTGTGTTGAGGGCTGGGGGTGCAGGTGCAGGGCTGAGAAAAGCTCTTCTCCCTCTGAATTTCTCCATGGAACATAAATTTAAACGATATTGCTTCTTACTAGTCACCCTCTCCTCAATTTCTCTATTTGTTCAGAAACAGGAGCCAGTAAAATGGCAGCAGGGCAGGCAGTCACCAAACCCCTGATGACCTGCCTGAGTTCTATGTATGAAACCTCCACACATGCTCTATGACATGCATTTGCACACACATACTCACACATGCACACACGTGTATGGATAGATATATGTATATACACACATATATGTACACTCACACACACACACATATATATGCTTAAATATGCAAAAGACTGGGATATATAGAGTCTTTTTCCTTTCTTTCTTGAAGTTTCATATGTATTTACTTCCCTGAAAAGAATCTATTGGATGTGAAACACAAGTTGTATCAGAAACTTTGTTGTTTTCAACAAAGTCATTCCTAACTTTTGGAAAATTATTGAAACACTGCCCCTCTTTTTTTTTTTTATGTAACATGCTATTTTTTTCTCCACAAGAGAGACAGTGTTGGGGGCAAGTGAGATGGCTCAGCTTGCAATGTGGTTTGCTGAGCAAGGATGAGGACCTAAGTTTGATCTCTTCTGTAAAAGCCAGGCATCTGTGGCAAGCTCCTGTAATCCCAACACTTGGGAGGTAGAGAGAAGAGGATCATGGGAGTTAACTGGCTGGCCAGCCTAGCTGGATGAGCAAGCTCTAAGTTCGGTGAGAGAGCCTGCTTTACAAAAGCAAGACAAAGAGTGACAGGGGAAGACATGTGACATGGACTTCTGACCTACAAAACACACACACACACACACACACACACACACACACACACACACACACACATCTTGTGACTCAGTGACAAAACAGCACTGTAGGTTTGTTTAGAAAAAAAAATCCACAAGATGGACTTTCATTTAAAAGTTAAGTCTTCATTTATGTTTCTGAGATGAAATATCTTGACGTTTAAACAAATTAGTGGCTTGAAGGATTTATTTGGGTGTAATTTCAGGTGATAGTTCCAGAAACATCACTGCAGGAACAACAAGCAGTAGGTCATAGCACAGTCAACACACCAACAGTGAAGAGCCAAGAAAGAATAAACATGTGGACTCTTGTTGGCTTGCTCCTAGTGTGGATTCTCTTTCCATGTAGTCAGGACACCCTGACTAGGGAACGATGCCACCAATGAGTCTTCCTGTACCGCAGACCAACTTGGTCTAGATAATGCCCATCCAGACACTCTGGCCAAGTGATTTTAGGTTGTCTTAAGTTGACAGCTAAAATTAGCCAGTGCAGTCTTCCCAAAGATACCGTCTACCCTGGAAATATTTAGTCAGAACATTGATTTAGTTTAGAAGATTAAGCCCTGGCTACTTCCAGTGCAAATACAAGATGCCAATAAAATCAGCACAAACTTTTATTCCAAGCTATATGCTGAGAAAGAAGACATATATTTGGCCTCCTTAGTGGTCTCCCTGTTCATTTACTTTCTCCAAAAGGAGAAATGTCTGTTTCCTAAGAATGAAACATTTATTCTTTTCCTTACTCAGAGGGGCGCGGGGGTGAGAGGAGTCCAAATATATGGTCTTCATAGAAAGTGTTT
Source organism: Acomys minous (assembly GCF_964271855.1). Taxonomy (NCBI): domain Eukaryota; kingdom Metazoa; phylum Chordata; class Mammalia; order Rodentia; family Muridae; genus Acomys; species Acomys minous. The sequence continues at coordinate 76,159,819 of NC_140498.1, forward strand.
GTTGTCAGAATCTGTGTTAATGTTTCAATCACTGGGTATGAAAATGGACCCAATTTCCTTCCAAGGAAGAAATCACTGAGGCACATATTTGCGTCCCAGCAAGGAGAAGAAGGGATTTATTCTATCCCATGTGTTAAGTGACCTATTTTGGGCAGTGGAAGCTTTTTCATGGCTACCTTTCCCAGTCAGTACGGCAGAGCAAGGGAGACAGGAAACATATTAGGAATGCTTAGCATGTACTGAAGAAAAGCCAGCTAGCGTGCTTCCAAGGCACACTGCGGCACACAAGCACGCCGAAGGATGCAATTTCTCCATTTCCAAAAACTCAACAATTTTTTTGCCGCACAGCATCAGAGGAATGAACACTGGTATTTTATGTGTCTCTTCCTGGAGTACTGTGCATTTATTTGGGAGGTGTCTGTAAATCACATCAATTCACAAAAGACCAAGTTCAAATCAGATGTTGCATGTGTGCACACACTCGCTACGGTCCTCCCCCCCCCACCCCCCTTAGCTGGTTAGTTGTAGATTAGAGATTTGTAGTCCAAGACACAACCCTCCCCAAGACTGGGAATGTAGCTAATGAATGCAAGGTATGCATCCAGCAAACAAGAAGGCCTTCCTGCCTTGCCTTCTTCTCTGCGTTGCAGCACAAATTGTCTTCTCCGGGGAGCTTGGCTCTCCTTATGGGAGCTCTCTTCCATCTCATATTTGTAATTATTATTTCTCAGCATTTACCCAAATGTGAAAGTGTGAGTGTCATCAAAACAAACACTTCAAACATAATATCTTCTGTATTTCATGTAAAGCCTTAGCTTTAGAGTCTAACCAGCTCATGGCACACACACGAGACCGAGATTCCAACCGCCTAAACCTGTGCTCATGGCACCCAGAGTCCCTGCACTGGATCTCAGTTTCTTCCTGGCACATTTTTCCACAATGCATCAAATAGTATAATAAATATACAAGCCTTCATGGGCTACGTACAGTCTGCCCCTGCCTAAAATTAAATTGTAAAATCTTCTAAATATAAAACATTTCCTTTGAACTCTTGAGTCTTAGAAAAACAGGAAGCAGAGGCTGATGGATGAGTGGGAGAATTGCTTAACACACACACACACACACACACACACACACACACACACACACACACACACACACAGAAGGTCCTTGGACCTATTTCCCAGCACCAAGAAAGGGTAGGGGGGAGACAAGCAAGAGAGAGAGAAGGAGGGAAGGAAAAGAAATGAAGGAAGAAAAGAGTGATGGAGAAAGAGAATGAAACAAAGGAAAGAAGAGGAGGAAGAAGGGAGGAAAGGCAGAGGGAAGAAAAAAAGGGAGAGAAGAAAGGAAGTGAAATGAAATATAGGACAAAATTAAGTAGGGAACGGTGAATTTTCCTTGGGGTTGCCCTTGGCATTTCTCATGATGAAGCTGCAAAACACCCTAACAGGTAAGCAAAGCGTGTGGTGTTTGTTAAACTGTCCCAAATGCAGACATAGAGTGGACATACATGAAAGCCAATTTTCTTTACACAAAAGGATATGCATATATTCCCCACCCTACCCCCCAACTCCAAGACACCGCAATTCATCTATAATTCTTTTACCTGGAACAGGTTCATACATAGTTTGCTCTTTCTCTGAAAGCACAGCCTTTCCTGGCTGCCTGGTTTATGTGGGTATCTCCTCTGAGCCCAGGTTGGTGATATTTTTAGAGCCTGTGCTGGTTAGCTTTCAGGGACTTGCCATAGACTAGCATTACTTGGGAAGAGAAAACTTCAACTGAGAGGTGGTTTCTACCAGATAGACATGTGATCGTGTTCGTAGCATACTTTCTTGATAAGTGACTGATGAGGGGAAGGGCTTAGCCCATGGTGGGTGGTGCCATGCCTGGGTTATGTGGTCCTTGGTTATATAAGAAAGTCGGATGAGCAGCCCATGCAAAAAAAGCCAGTAAGGAGCACACCTCCATGGTTTCTGCTTCTGTTCCTGTCTCTGGGTTCCTGCTTTGAGCTCCTGCCAATGACTTCTCTCACTGTTGGACTGTGATTGGAACAAATAAACAATAACAACAACAACAACAACAACAACAACAACAACAACAATAGCCCCACATTGCTTTGAGTCATGGGATTTTTATCACAGCAATAGAAAGCAGACTATCTCAGGCCCCTATTGTATGGCCCACATTAAAAGATTTCCAACAAATGTCTCCGGTGCAGACGCCAAGCTCCAAGCTAATTTTAATCTCTGATTGCAGATTTCCCTGGGATTCGAGGCTCTGAGATTTCCTTTAATTTCTTACAAACACATATTATGTGTTTGTAGTTAAATGTAGTTTCACGGGACTGGGGAGATGTCTCAGTCGGTAATGTACTGGCCTTGGAAGCGTAAGGACCTGAGTGTGATGCCATCGCCCATGTAGAAGGCCAGGAGTGCTGGCTTGGGATGGAGATGCACAGGGAAAGAGTAGATGGCTCTCTGGAACTGGCTGGGTAGCTCGCCTAACCTAACTGGTCAGCTCTAGGTCCTAGTGAGGGACTCAGTCTCCAAAGGGCAAGGTAGATATGTCCTTAGACAGTGCCCGAGGTTGACCGTGTGCACGCACAGGCTTTTACATGATATTTCAAGTTATTTATCCCAAGAGAGTTATAAAATCTGCTATATATCAGGAAATAGATACCTTAACTCATCCATCCCCTTTTTGTGCTTTTTGAGACAGGGTTACTCTGTGTAGCCTTGGCTGTCCTGAACTCACTTTGTAGACCAGGCTGGCCTCGAACTCACATTGATCTGTGCACCCTCCCCCCATACACACCCCGCAAATTCACAAGAAAAGATTTCAGGCTGTTATCTTGGAACTTCCACCCTGGAGAAGCCACCACAGCCACGAGCCACCTGGCATCTGCACCTCATCTGTCCCCAGGTTGGCGGGGCTGACGTTTCAAACTTCAGTTAGATCAATTGTTCAGCAATGACAAAAAGCCTTCGGCCTTCCCACCCGGCAGATAATTTCCACTAAAGGAATTGAGAAGCCATTGTACTGGGGGTGGCGGTAGGGGCACATCATCTCAGGTGCAGGGATATTTTGGATATTTTCTGAATGCATTGTAAGAAAGAATGAAAGTTGGTTTTTTTTTTTTTTAATTTTATTTTAATTTTATTTTATTTTTCTTTCATCCTTTGAGGGGGAAAAAACCTGTTCGGGCTCTTGATTTGTTTTGATAGTGAAACTAGGCATAAAATAACGTGCGAAACCAGTGCCTCATAAACAAATCACAGCAGCTCCAGGTTCACCAAGTGTGAGGCGTGTTGAATTATCCAAATGGCACTTGTGTTCCCTGTAGAGGCCTAAACCAAGTAGAGGGGGGAACTTTTTAACCATGGCCTCTGTGTGAGTGTTTGTATGCGTGCATTTAGCATTCATTCCACAAACAGTTATTATAGACACGTGTTCTGTGGAGGATATTATGCAAGTGCTGGAGATTGAGAAAAAGGAAAAGGATCAGAGGGCAGGGTCTGCTCTCCTGGGCCCATTTTTTTTTTCACTTGCTAGTAGAAAAACTTTGCAGACAAGTCATTGGGATGTTAGACGCATCCAGCACATGGGGCTCTGTTTGTCTGTGTGTACTTCCGTGTTCATCCGAGCAGGCTTCTCCCCTTTTAAAACATGCCCTCATGGCTGTCTGCAAAGCCACCCCTTACAACCAGTTCTAGTTCCATTTCTGGCGCTATAACAAAAATACCTCGACCCAAAAGCAACTTCGGAGGGGAAAGGGTTTGGGCTTCTGAATCCTGGTCACCATCCATCGTCGAGGAAAGTCAGCTTAAGAACTCAGGTAGGAACCCGGCAGCAGGCTTGCTTGTTATTTCACGCAACACCTCTGATCGGGGAACTTGCTTCGCCAAGAACTGCGTCAGACTCCGTGAGTGATGTTGCCTGCTGGCATGCTCATAGGCTCATGCTTAGCTGGCTTCGTATAGCTGAAAACCACTTGCCTAGGGAATGGCACCACTCAAAGTGGGGTGGATCCTCCTACATCAATTAACGTTCAAGATGGTATTGAATTGGGTTTTTTTTTTTTTTTTGGATAGGCATATCCATAGGCCACAATGATCTAGACAGTTCCCCAACGGATATAGTCTCCTCACGTGATTCTACATTGTAGCAAGCTGTCAGCCAGCTGAAGCTAATCATTTGCACAACCCAACTGTGAGACACCAGTGGGTGCCCCAAGTATGAGCAGGAGAAGTCAGGGTTTTTTAAAAAAAAACAAGAAAACAGTGAGCCCTGGGGATCTGCCTGTCTCTGCCTCCACAAGTTCAGGGCTGCATATGGATTAGGGTGTATCAAGTTGCTACCCAGTTCTAGATGATCCTACAGGATCCCAGTAGAAAGGGGATGATTCTAAATGATGAGGTAACCAAGGCGACTATATGATAAGCCAAGGGCTGGGGAGATGTCCAGCGGGTCAGAGCACTTGCTGCAATCAGCGTGGGAGCCCAAGTTCAAATCTCCATCGCCTATGTAAAAAGCAAGTAGTGGTCACGCCCAAGCACTTAAGCCCAGAGAAGAGACAGGAAGATCACTGGGGTTTGCCAGATGACAGATTAGCTTCAGGTTCAGTGAGAGGCCCCATCCCAAGCAAATCTATCACAGAATGATGCAGCAGGACACTCCATGTCTTTCTCCAGCCTCCTTAAATGTGAACATGGGGATGTATGTTAATACACACATGCGAGATACACGCCCCAACACACACCAATGTTCCCTAAGCAGTGATGGACCCACGAGCTGAGCAGCAGGCATGCATACATTTTCCTCAGCTCACGGGTATAGATGTGATGTGATGTGTTATTCCTATCTTCACTTCCCCGTAATGACGGACCATAACCAGGAATTATTGAGAGCTTAAATCAACCCCTTCTCCCCTAAACTGGTCTTTGTCGGGGTATTTTATTACAGCAATAGAAATGAAATTAATACAACAGCATAGATTATAGAAGGATGTACTATGTTTGGAAGCAACGGGGTGATGCTTCCACAGGGGGCACAGAGGGCACAGAAGGAGTGGAGAACTGCAACAGTTCTTGCAAAGAAGCCTTGCAGGAAGATTTTCTTTGAGGAAGAAGTCTCCTTAGGTGTGCCTTTGTCCACTGAAATTGACAAGGCAGTATTTGCAAGAAGTCAGGGGAGCAGAAATCCATGCCAAAGCTAGACCACATATATGGTAAACTAGGCCTGGGAAGCTCTGCTCTCAGAAAGGCTTCATGTCCAGATAGCGTCTGGCTCAACCTACTTTTGAGAAGATTGTAGCCCAGGCTAGCCCCCAAATCCCTATATGCAAAGGTGACTCTGGAATCCAGAACTGCAGATCCTTCTGCCTCCACTTCCCAAGGGCTGGGGTTCTGAGCCTGTGCGCCACCCTTCCTGCATTAGAGCATGCTGGGAAAGGCACCCAGGGATGGAAACTAGGCCTCCACTCCCTGACCTATAACCACAGTCCTCCCCCTTGAGTTTTCAGAAATAGCTGTAAAAACCTGAGGCCTCATGTCGAACAACCAACCCACAATCTGGAGAGAGATGAATAACGTCTGCAAAAAAATATCTCTTCAGTGGTGTAGCCTTTGATAAAGTTGCCCTCACTGTAGTGAACAACCCCATGCCCATGCTCCTGTTAGCAATTCTAATTGAACCCTGTGGGTCATAAAGCTGAAAGGCATGAAAGTAGGGATGGAGATTTACTGGAAAGGACAGGGGCTCCAGAGAGAGGAGGAGGAGCATTGTCTGCATATGTGAGAATGTCAACAAATATACAGTAGTTTTAAAACTTCTAATTCTTTGTACACTCAGCTGATGAGAGCATCTACCTTTTCCACCCTGACCCAGTTTGAGCCCATTTCCTCCTCTGGAATGTAAGAGTACATTCTTTCCTTAAAGGCTGTTCCTGGTTCTACTCAGAACACAAACCCTGTGAGTGTGTGTATGTGTGTGAGTGTGTTTGTGTGTGCGCGCGTGCGTGTGTAAAATGTCTCCACAGGAAAGGCCTCACACAACAGCTTGCTAGCATGAGGATGTGTGTCCAGACAGATACCTTTTGTAGTTCTGATTGAACCTGTGCTGCTGACCCCCTAAGTCACAGAGGTGTGGCCCAGCACTTATTCCTTCCTCTAAATATTCTTATTCTTTGCACTTTTCCTGGCCTCTGTCTCCAGCTATATTGAGACGCCACTAACACCTACGGCCTATAGTTTTTCTTGTCCTACACTGATGCAGAGTAAAGCTTTTGTTCCTGAGAGTAAATAGGGCACTCTGGCCTTGGTGGTGATCCAGCCAAGGCTTCTGTTTTCTCGTGTAACTAGAATGGTGAGGGGAAGCCTTCAAAGGCCAGTGGGGCTCCGATAGAAGAGCTTTTAGCAGGCACATACTCCCCTAAATCTACATCTATGTTTCTTAGCTTTAAGTGGCTGACCAGTGCTACCTAGAATCACATGGGAAGAATGTGTCATGGGGGGTTGTCAATAGTGGGCTGAACTATGGGCTTGTCTGTAGGAGGTTATCTTAGGTCAACTGACGTGGTAAGACCCAGCCCACTGTGGGTGGCCTCATTCCTTAGGCGTGGAGCCTGATCAGTCTACAGATGAATGATTGAACTGGCCACAAGCAAGCAAGTAAGAAAACATGTATACATTTTTTTCTTCTACTTTTGACTGTGGTTATTATATGATGGCTACTCAAGTTTCTGCCTTGACTTCCTGCTATGACGGACCGTAACGTGGAATTGCGAGCTAAAATAAACTCTCTTATTTTAAATAACACCCTAAGTTGCTTTTTTTTTGTCAAGGCATTTGATCACAACAAAAGCAACTAAGACAGCACTCATGTCGTAGGATGCCCCACTCACTCACTTGCTTGTACAAACAAATTGCAGCAATTTGCTAACAATCTTTAGCTGAACCTTCCTACACTTTTTTTTATTTGATCAAGTGACATCTACTCAGAGAAACAAATGTTCATGTGTTCCTTATTCTTGCAGACATTTATCTCTTTCCAGATTGCGGAGGGCTGATGGTTTGACACGAAGCCTCAGGTTCTTACTGCTATTTAAAAAAAATCAAGAAGGAGGGCTGGGGCTATAGCTTAGGGTGTGGAGCCCTAGTTTCTATCCCTGGGTAACTTTCCCAGCATGCTCTAATGCAGGAAGGGTGGCACACATGCTCAGAACCCCAGCACTTGGGAAGTGGAGGCAGAAGGATCTGCAGTTCTGTATTTCAAGGTCACCTTTGGCCATATAGTGATTTGGGGGCTAGCCTGGGCCCCCAGTGAGAATAAGTGGGAGAAAAGGGGAAGAAAGGAAAGAAAGAAGGGTGGGAAGAAGGGGAAAAGGGAAGAAATAAAAAAGCAAAAGCAAAACAACAAAAAAAAACAAACAAAAAAAACACCCAAAACCAAACAGTCTTAGTTTTCTTTTGTGGGGTTGGAAGTGTGGTCTGCTGTGCTCTCTCATCCGAGAGCTCAGTCTCCAGACTACTTGGATCAATGCCTTCTTATGGTTGCTCCTTGCCTGCATGCAGGGATCTGATTTAAAACAAGGGCTTCTGTGTTGCCACACTTCTCTTTCTGCCCAGACTTCCCCTGGAATTTCTACCTGCTTCCCTCCAATAGGTACCCTCCCCTTGCTAACAGAGCTCTGCGGAATGCTACATGCTGTGAATATATCCCAGACTACTGAGGCAGAAAAGTAATGTGCCAGCAGATTCTTCTGAGCATCTGAAATCAGCTTTGAAAATGTCAAACAGTCCTTTGATGCCCTGCTGCTCCTATGTGAAACATCCTAATTTTCCTCCGAGGGAGTCTCGGGATGAGGAATTGGTCTCGCTTTCATTCAGGTAAGTCAGTGAGGCATTTCAAAGAGACCTACTATGTATCTCTGTGTGTAGGTGTGTGTGTGTGTGTGTGTGTGTGTGTGTGTGTGTGTGTGTGTGTGTGTGATGTTTCATTATATAGCACTTGTCTATTTAGGAAGTATGGAGCTGAAAAGCAAGTTGGACTGGTAATTACAAAGCAAATACAATAGAGACATGGCTTATCTTTCTTGAAGATCAAAATGAAGCCATGTTTGTTGTTTCTCTGTTTGTGTGTGTGCGTGTTTGTGTGTGTAGGTGCACATGTGAGGATAGGCACTTGTGCATCTCTCTGTGTGTTTATGTGTGCATGTACATTCATACATGTGGATGCTAGAGAATAACATCAAGTTTTCCCCTCAGGATCTGCCTACCTTGTTTTCTTGAGACAGAGTCTCTCACGGATAAAGAGGGCTTGCTCTTTTCTCTAGGCTGGTTGGCTAGTAAACTGCCTGTCTCCTCTTCCCTAGTTCTGGGATCACAAACACATGCTACCATACCTGACTATTTGTGGGGGGATCTGAGGATCAAGTCTGTGTTCTCATGCTTTCACAGTAAGTGCTTTATCTGCCGAGTTGTTTCTCTAAGCCTTATGATAGTCTCAAGCTCTGTGAAGGCCAATGGACCATGACCCTAATCTCAAAGGGAACAGAAAGTAACTTGGACCCATACCATCTTTGCTTTAAGTGCCAAGGCCTCAAAGTAGTGTCTTGGGGCTAGAGAGATGCTCAGTAGTTAAGAGCACTTGCAGAGGATCTGAGTCCAATTCCCAGAACCCACATCAGATAGCTCATAACCACTCATTGTTCCAGCTCCCTCTTCTGGCCTCTGCAGGTACCTACATTCATGTGCACATACACAAATAGGCACACACACACACACACACACACACACACACACACACACACACACACACACACGCAAAATTAAAATAAAGCAATTTTTAAAAAATAGTTACGAATGTCGTGAAGTTTATAGAAGACCCTTCCTTATTCCTATGTGTGCATCTAAATATGCGTAAGTGGTAGATTAAATTACCTTGTTTGCTTAGGACAGATTTCCTGATCTTAATGATCTTATAATACAGCATTCAGCATTTGGCACCCTTCACTAGAAATGGTTTTGACTCTTAATTCTTTCACTTTCTCCAAGGAATGGAAACTAGCAATTGCACTTCTCTGTGGTGACCTCCGTAATGCTCATTTGTACAATAGTCTGCTTCCTATGCAGCTGCTTGTCATAAGGCATTCTCACATCTCTTGGTGTTGCATGTTCGAATGGTACTCCATAATTTAATAATATCATCATGCCGTAGGTCCCCCTTTCCAGTGGCAGGTATAGAGTAGTATTTGGTAGTTAGTCTTTAAGTGTCAACTTGACACAACCTAGAATCATCTGGGAAGGGAATCCTAGTTGTAGGATTGTCTAGATCAGGATGGCCTCTGGGTACATCTTTGGGAGACTGTCTTAATTGTTAATTGATGAATGAAAAAAGCATGAATAAAGGGTGAATGTTATGTTCCTGGATACATTTAGCATTGCTGTACAGCAATTTTTTCTGAGTTGACACTTTCCATTCTGAAGGAAGTTCATTAACAATGAAAAGTACAACTCAAAAGACTCAGGAAGCCCCTGAAACTTACCAGATGCATTAGACCCCCTCAATCCCCAAACTTTTATTAACATTAAGGACCATTGAGAGACACTCTCAAGCAATCTGCCTAGTTACTTAACAGAGACTAGTCAAATTGTCATTAAGAGGCTTTGAGTGGTTGCCTGGAAGAGACTTTTTTTTCAACCTGCCAAAGTGCCTGCAAGTAATGCAGTGAGTTCCAAGGATGCAGCTTTCCTAAGCATTTTCCAAATTAAGCAAGGCTTTTGGTGATCCAGCTGTCTTTGAGTCACTCTGATCCTGTAACTAACCCCTGACTACCCTTCTGTCGGTAACCCAAATAAAGACCTTGGTTTGTCAAAACGGACTTTGCTAGTGTCCTTGATTTGGTCTGTCATCGGTTCCCTGTATGTGGCTTGTTTGTTCACATCTAGAAGTTTGTGGGAATCTCTGTGGGAATAATGTCACATGACAAGCATCTTGTGTTCATGAGATGCAGTGCATAGCAGTCAGCATACATGAACTTTCCGCCTCATATTTTCACAAAAGCAACCCAGTTCTCCTAAAAGGAGAAATCAGGGCCAAATGTTTATCTACCTAAACCATAAGCAGTCATATTCAATGACAAACTAGTTGGAGAATATGCAATCAGTTGACTTAAGGGAAGCATCATATTATATGTATGGACTGTGTGCCCAAGGGAGGGAGAAAATGGTTGGCTGGAGAATTTTGTTTTTAATTAAACAGGTAATGGATGCTTGTGCACCATCCTTTAAGGGAAGATTTATTCACCACCAAGGCAGGAATCCTTTTAGGCCCTCCTGTACATAAACAGTATGGGTGATTACCACTGATTGCTGTACTATTAGAGACCTGTGTGTGGAGTGGCCTGATTGTAGCATGCCTGGAGCCTGAAAGAAGTCCCATATGTATTGCCCTGAATTGTGGGGACTAAGTGGGGGAATGAGTTTGCCTGGAAACTCAAATGCAGATTTGCATACTTGTGAGCGGGTGTGAGTGCTCTCTTTGTATAGGGTAAAGAAGGAGAAACAACTTCCATTGATGTGAAGGGAACTCTGAAAGCCTCTGGTCTTTGGCAGAGCTGAGGTCTATGCCCACTCAAGAAGTTACCTGTCCATCACAGTGGCTGGTGTCATCTCAGTGCACGTAGACTGTTAGGGGCAAAGAGATGCTCGCTTCTGAATCCCCTGATTCCAGCCACAGTGGTCTTGGTTCTTATCTCCTGAGCAACCTGAGCAAGAAGAATTCTCAGCAGGCACAGGTGAAGTGACTAAGTGACACACATATGGTCACTTGATTTTCGACAAAGAAGCCAAATCCATTCGATGGAAAAGGGATAGCATCTTCAACAAATGGTGCTGGTCTAACTGGATGTCTATGTGTAAAAAAATGCAACTGGACCCATATTTGTCACCTTGTACAAAACTCAAATCCAAGTGGATTAAAGACCTCAACATAAAACCAGAGACACTAAGTCACTTAGAAGAAAAAGTGGGGAAGAGCCTGGAACATATTGGCACAGGAGACAACTTCCTGAACAGAACACCAACAGCCCAGACATTAAGGTCAAGATTTACTTTTAGCAGGAACATTGACAAAAGCAAAGCATACCTTCCAGAGTGCACACTGGAACCAACTGAGTGGCCATGGTGAGTGTCAGCCTCTGGTACATGGACTGGTGAGTTTCTGTCTAGCATTCCTTCTCCTATTGTTGATGGCCACGTTTATTTGAGGCTGGCTCCCTTCTATAATAGGCAGAAAAGCTTTCTGAGAAGCCATCCTGACCTAAATAAAGTATGTCACAATTTGGTACATTTGATGTAAGCATACCTATAAAGGTGCATTTACAAATAATGCTCAAAAGCTTAGAAAGGGCATTGTGCCTTACCCATGCTTTCTATGAATGGGCCTCATGGTAGGTTGCAACTTACTTCCAAGTTCTGTCCTTCCTCTAGTTAGCTTGGCTTTCCAGGTGTGAGCCCCTTCACTTATCTTTCTCAGTGTTCTTAATGTCACCATTTTAACTCTTACGCAACCCGAACCTTTAGCCTTAACCACTTTTATTTGCCTTGTTCATGTTATCATAACCTTTTGCTCAAGTTGTTCACTCCCAATATTTGTATCATGTCCTGAAAATCATGGAAGGAGCTAGACGTGCAAAAGAAACTAAACATATCTGTGTGCTCCTCAATGCCCAGCCCAAACTAAAAGATATCTCTGCCCACATCCCCTCACCTCCTGTGATGGCTGATATTAACGGTCAATATGACTGGATCTAGAAGCAACAAAGAGTTAGGGGCATTTCTGTGAGTGAGTCGGTAGACTAGGCTAACTGAAGTAAGAAGACTCACCCCAAAATTGGGCAGCACAATTCCACAGACTAGGGCCCTAGAGTTTGTAATAAAAAAAAAAGAGGAAGTGAGCAGAGCACCAGCATTCATCTCTCTCTGCTTCCTGACTGTGGATGGCATTAGGACAGCTACCTCACACTCCTGCTGCTGTTTTCCCTGCCATGACAGAATGTACTATCTTAAACCATGAATTAAATTAAAAGTTTTTTTCCCTCTCAAGATCCATTTGCCAGGTTCTTTGTGCTAGCAATGGAGATAAGGTTAATATATGCCCTCCTGTAGTGAGAATTTTGGTTTCTTTAGAAGCCTAGTTATATTATATGAACATGTTTTTGTTTTATTCCTAGGTGTTGGATATGGGGCTGTTTCAGATTGTCCACAGCGGCCAATTATGATTTGTCTCATGTTCTAGGAGGGGTGTGAATTTTTGCCAGCTGCAGTTAGCTTACATTTGAAATTCTAGGGACTCTTGAGAGGGTATAAATGTGAGAGCCCTGGGAGGGTCTGTTGTGGTTGCTCCTCCTACTGCTACTGGTTTCTGCTATTGCTTTTGCTATTGCTAGACTGATGGATTGCTGGATTGTTGGACTGCTGGATTGCAGGATTGCTGGGTTGCCAAACTGTTGGCTGCTGGATTGCTGGTTGGAGATATTCTGCCAATGAAAATTGAACTTGCCCCAAGGAACTCAACTCCCCTAATCAGCAAGAAGCTGTCTAAAGAGGTGTATTTTCCTTTTCCCCTATAATCTTCTTTCTAGCCTACCTAGTGTTGGGGGGTTGGAAGGGATTGGCATGGAGAGGGGTAGTGGATATAGAAAACCCAATGAGGTAGCAAAAAAGCCCAGTTACTCCTTCCTGCCCTCCTCCATTCCCTGCCTTTCTCTTTTCCTCTCTCCTTCTCTCCTTCCCTCTTCCTGTGAGTGTGTGTCTATCTCTGTGTCTCTGTCTCTTTCTCTTTCTGATTTCTGAGTTGACAGCAGTTTTTAAAGCAAACATTATTTATTAATTCAACAAACTCAAATACATGTTGGGATCCTCCTTCCCTCCTGAATGACTAAATCAGGGTCCTGCCTCCAGCCTGAAGGCAGCATTTGTTCTGCTATCTTTTGACTCAGACCTGCAGGCTTTGTACCCAAACATCAGTTCCCTTCTCTCTTTTCTCAAGGTTTCATGCTTACCCAAATAGCTCATCTCTGCCTACTCCGCCCCCCCCTTCTCTGATCTTGCCAGAACATATTTCCCAAGTCACTAGAAACATCATGTTCACACAAACAGATAATGAATGCCTGTCAGAGGCCTATGTAACGTCTTGTGGAGAAAATGAGCAGGATGACAGGTCTAAGTTGACATAATAGGAGGAACTTGAATTTTTATAATCTATAGGGAAACAAAGGCTGAAGAGAGGCTTTAAAGAAAAGGAACCTGTTGTCGTCAATGATTCTGTGAAATCTTGTGAGTCACTTTCTTTGCTAATCAATGCAAATAAGTGAAACAAAAACAAAAGAAGAAAGAAAGATAGGGAAGACACTGCACCTTGCCGTGTCTGCACAGATTGCCCTTAAACTTACAGGACATGAAATGTCAACTATAAAACTAAGAGACTAAGATGGTCCTCTTGCTAATGACATCCAAAGGTCACATTTTTTTTTGTTTATTTGCAGATTCTGTATGTGTGTGTTTTCTTTTGTAGGTGTGTGTGTGTGTGTGTGTGTGTGTGTGTGTGTGTGTGTGTGTATGTGTGTGTGTGTGTGTGTGTGTGTGTGTGTGTGGTGTTGCTATTGTTGTTTTTCTTGCTTGGTGGTTTGGTTTTCTGAGAAAGAGAGATGGTCTCACTGCCATGGCTAGCCTGGAACTAACAGAGATCAGTCTGCCTCTGCCTCCCAAATGCCAAGCATAAGTCATGCACCACCACCCTGGACCCCTGTATATATTTTCTTGACCAACACCCTATTCTGTGATTTGGTTTTATATGCTGCTATCAAATCACTAGAAAATCTTGGGCTTGCTGTGAAGTTATTTTTCAGTTGTAATTAAAAGCGTAATCATTAAACTTTAAGCTCTGGACATTGTGTTGGACGATCCATATGGGACTGAGTGCATCAATTTTTCCTAAAAGCTGATCTGGGACATACAGCGGGGTGGGAGGAGGAGGAGGATGAAGAGGAGGAAGAGAGAGAAAGAGAGAGAGAGAGAGAGAGAGAGAGAGAGAGAGAGAGAGAGAGAGAATGAGAATTGGAGCTGTATTGGAGCATTCTTAAAGCATGTCCTCTGAGCTTTTGACTTCACCAGTCAGGTAAGTCAGTCCTTCCCAACACAAAGATCAAAACAAAAAAAAACCATATACTCACTGTTGGTTCCATTTCTTTTGTCACACTGTGAATGATGTATTCTTTTCCTTCTAGTGACACAAGCCTATTGTTCTAGGGATGAACCCCAGTCTTCACAAGGCAGAGCCAAGTGTCTTCCATGAACTAGAAGCTCTTCCAGGTGAATGATAAATTCTGCTGTTTCCATATTATCCACCTCAAGTAATTTTGTTACAGCTATCCAAATGCACTAACACAGGCATTATTGAAGGAACGTCCAACAAGCATCCTATTACTTTGGGTGATATCAGTCTTTTTTCTAGAAGCAAAATTCTTAAATGTCTTTGAATACTGATGGCCTCTTACCCTGTAGCAAATATCCTCTGGCTCTAAGTTCCAACAGATGGTTAAACTGACTATGACAAAGAGAAGGCTGCAAATCCTGTCACTTCCTGGCTGCCCCGAGTTCTACTTCTATGAGCTTCACAAGGCTCGTAAGTTTGGATGGCTTTCTGAGTCCCAAGAGCCGCTCCATTCCCCCAGGGAGTGAATATTTCCATTTAGAGGAACAGCTACAGCTGACCAATCCACAATATTTGTTGAGAGTCCCCCATCCCTGGTGTCCAGCCAAGCATGTGAGATGCCAAGTTCATCTCCTATCCCTCCCATCACACTCAACCAAATCGCATTGAAAAACGTCCCATCCACTCTCCCATCTTGTTCCTTGGCGATAAGCCCTCATTGGTTCCTGTTGTAGCCAGATTGAGTTCTGCCGTTCTCCCCTATGGCAACAGACTTGGATCAATTTTTTTCTGTTTATTTTCCCCACAAATCTCATAATGGCTATTCAAGACTAGTAATGTATACCCTCACCTCTTCTCATGCTTCTACCAGGTTCAGGAATGTGGCTTTCTCTAATAACACCCAATGCCATCCTAAAAGCATACGGCACCCTCTTTGGTGATGGCAGCACCATGCACTTAGTGACTCACCTCTGCCAATCTTTGATGTATAATGAGGGTGGCCTCCTTCTGTCCATAACTTTTGAGTTGCCCCTGCCTGGCCTACCCCATGAGCTCAACATCCTCATTCCAATTGTCTACTGACACCGATTCTCAGGAAATCCACTCCCATGCTCTTGCTGGGCATCACTAGCAAAGCAAACACTATTTTTTTATGTTGTTGCAGTACTTGGGATTTGTCCTAGAAATAATTTAAGTGGGTTCCGTTGCCCACACCAGGCCTCCAAGACACATTCCCTACCCTAGGCATCATTCTCCTCAAGAATCTTGATTTGTCAGGGTTTCCCTACTGCTAAACTCTGCCTGCATTTTTCTGGAGTGAACCACAGCTCCACCGGGTTGCCTTTGAAACCATGCCTCTGAAGCTTGTCACCCTTACGTTTCACATCCTGTGGCTACATACCAGACAGAAGCAAGAAAAGGAGGAGATTTGTTTTGACTTGGTTCCTGACTTCAGAGACTTCAGTCTACCGTGACTGGAAGGCAAGGAGGCAGGAGCACAAGGTTGATGCCTGCTCATACCCTGAATGACAAGAAACAGAGAAAGCAGGTGGAAACCAGTGCTACCCCAAGTGACCACCTTCCAACTTCCAGTCCCACTTACCAAAGGCTTAAGATAAAGGTTATGAACCTTCCTAATACTGCAACCCTTTAATACAGTTCCTCAAGTTGTGGTGACCCCAACCATAAAATCATTTCATTGCTATTTCATGACTTATTTTTCTACTGTTATGAATCATAATGTAAATATCTAATATGAAGAGTATCTGATATGCAAACCCAAGGGGGTCGTGACCCACAGGTTGAGCACCAACTGCTCTGTAACCTTCAAAATAGGACCTCCAACTTGAGATTGAGCAGGACATGAACCTGCCAGAGGTATTTCAGAATCAGATCATAACAAAGGTATGAACATTAAGATTTTTTTTAAAGGGAATTTCAAGAACCAAGGGAGAGGCTAGTGGAAGCCATTGTCTTTAAAGTGAGATTGCAAAACTGTGCAAAATGATTTGACAGATTTCTTTATAAAGTCAACTGAATTTCCAAAGGGCTGACAGACCTGAAGTGCATGGAAGTCATCAAGGGGCCTACTAAGAGGTGAATATGTTCAGGAGTGAGGAGAATTTCCAGTAAGGTGGCTCAACAGATAAAGGTGCTTGCTGCCAAGCCTGATAACATGAGTTTGATCTCTAGGACCCACATGGTGGTAGGAGAGAATTGACTCAAACTGTAAACCATCCCTTCCTATGCACACTGTAGTATGGCCCCACTAAATATACACGTGCATACATAATACATACATACACATACATGTAACAGAAATGGAGAAAATTGTGAGGTCCTGCACACAGTGGTTAGGAACCAACAAGAATAAAGTTATGATAAACACCTCAATTGTCTCATTGTTGTAATTTCAGTTCCTAAACTCAGAGGATTGGGGGGTGGAATATTGAATATGGGAAACCAATAGTACTTCTGTCACTCTCCACCATCTCTGAGGATCGACAAGACAATGACAATGACACTCAGTAGCCTAGTAATGCAGTCTGTATCCAGTAAGAGATAGTAGTAAGAGAAGACAGTAAGGACAGCCCACCTGATACAGGACATCTCTAGATCTCAGCAGAAAGTCACACAGGAAATAGGATTTAAGCTCAGGCCCATAAATACTGCCACCCACAGCCATTCCTGTCATTTACTGGACAGAGCCCCAGGTACTGTGTAGAAGTGATGAGGGGATTGTACAGACATGTGCTAGGCATTTGGAGGGCCTCTCATAAACATGTCTTCCCGGAGCTGGAATGGCTCCGAAACACAACCATAGCTGTGCAGCCTCTTCTTTAACAAAGGCTGCTTGAGGAAGGGAGCAAAGCAGGTGGGCCTGTCCAACCCACTTAGCCCAGGTGGGACACGTACCAGGCGTGTCAAGGTTTCTTAATTAATCGTTCCTACTGCCTCCTGCAAACTAAAGCTGTAATTTCCCAAGACAATCCAAGGTGACACAGGACCCTCTTCTGAAAGCATTAATTAGGAACATCTCTCGTTCCCCGTGGCAGGGGTGGAGCGGATTCTTCTGACTGCAGTGTATATTTATTTAGAGCTATTACCACATAATATTTACAAGATACTTAACATGCATTAATTACCCTGTAAGAAATTCTATGGTTCTGATAGCGTTGTTCTGTCGTGACTATAAAATGCAGGCCCCCCCCTTCCACACTTAGACACATTTTTTTATCACCTTGGGAAGAAAAAAAATTAAAATTAATTGCATGCCCATTAAATGCTTCTTTTTAATAGAAAATGTGCAACTGATGTAAAAATGCGAGCCAGGAAATGCAGTGAATCAAGAGCAGAAGCACCCACTTCTAGACACACTCTACTGTTTTTATGAGCATGTTTTACAATCCATTCATTATGCTGTCTGTCCTTCTGAAAGCTGGTTATTATATTGCTCATACAAAGAAACATGTGAATGGCTGTGCAATAAGCCGTGAAAACCAGGACAAAACTGAACACTTCTGATGCTATTTGAATCTGTCTCCCTCAGATCGCTGCCTTAAGAATTCTTAGGGGGGAGCATCTTTCCTTTTAACACCCACTCAAAACCCCAGATAATAGAGGAAAAGTTGGTGCAGAAGCTCAGAATTCAAGATGGCTTATGTTGTGTTCTAAGTTCTTTTCTTGTGATGTGTGAATTTGTGTGTGTGGGGAGGTGTATCTGTGTATTACACACACACACACACACACACACACACACACACACACACACACACACACACACTCAGGTGCACACATCCATCGAGGCCAGAGGAGGACGTCACTCTTTGCACCCTTCCTTGAGACAGGATCTCTCACTGAGTCTGGAGTCTGGCAGTCTCCAGTTCCCATGATCCTCTTCTTATTCCCCCACATCCCCACCATGCTGGGGTTATAGGTATGCGCGTGACCATGCCCAGTTATTATGTGGATGCTGTGGATCCATCTTCTCACCCACTTGGGCATCTTCCCAGGTCAATGTTCTAAATGCTTGTGTTCCAACAAAGTGAATATGTTGAAACCTTATCTGTAGTGGAGCTGTTTTAAGAGGTTGCACCCTGACTGGACATGCTAATGCATACATTTAATTCCAGCACTCAGGATGCAGAAGCAGAAGGATCCATACACAAAGAACAGCCTAGTTTGCATAGTGAATTCTTAGACAGCCAAGACTACACAATTTTAACTTAGAGAGGATAACTACACAACAATGTCCTCATGAAAGATACTTGAGAGAGCTCAATTTCCACTTTAAGCAAGTGAGGACACAAGCAGAAACAGACACCATCTAGTAGGAGTGGGACCTGACTAAACACTAAATCTAGTACCGTCATCTTAGACTTCCTCGATTCCAAAATGGCAACAAGATGATTTGTTACAGCATCTATAATGTACTAATACATTTGCTATCCGAGGAATGGTCCAGGAGTAACTTAATTCTTCCTGAGGCACTGTTTTCTCTGGAAGCAAGATGAAGCGGTAAGGAAACCAACATTGTGCAGATTGATCTTTGTTACAGCTCGCCTATGTATAACTCTCCCCCCCCCCCCAGCATAAGTCCTGTATGTTACCCAGGGTAATATAAGATCCAGGTTGCCTTTCAATGGTGGGAACACCCTCCCATCCAGGCTGCCTTTCTGTGGTGGGAACACCCTCACCCTCCCATCTAGGCTGGCTTTTAGTGATGGGAGCATCCTCCCATCCAGGCTGCCTTTCAATGGTGAGAACACCCTCCCATCTAGGCTGCCTTTCAGTGGTGGGATCATCCTCCCATCCTGGTTGCCTTTCAATGGGGGGGGGGGCACCCTCTAATTCAGGATGCCTTTTAGTGGTGGGAATATCCTCCAATCCAGGATGCTTTTCAATGGGGGGGGGGAACACTCTCACTCACTGAACAGTTTGATTTCATTTTCATAAAAATATTCATTTAGCCTAAATTTGTCTTCATAAATTCCACCCACTTGTTCTGACATTTTATTTTTAGGGCTATAGATAGTAGAGAAATATTCCTTCTTTTACATGAACAGGTTTTTAAAAAAAATTTTTTTTAAGTACCTAGTGCCTAGAAGGGTTAAATTTTTTGAAGGTATGAGGCATGTCTTTACCTTGTACCAAGATCATGTACCAAAATCATGTCCCAGGCATCCCAGTTCATTTGGATATTAATCTATGGGCGAACAAGCAGCCCCCACTTCCAGGAGAGAGGAAGGTCTTACCTTGGAAGTTCACTCTAGCCATGTGTTTCTGCGGAGTCCTTTCAACCTACTATTTGTATCTGTCTCCATTCAAGGCTAAAGGGAGCTTCAGGTCCCAGTTTTCTTCATCGTCTTGGAGCAGGTCCCAGTACATTTGTGCACTTCCTAATTACAGTTTTCAGTTTTATGATAAATGCAGGGAGCCTCTTTTACAGAGCTTACAACTTGTGTCAAGCAGGCAATAAAAGTATAAAATGAACATCTTTTTCTAAAAGGGGGATTACAGTGGAGAGGAGTAGTTGACACAAATACATGTTGGAAGTGATCCAGACAAGAAGAAAATTGAATACATTTCCTAGGTAATGCCCAAACATTGCATGTGTTACGCAGCTGAAAATTGTGAGAATTATGTATTGAATTGTCTCTCACTTGAACAAAGAAGGACCACAGTGTAGTACTGACGTCTCTTTGAGTTGCACTTCTTGAGGCATGAAATTGAGACCATTCATTCAGCAAACGTACTTCGATATCTACTTTTCCCCCCAGATACTGTAATAGTCACCGAAGCCAGGACATCTAATGACATTTCCCTAAAAGTATTAAAGAGGGACACAGATGCAAAACAATGATTGTAATATGTTATGCTCTTCAACAACAACAACAACAAAAAAAAACCTCTCATGATTATGCCAGGAATTCTTAGAGGAGAGAAGAGCTAACTTAACCTGGGAAAGTTGAGGAAGCCATCACACAATGATTATCAAGTTGGGTATGAGAAGGTGAGTTAAGATTCCCAAAGGAAAAATAAATGTTAGAAAAAGATTTTCTATGTGGACACAACTAGCTAAGGCTGGTGAACATGGAAAACTCACTGAGAGTATTAGTTTATTGTGACAGAAATGTAAAGGCACAGTAAACTGAGTGACCCAGGAAGCTGAGATTTTTGTCACCTCAGAAAGTGCTTTCAAGGTGATGGTTCTACATATGTCTGTGAGGTGGAGAAGAGGAAGCAGGCAAGAAATGGGGCTGGCGAGATGGCTTAACAGACAGAGATGCATGCCCTCAAGCCTGACAACTTGAGCTCCAATGAGGTAGAAGGACAGTATACTAATTTTCAAAAGTCATCCTGTGTCCCCCATATCTCTCTCTGTGTGTTGATACACACACACACACACACACACACACACACACACACACACACACACACACAATGTATAAATACATAAACATTAAAGTCTCTCCACATTATTGAAACCAACCAGATCTTTTAAAAAATATATGTATATAAATAGGTTATAAAGTCACAAGAATCTGATTATTAAGTTGAAAGACAAGAAAATAGAAGAACCCAGAATACTGAGATTTCTGCTTTGAGCAATTTGCTGGACCAAGTCATCATTAACTAAGATACACAGGAGTCATGAGATAACACAATACACTCTAAGTATTGGATATGTTGGATTTCAGGTGCCTACAAAAATATACAGTTGAAATTTTTCAAGAAGTCATTTCTGAAGTTCAAGGGAGTGGTTACTGATAGATTATATTTAGAAACATAAAAAGTGAGCAATAATAGCCTAGAGATATAGATGATACAAGCCATGGAATTATGCATGCAGAGGAGTCGGCAGAAGGAGTGAACACAAGGAGTCAACATTCCAAGCATAGGATAAAGAGAAATCAGATGCTGATGTTGACAGGGAGGTGGAAGGATGCAGTAAGAGGGTCAGTTCCTATAGCTCTACCAAGCTGTGTGCATGACTACTTTCCACACCTTACCAAAACTTGCTTGGTGGTGGTGCTGTTTTTACAGCATGTGTGCAGACACACACACACACACACACACACACACACACACACACACACACACGAGCGCAGATATGTAATTAAGATGAGTATAGTGCTTGTAGAGGCCAGATGAGAGTGTCAGGTCTCCTAGAGCTGGAGTTATTGCCAGCTGTGAACTGCTCATTGTAGGTGCTGGGATCTAAACCCCAGTCCTCTGGAAGAGCAGTGTACACTCTTAACCACTGATCCATCTTTCCAGCCCCAACAACCCATCTTTTAACAAGACTGCCACATGAGTTTTGATATCTGTTAGCCTTTATGCATCTCTCTCTCTCTCTCTCTCTCTCTCTCTCTCTCTCTCTCTCTCTCTCACACACACACACACACACACACACACACACACACACACACACACAGAGAGAGAGAGAGAGAGAGAGAGAGAGAGAGAGAGAGAGAGAGAGAAGCTATTAGCAAGATTCTTAATTTTTTTTAACTTTTTTTGATTTTTTTAATTAATTTATTCTTGTTACATCTCAATGATTATCCCATCCCTTGTATCCCCCCATTCTTCCCTCCCTCCCATTTCCCCCTTATTCCCCTCCCCTATGACTGTTCCTGAGGGGGATTACCTCCCCCTGTATATGCTCATAGGGTTTCAAGTCTCTTCTCGGTAACCTGCTGTCCTTCCTCTGAGTGCTATTCTTCTAATCATTGAAGAATCCCCAGAAAATATGGCAAGACTCCTGTCTTGGATAATGGATTGATGGAGTACAAAATGAAAAGATGCTAATTTTTAAAAATTACATGATACTTCAGTCATACATAAAGGCAGGAGTTTAATCTGTACAACGATTATCTCTAAGTTTTGGGGTCTTTATTTTCCTTAAATGAGGGAAGATCGACAAGAGGTAGACTGATTGGCTGCCTGACTGTCAGGCGTTGTTAACCCAGCAGATGTGAAACGCAAAGCTGTCTACCTAGAATGGTTTTCTTCAACTTTTGACAAGATAATGGCTCTAACAAAGCCTCATGTTTTTATATTTATGCATTTCTTTGAAATAATTGGATAGAACATATATTATATATTACTTTATTGGCATACAGTATCGTTCTACAAAAGGCCTCAAAGCAGTGCGTGATGAAAATATGTTCATTAAAACAACAAACCGGGATCAAATATTCAGAAGAGATGCCACCCCTGTCGCAGAGGGAGCCAGACATTTGGCGCCATGCTTGTCGTTGACTTTTTAGATGTTTGAGGTACGGCAACTGGGTTGAGGGTGATCCAGTAGAGGCATCACGGTATCAGTAAGACACCGGGAAAGAATAGTGACTGTCAACCACATTGAGTAACTCTGGTCTCAACTAAGAGAAATATTAAGATGATCATAATTGTCTGACATGAAGTTTGTCTCACACCTTTTTTTTATTCACTTTTTGTCTCAGTCAGAGCCCTCTTCCTTCCCTCCTCCCAGCCTCACCCTTCCTCCACTATTCCTTTAAAAAGGGAAGCCCCGCTACCCACCTACCCCAGCTCATCAAGTCACAAAAAAAAAAAAAAACTGACTTTGTCTTCTTCTCCTGTGGCCTGGCAAGGCAGCTCCATCAGAGAGAAGTGATCAAAAAACAGGCAACAGAGCCCATGTCAGAGACAGCACCTTGTCCTCTTACTAGGGGACCCACATGAAGCCTGAGCTGCCCATCTGCTACATCTGTATAGGTGACCTAGGTCCAGTCCATAGATGGTCCTTGGCTGGTGCTTCAGTTTCCATAAGCGCCCCTGGGCCCTGGCTATTTGGCTTTGCTGGTCTTCTTGTGGAGCTCCTGTCACCTCTAGGTCCTTTTATCGTACCCTCCTCACTTTTTCACTGACTCCCTATGCTTCACCCAGTGTTTGGCTGTGAGTCTCAGCATCTGTTTCGAACAGCTGGTGGGTGGAGCCTCTGAGAGGACAACTCTGATAGGCTCCTGTCTACGGAACTAGCAGAATATCCTTAACAGTGTCTGTGGTTGGCTCTCTTGCATGGAGTGTGTCTTGGGTTGCATCTCTCACAACTGTTTAAAAATGACACTACGCCTCTGTGGCACGTGTGTGTGTGTGTGTGTGTGTGTGTGTGTGTGTGTGTGTGTGCGCACACACACACTTCAGGAAGAGCAGCAAGTACTCTTAACGGTCCATCACACTCCTCAAGGCTCAGGGATCAAAGTGGAAGAGGTGGCAAAAATATTGCAAGATCCAAAAGTGATGGATGACTCCAAGGAAACAGTGTCTCCAGACACAACAGGGCTAATGTGCATACAAAATCACAGACATTGTGGCAACCTGCACAGACTCAAGCCAGACAAAATCCCAGCACCAAGAAGGAGAGGCGGGCACAAAGTCCCACCCCTAACCAAGACCTATTTGCAATTGACTGCTGTTAGGAGAGAAAAAACCAGTTTTGTCCAGTGGAGTCACACTGGGCATATCAACCATACTCCAGGACAGGCTTCCTGCGCAGGAGTGATTGACCAATACAAAATGAACTCCAGTGTGTGTGTGTGTGTGTGTGTGTGTGTGTGTGTGTGTGTATGCACTTTTTGTTGTTACGGTATTTTGCCGGATAGGATATGGGAGGGTGTAAAGGAGAAAAAATATGATAAAAAATATTACATAAAAATTTAAAATAGTTAAAAATGTAATAAAAGGGGGAAATGGAAAATTGAGACTATGCATGTTGCTTTATTTGTATGCGGCTGATTGACCTAACAGTATTCCCCCTGTACAGATGTCCTCTGTCAAGAGCCCTTGTGTGTAAATATCTAACAGCTTTCAACAATTATTCTTTTTCACATTAGTTATTTTTCAGATACATATTATTTAGTTATCATTCTCTATATCCAGATGTGTATATGCATTATGTGTATGTGTATATGCACATGTATGTTCATGTGTGTGCTGTGTTGGGGGGAACACACGCACTTGAATATGCATGCATGTAGAGGTCACAGGAAACCCACCATGAGAATTACTTACACACTACCCACTGGCCTGGAACTTACCAGATGGCAGGCCCATGAGCCCTAGGGGTTGGGTCTGTCTCTCATTATCTCTATAGCTCACACAACATCTGCTGGCTTTAAAAAAACATGTATACAGGTCCTTGTACTTGTATGGCTCATGAGCTCTCTCTCTCTCTCTCTCTCTCTCTCTCTCTCTCTCCTCTCTCTCCTCTCTCTCTCTCTCTCTCTCCCTCTCTCTCTCTCTCTCTCCCTCTCTCTCTCTCTCTCCCTCTCTCTAATTCTCTCCATTGTTTTCAAAGTTCATTCTTTTTGTCTTCATAAATCAGCCTCCATGTATCTACAAGTGGAACACAGTTGTAACAAGAACGCTTACAGAACAAACAAAAGCCCAGCAAGGTGGAAAACACACAACGAAGGAGCAGTCTGAGGTATGGACCAGACACTTCCCCCAACAGATCTTTTCTTTTGAGAGAGCTCCTTCATTTCCCAAAGTTTCCACTTCCTCTGCTTTTTTTTTTTTTTTTTTTTTTTTTTTTTTTTTTTTTTTTTTACCACCAGAGAACAAACTACCCATCTTGACATTTCAGATTCATTCTTTAGACACTTTCTGAAGATCTGAAGCCTCACTTCAAGCCAAGAGATGTTGGTTTGTGGGAGGCTGGAGAAGTGAGCTTGCCAGTGAAGGGAGTGCCCTGCTCTTGTGGAGGACCTGAGTTCAGTTCCCAGCACCCAGGTTAGGCTGCTGACAACCACCCATGACTCCAGCTCCAGACAATCGGAGGCTTTCTTCTACCCTCCTCGGGGTGCCTGCCCACTCACATATACACACATGTGGTTATAATTAAAAGGATAAAATAAATCTAAAATTTAAGCGTTGATTTATGATTTAGTCCAAAGGCTGTGAAAAGCTCAAGGGTCTAAAAACTGCTGTTTCCTTGAAATTATTCTGTTTGGGTGAACTCAGATGAAATGAGGCAAAAGCAAGCTCTCAGAGAAGCACTCCCCAGTGAGGCAAAGCTGCTGATCCAAAGACTTGAGCCTAATGAATCTTCTGACACCATGGAAGCCAGCCTTCCGCACAGTTGCCAGTGGCCCCCATCCCCAGGCAGGAAGATACAACCATGTTCCTGCCCTAAATTCTAGGACATAATACGTTTCACTTTGCTATCAGTCTTTGAGGCCAGACTCAACCTGATAAAACAGCTTCGGATCAACCTTCTCTGAGCCCAGACACTACAGTGCCTAGACTCCAAGGTCAAGGCTATATTAGATTTCCGTGTTACACCAAACAGTCAAGGGCACTTTAGGGCTCCCCTGAGATGGCAGGCCATCATCAGGGAGTGTGATGGTTCCTATCTTTGTCACCTGGACAGGATTCAGCGTGACTAAGGAGATATACATCCAGGTGTACCAGTCAGGGTGTCCCCAGAGGTGTCTAAGTAAGAATTATGACCTATAACTTTGAATGTGAGTGGCACCATTCCCTGGGCTTGGGTCCCAGACAGAATGAAAAGGAAGAAGCAAGCTGAGGAGCCAGAAGATGGCTTAGTGCATATAGGGACTTGCCAAAGCAATGACCGCCTGAGCTAAGTGCAGAGAACTCACATACAAGAAAGAGAGAAGCAATGGCCTCCACCTCCAGGCATACATAAAATAAGTAACTAGTTAAAATTAAAACCAAAGCAGGAAGGAAGCAAGCTGAGAATCAGAATTCACCTCTATTGCATTTTTTTGTTTTGTTATTATTTTGCTTTCTCCTCGCTCCACCCCCAGTTTTAGCAGGGCCTTACTATGTAGCTCTAGCTAGCCTGGAACTCACTCTTTCTCTGTAGACTAGACTGGCTTCAAATCCACAGAGGTACGCCTCTGCCCCCTGAGTGTCAAGATTAAAGGCAGTCGCCACTATGCCTGGCTTTTCTCACCTCAGTTTCTTAACCGTAGAGGCAAAGTGTCTACTTGCCTCATATTCCTGCCCTCATAACTTCCATGCCACAACGGACTGTAACTTCGAGCTGAGGCTGAAAAAAAAACCCCTCCCTTAATATTGTTTCTGTCAGACGGTAGATCACAGCAATGAGAAAAATAAATAAAATGCAATGATAATAACTCTCCTTTCTTGGCACCTTAAATACCAAGCAATGGTGGTACTTCACTTGTGACATTTCATTTAAATCCACATATATATGAATACATTGTTCATGTGCTTACACACACACACACGTGTGTGTGTGTGTGTGTGTGTGTGTGTGTGTGTGTGTGTTAAAATGACATGAGGAAGCTGGATGTGGTGGTGCAAGCCTTTATTCCCAGCACTCAGAGAGGCAAAGGCAGGCAGATTGCTGTGATTTTGAGGCCAGCCTGGTCTATAAAGAGTCCAGGACAGCCAAGGCCACACAGAGAAAACCTGCCTTGAAAAACCAAAAAGAAAAAAAAAATGACATGAGGAAAACCCTTATTTTGTGTAATTAATAGAGCATAATAAATAAAAATAAATAAATCTGTTCTATTTCTCTCTCTCTCTCTCTCTCTCTCTCTCTCTCTCTCTCTCTCTCTCTCTGTATGTGTGTGTGTGTGCGTGTGTGTGCATGTGTTTGTTGGTTTGGTTTTTCTAGGAAACCCCAACTAATACAGTAAAACACTTTGAACAAGATCATATTTCAAACACGTCTAGTGAGGTTCTTGACATCTCAGTAGCATTTGTCAGAGATCTGTGATGTTCTCAGAGAGAATAAGAGAAACAGCCTAAGGAATTCCCAGGGAGGAAAAATTGTGAGCGAGTTGAAATATCACAAGAGGCACGGCAGCAAGAAATGATCAGGGAACAAGTATTAAGTGTTCATCCCCTGTTGCCAGATTTACAACAAGATCCTGCTTCTGGAGATGCAGACAGAGTAGGTTTAGTACCAATCCCAATACATCAATCAAAGTGATGAATGACGGTAGAAAAGCAGAGGAAGGTGATTTGGAACATCAGCTATGAATTTTACACAGCCTAGAAGCACCCAAAAGAAAGAGTCTCAATTGAGTAGCTGTCCTTATATGATTTTTCCTGTGGATATAACTGTGAAGGATCATCTTAACTGTTAATTTATTTAAGAGGGCCCAGTCCACTGTGGGCGGTACTATCCCTGGGTGAGTAGTTTTAGGTTGAATACGAAAATTACTGAGTAAGACAGAGAGTAAGCCAGCAGGCAGCACACCTCCCATGGCTTCTTCTGCAGGCTCCTTCCTTGAGTTCTTGCCTCAGTTTCCCTCGGTAAGGAAATGTGACCTGAAAGTGTAAGCTAAATAAACCCGTTCCATAACAAATTGATTTTGGCCAGAGTGTTTTTTATTACATGGATAAAAAGGAAAACCGTACAACCAGAGTGACTACATTGAGAAGTGCAGATAAAGGAGTCCAGTGATGTGTCCCCTCTTCCGGATCGGACATAAGCTTCACACTCAGAAGAATAATCAGCAGTGGCAGGGGCGGGGGGGGGGGGGAGCCTGAGGTCAACCCTAAGTGTCTTCCTCAGTTATGTCGCCACCTCGATATTTGAAACAGGGTCTTTAGCTAAACTTAGAATTGTCTATTTGATTGTTAGACTGGCTAGGATCTCCTCACCCCCCCCCCCTTCCCCTCACTAGTGCCGAGATAGGTATAGGTACTCACTGACATGCTCAGATTTTTACCAGGATTGTAGGGATCCAAACTTAGGTCGTTGGACTTGCTTATTCAGCAAGTGGTTCGCCAAGTGAAGCATCTCCCTGGCCTCAGTTAAGCATTTGTAATTGTGGTTTGGTTTTGTTGATCACTATGTCAGTTTTGGTTCTGGAAGATAATTTATAGAAGCTCATATTGTTTGAATGCACCAGTTTTCTTTTTATTGCTATGCTCAAAACAACAACAACAATAATAACAGTCTTTTAAAAATACCTCAAGGGAGGAAAGGGTTAATTTGGACACAACAGGTCATAGTGCATCATTGAGGAAGTCAGAGCAGTAACCCAAAGCAGAAGCTTGACACAGAAACCATTGAGGAATACTACTTGCTGGATCAAGTACAGGCTTGTGTTTAGCTAGCTTATACACACACACACACACACACACACACACACACACACACACACACACACACATACCAGGATCACCTGCCCAGGATGCTGCCATACATATTGGGCTGTGTTCTCCTCCACCAATCAGCAATCAAGATAGTCCCTCACAACTGTGCTTTCAGAACAGCTTGATAAGGACAGTTGGTAAACTGAGACTCTTTCAAGGTGATTCTAGACTGTTGAGTTGGCAATTAATGCTAAGTAGTTAGAACACTGGGTGAAAAGTCCATTTCCATGAGATTAGCTGCTTCTGTGTAGGGATGATATCCCCCATTTGGAGGTCTGTCTGCAATGTTCTGCTCAACCTGGGACCCAAGAGTAACTATGGGTTCAGGACAATGACTGCCGATTTCTCATGCATCTTTGAGTTCAGGAATGAGAGACTTTTTTTTTTGTAAGAACAGGAAGATGCCTCATTAACAGTTCAGACACTTCCCTTCTAGGCTTACTGAACTCTTGCAAGAGAGGCCTTTAGCCTTGAAGAAGGATGGGCTAGATTTGACAGACACTCCTGGAGTGATTAACACGCTGACCTGTGGAAGTAATCAGCTAGCTGGCCCAAAGCAAAGAACATTCAGGACAAAGGCCAAGGTGCCAGGCTTCATCCTGTTGCTAGTGACCTTGTGGATCCAAGTGAGAAATCAATGCTTTTAAGTAAAAGCTTTGTCTAAATGCCTGGGAAAACCCCATGAGATCTCAGATTTTAGACAACCAAATCACACCTGGCAGAACTGAAGGAAAAATATGACAGCTGTGTGATACTGAGATTCAGTTTTTAGTGTGTGTGTATGTGTGTGTGTGTGTGTGTGTGTGTGTGTGTGTGAGAGAGAGAGAGAGAGAGAGAGAGAGAGAGAGAGAGAGAGAGAGAGAGAGAGACAGACAGACAGACAGACAGACAGACAGACAGACAGAGACAGAGACACAGAGACAGAGACAGAGACAGAGAGACAGAGAGACAGAGACAGAGACAGAGACACAGAGACAGAGACAAAGAGAGAGAGACAGAGACAGAGAGATAGAGAAACAGAGAGGAAACCTGTGAGTGTGGCCTGCTTAGGAGTTGATTTTTTCCTTCCTCCTTCCAGAGCCCCCATCTCTAAAAGCTATTTGGGGCCAAGTCTCAACACATCAGATTTGGGGATATATTTCAAAACAGCATGAAAATCAAAGGCTGAAAGATATTGAAATATGACTTAAGTTAGAGAGAGACGGGGCAAAGCCACACTTGTGAATGAAGCTGGAAAGATGGAAGATGCCACTTCAAAGCACACTGTGTGCTTGTGTCCAACTTTGGCTGCCAAATAAAAAGTAGGGGAAAGTGATTCTTACTATCAATACTTTTTTTTTTCAATAGAAGAAAGGATTTTTACTGGGGCTTACAGTTCCAGATGGCAGGTCCAAGACCATCATAGCAGAGAGAATGACATCTGGCAAGCAGGTGTGGTGCTGGAGCAGCAGCTGAGAATTCACATCTAATCCATAAGCACGGGCCAGAGACAGCTAACTGGGAATGGCATGGGCTTTAGAAACCTCAAAGACCACCATGAATGACACACCTTCCTCCAACAAGGCCACACCTCCTAAGCCTTTCCAAATAGTTCCACCAACTAGGGACCAAGCATTCAAACATATGACTCTATAGGGCCAATTCTCACTCAAACCACCGTACTCTATTCCTGTCCCCCCATAGACTTGTGGCCATAACATAGTGCAAAATGCATTCATTACAACTTCAAAAGTCCTCATGGTCCTTCACAGTTGCAACAGAAAATTTTCCCCAAGAGTCTCAAACTTGCAGAAAGAAAAAGTTGAAGCCTGGAGCCAGCCAGAGAACTTACCTCCTGACATCTTCAGGAGAGAAAAGAGCTGAGACAATGGCGGGCCAATTATGGGCAAGATCACAGTGATTGGTGGAACCACAGTGATGGACAGGACCACAGGGATGATGGGCGGGACCACAGTGATTAGTGGAATCACAGTGATGGACAGGACCACAGCAATGGGTGGGACCAGCTCTTGATCAGGACTGTTCTGCTATGCATACCTCTTGCCCGATACTTAAACATAAATTTTATATCAGGATCCCAAATATGAACTCAAGGGGAGGGGCATTACTGAGCCTCTTCATTTCTTTTCCCATATGATTACTGGAAGTTAATCTCCTTTCTCTGCCTTTCACCGTTGTCCTTTCTAATAGACTATTGAAAACAGGTGCTGAGCACAGGTGAATAAGCATGTCTTGTTAGTGCATAACAATTCCAGTGATAGTCTCTGCTCATCTGACCAACGGTGCCATCTCCTTGATCTTCAGTTTTACCACCTATAGAATAGGATCGTAATGATGACTTACAGAGACTAGCAAAGAGTTTGAAATAATGTGTAAAATTGCTAGCATTAATGTTTGCTCTAAACTCAGACAGACACCATAAAGTCACCTGTATCACACAGGTGGAGGACGCCATTGTGCTCAGCAGAAGAAAGACTGAGCAATCTCAGTTCCACTCTAAGGGCCCAATGATGCTCACTCCAGGAGGACCGCCTCCACTGGTGATGCTCACCTGCCTGGGATTCAAGGGGAACACTGAGGTAGGCTGTGCTTTGGGGTAAAAAGTTGGATATCAGAGTCATCAGACGGACAGAAGTATGGCAGGGGCTTGTAGCAGAGCGGGGCACCCCTTCTTTTGGGTCTCAGAAAAAGAGGGAAGGTTTCATTGCACAAGGCTGCAGCCAGGCTGTGTCTTATTCCCAGGCAGAGTAGGTGTTGGTAGTATTCCAGGGGAGTACGTGTCTCTGAAAATGTGAGAGAAGTAAGAAATGAGGTATGTACTATACCCATTAATATGGGAGAGGGAACGTGTGGCCACTCTGAGGTCCCAGGGAGTCTGGCCACCTATGGTCTGTCATTCTCCTGAAATCTGGACACCTGAGGAGTGTATTTACAGACTTCTATTCAGTCCCCATGTAGAGGGTCTTGTCATTTCCTCACAGTGGGGAGGGCAGTAGGCTGGCTTGGATTCTAACTGCAAATACCTAAGGCAATCAATTTATAAAAGGGAAGGGTTCATTTGTGCTTACGGCTTTACTGGAGGATAACATGCAATTGGATTGGTCTGCATAGTAGTAGTGATGTGTTTAACCACTCACCTCATGGCTGGGAAAAGAAAGATCGGGAGGGCAAGTGGACAAGTGTCTGAGAGTCCCAAAAA
Source organism: Acomys minous (assembly GCF_964271855.1). Taxonomy (NCBI): domain Eukaryota; kingdom Metazoa; phylum Chordata; class Mammalia; order Rodentia; family Muridae; genus Acomys; species Acomys minous. The sequence goes on from NC_140498.1 coordinate 76,191,368, forward strand.
TCTTCCCAGGGTGCACTCCCCAATGCCCCAAGGATTTCTCGTTAAACCACAACTCTTAAAGGCATCCACCTCGAAGTAGTATCAACCAGGGGCCAAAATCTTCAGTACACGAATCCTTGGGGCCACTTAAATTCCCAATTGCTGCAGACATTTGTTTGTTTGTTTATTCATTTATTTATTGCATGCTCATGCATATGTGTGCAACAGAGAGTCAGAGGACAGCTTCTAGGAATCAACGCTCTTCTTCCACCATGTCAATCCTGGGGACTTAACTCAGGTTGTCAGGACAGGCAACATGCACCTTTACCTTCTAAATCATCGCCCCATCCCACCTATAAGATTTTAACAGAATGAGTCTGGTTGTTGAGATCAGGGTTTCTTAAAAATTTTCCTCACTCATGACCCCTTTACTCCTAAGAAACTTGTGTGGAACTCTGGATATATAAATATATAAAATGCATAAAACCACATATGACCATAAGGAAATGTATTTTAAAATGCTTATTTGATCTGTGTTCAGTTTTATCAGTCATTAGAGATCTTTGAAAACTGATTTACATATTCATGAAGTGTTGTGGGGTTTTTGTTTTTTGTTTTATAATTGCTACATGAAGAGTTAAGTCTTGGCTACTTGACACTGGAAGATGTGGAACATCTTCATTGTTTTTCAGAGGTAGTCCATATTCTGATTTTATAATTTTCAGTGCCGAGAACTCTATTTCACTTGAACATGTATCACATAATGTCTGGGGGCAATTTGAGAAACTGTTGGAAATTCTGTCCTAATCCTAAATCAAATTCATTCTTTTATGAAGTGCCTGTTAGCAACATCTTGCCCTTTTCAGTTTCTCATTGGTGCGGGCATGTTTGTGTGTCCACATGCTGTGATGTACATGTGGAAATCAGAAGAGCACAGTGTAAGTGTATGTGTTGTGTGTGTGTGCCGGGGGTGGGGGGGGGTTCAGTTTTCTGTTTCCACCATGTTGGTCCCAAGGATCAAATCAGGCTATCAAGACTTGGTGGCAAGTCCCTTTACTGCCTAGCTATCTCACTGGCCAAAACAGAAGTTTTGGTATCAAATATTCAAAAACTGTTTGATAAGTCCATACTGAGGAATCAAGGCTAAAAACTATTATTATGTGCTTCCTTCTGTAATTAAACCATTATGTTTCTATCAGAAAAAAGTGTACATGGATACTAATATGATAGCCTTGAATCCAAGACAAGGTGTTTCAGGCAGATTTTTTTGGCATTGTGTTACGGTATGATGGTCTACACCGTGTAAAGTGTGCGTAGGTGTGTGTTCTGAGCCAAGGCCGCAGCCACGGCACATGGTGCAACGCCTTGGGTTCGCTATGCGCTTGGAGTTTAATAATCTTTCAGTAATCTTTCACTAGCCTCAAATTGTGCAGCTTCTGTGGGGTCATGGCCCATAGTTCACACAAGATGTGGCTGGGGCTAGAGAGATGGGTCACAGGTCAAGAGCACTTGCTGCTCTTCCGGAGGACCTGAGTTCAATTCCTGACATCCCTGTAGAGTGGGTCGCAAGCACTAGCTCCAGGGAATCTGGCCTGTATGAATACTGTGCTCTCTGTCTCTCTTCTACCCATCCCCACCCCCACATGCATGCATGCACGCGCGCGCGCACACACACACACACACACACACACATCCATGTAAATAAAGTTAAAAGCTGTGTTGAAGAGGTCCAGGAGAGTCAAGGCGGGGAGAGGGAGATTCTATGCCCTGCTGTGACAGTTTGCCTAGCCACGGCTATTGTCAATTCGGTGATAGTGGTACCAGTGGGGGAGACACAGAGAGGGAGCCCAGTGGTATCTCCGCTGTCTCACCCTGGCTTAAGTTCCAAGAATAACTTCGTGGAACGGAATTTCCAGAAATAGATTTCTTTCCTAACCAAATAACAGCCAGGTATCATCTTTTTTTTTTTTAAATCACGTTTTAAATGCCGAGCTTCGTTTCCCCTTTGATGAGGAATTTTGAGCACTTTCCCTGGTGGGAACTGAGGCAGTGCCTCTTATTCAAGTGGATGCCAGTCTGTGATTGTCCAATTATTCACCACATTCTGTCTTTGATGGTCCAGATGTTCTCAATTTCTTGTAATAAGCTCTTTCATCTGAAAAAGTCGTTCCACTCAGAAATGCAAAACTCCTCTACGGCTCAGCTCCCGGGTATATTTTTTTTTCCCCCTTGATGAGCTGGTATAATTGGCCTTCAATTTACTTATTGTTTTTCAATAGAAAGCCCAAGTTTAATTTCATTTCTGTAAACCTGGAGATAAGAGCTGATCGTCCCGCCTTTTAAGTCATTCCTATTATAAAAAATCATTGCTTCTTCTGCCCCGACATCCCCACCTCCACCGACTGGACAGGACTGTGCCCTTTTAGCCCTTTTAAAAACCATTCTGCTTAAAAAATAATTTGAGGTGGCTGGGGGGATGCCTCAGCAGGTGAAGTACTTGTGGGGCAAGCTGGAGAACTATAGTTCAGATTCTTAGAAGCCCAAGTCAATGGTAGGTGGGCAAGTAATTCCAGTCCCAGGTGATAAAGATAGGGGAGTCCCCCGGAGCAAGCCGGCTAGCAGAGGCAGACTATATCAGTGAGCTCTGGGTTTGATTGAGAGGTCCTGCCTCAATGGATAGTGCTGGAGAGGGACCAAGCATGATACCTGTCATTGACCTTTGGCCTCCACATACACAAGTATGCACCTTTGCTTCTTGCAAAAGTCACATCTATACATACTAGCATGGGTGACGATTCACCACCATGAATCACCAATGTCACCTTCTTAACATTTCTATAGTCTCATAAACTTCATAAAACACATGGGCGATGCAGATGCGCTCCTTAGTATCTACTGGTAGAGCTTGGGAAAATTCATAATAAAAACAACTTTCGGCCAGGTCTGGTGGCGCACGCCTGTGATCCCAGCCTTCTGGGAGGCAGAGGCAGGCAGATCTCTGTGAGTTCACAGCCATCCTGGTCTACAAAGCGAGTCCAGGACAGCCAAGGCTGCACAGGGAAACCCTGTCTAGAAAACAAACAAACAAACAAGCTTTCTTGAAACAGCTGCTGAAATTTGATGAATGATTATCCATAAGTATCAATTAAGCCACATATGGGGACATCAGCATGTGTTCTGAACTATCCACAAGGTCAAGGAAAAAGATCCCAGTTTCAAGTTCTGCCTAGGCCACAGAGTGGGTTCAAGTCCAGCCTGGCAAACTTAGTGCCACACTGTCTCAAAGTTAAGGGCAGGGAGGAGTAGATGGAGTTGTGTCTCAATGGTAAAGCACTTGCCTAGTCCTAGGTTCAATGCTCAGGTTTTATTTAAAAAAATTAATTAATTCAACAAATATGAGAAGGTGGGTGCATAGCTCAGTTGGTAGCATGCTTGCCTAATGTTCAGGAAGCCAGAGGTTCAATGAATAAAGCTGCCAAGTAATCCAGATACTTGGAAGTCACAGGAGGAGGATAAGAAAGAAAACTCTCACATTTTTGGTTGTGAGCCTAGCCTTTAATGGCTGAGCCATAGCTTCAGTGCATGCCTGTAATCCCAGCACTCGGGAGGCAGAGGCAGGTGGATCTCTGTGAGTTTGTGGCCAGCCTGGTCTACAAAGTGAGTCTAGAACAGCCATGACTACACAGAGAAGCCTGGTCTCAAAAAACCAAAAACCAAAAACCAAAAAAAAAAAAAAAAAAAAAAACCAAAAAAAAAAAAAAAAAAAAAAAAAAAAAAAGAAAGAAAAAATAAAGAAAGCTCAAAATGAATATGAACTCCTAAATCAAGGACTTGACTATGGTTAAACACTTAAGATCAACCTTTTCCCTGTTGTTACAATTCATATATTTGAAGCATTAATAAAGTTTCCTTTGGAGCTGGAGAAGACTCAGTGGTTAAAAGTTCAGTTCCAAGCACACGCATTGGGCAACACACAGCCACCTGTTGTTCCTGCTCCAGAGGCGCTGACTCTGTTTCCTGGCCTCTGTGGGCACTACACACACACACACACACACACACACACACACACACACACACACACATTCACCCCACATGCACACTATACACACCACATATATACACATAACACACACATACCACATACCACACTCCACAAACACACACACCACACATGACACACACAAAACACACACACCACATACCACACACACGACATATCAGATATATACCACACACACACCATACGCTCATATACACACACATAAGCACACACAAACACCACATACCACATATATACCACACACACTCACCACACATACACACACATCACATATATACCACAAATATACATATAAATAAGCAATACAGAGAAAAACCACATACCACACACTCACCACATATAGACCACACACACACACCATATAAACCACACACATATATGCACACACACACACAATACAGACACACATAACACACACACTTTAAAACAAATATTTTAAAAATAACCACTTTGGAAACCAATTTGGTGGTTTCTCAGAAAAATGGTAATAGTTTTACTTCAAGACCTAGCTATACCACTCCTGAACGTATACCCAAAAGATGTTCCATCATACCTCGAGGACACTTGCTCAATTATGTTCATAGAAGCTTTATTTGTCATAGCCAGAAACTGGAAACAACCTAGATGTCCCTCAACCAAAGAATATTATAAATAAAATATGATACATCTACACAATGGAATACTACTCAGCTACTAAAAACAAGGGCATCATGAAATTTTCAGGCAAATGGATGGAACTAGAAAAGATCATCCTGAGTGAGGCAACCCAGACCCAGAAAGACAAACATAGTATGTACTCACTTACAAGCCATAAAGTACAAGATAACCATTCTACAATACACACATGCCCCCAAAAGCTAAGTAACAAGTAAGGCCTCACTGAGAAGGGGAAATAAAACAGATGTCTCGGAGGGAGGGATGGGTGGATGGGTAGATGGATGGATGGATGGATGGATGGATGGATGGATGGAAGGAACTGGGCTGGAGAGGGGGTGGGGAGGGGAACTGGAGGGATCAAGTGTTGGGAGGAGCGAACTGGAATCATTGGGGGGAAGGGTGTCTCTGTGACAAGCTAAACATCTATCTAGGACAATGAAAACTCCCAGGAGTCAATGACACTGACCCTAGCTGACACTCCTAGCAATAGGGGATATGGAACCTGGAACAGTCACCTCCTGAGCCAGGCAAGACTTCCGATGGAGAGATGGGGATACCAACCCAGCCACAAAACCTCCAACCTCGAGTTTTTCCTGCTTATAAAATGTGCAGAGGTCAAGAGGGAGCATAAAAGGAGGAAAGAGCCAAACAACGACTGGCCCAATCTGAGTCCCATGCCCACCCCTGATGCTATTAATAATATTCTGCTATACTTGCTGATGGCAGCCTAGCAACTGTCGTCTACAAAGCTTTACCTAGTAGCTGATGAAAACAGTTACTTAGACCCACAGCCAAACATTAGGAGGAGCTTGGAGAATCTTATGGAAGAGGGGGAAGGAAGGATTGAAAAAGCCAGAGAGGTCAAAGACACCATAAGAAAACCTATAAAATCAACTAACCTGGGCCCATAAGGGGCTCACAGAGACTGAACCACCAACCAGAGAGCATGCATGAGATGGATCTAGCTACCCTACCCCATGTAATAGATGTACAGATTGGTCCTCATGTGGGACCTCTAACAGTAGGAGCAGGGGTTGTCTCTGACTCTGTTGCCTGCCTTTGGATCCCTTTCCCCTAACTGGCCAGCCTTGTCTAGCTCAACAAAAGAAGATGGAGCCCAGTCCTACTACAACTTGTTATGCTAAGGCAGGTTGATATACTTTGCGGGGGGGGGTCTCCCCTTCTCTGAGAAGAAAGGGAGGGTAGCATTAAGAAGAGGAGGGGAGATGAGGGGGAAGGATTGGGAGGAGAGGAAGAAGGGAAAGTTCAGATTGGGATGTAAAATTAATTAATTAATATGGAAAAAAGGCCAAAATAAATAAATATAAATTTTCTTATTCTCATAGGTGGTTTTATTTCCAAGGCGCCAAGGAGACTGGCTTTATCAGGTTGAGGAAATGATCTCCATGTGTGTTCTAGCCTGTGCACAAAGAAGAGGTGGGCTTCACTCAGGATGTCACACTATTGGCTCTTGAGCCAGCTGGGGTCAAATCTGCTTTCATCTGCTCATCACAAGAACTGTCAAGTCCTTTATTTGTACGTGAGACATCCCCTCTGTGTTTGTATTTGAGCACTTGGTCCCTCGCTGGTGGCATTGTTTTCTGGAGGCTGTGGAACTTTCAGGACGTAGGCTACTCAAGAGGCAGTCTTGAGAATTGTGACTTCCCGTCCTGTCTGTTTCCTGACTGCTGCTAACATGTATCTGCCTGTTAAGATCCTACCACAGTGGACTGATCTGTTCCAGCTAGCATGTGCCATGACGTGCCCTCTGTTCCACGATGGACTTTGTCCTCTGCCAGGTATGCTCAGGGTTTTAATATTAGGAAATAAGATTGACTTAAAAGGCCCATGCTCAAGAGACCACACGACAGAATTGCGAAACCAAACCAAATAAATCTCATTAATGTTTTATCTGACTTTGTTATTTCATCATTTTATGTCCTATTTTTTAACTTTGTTGTGTATGTACATGTGTGAGCATGTGCATGGGTGGGTACACATGTGTATGTATATTTGTGGTGTATGTGTATATGTATGTGTGTGTGTACGTGTACCTACCCATGTGTACACGCATGTGCTCCAGAGTATAACTTCAGGAAGTGTCCTTCAAGCACTATCCACCTTATTTTTTTAAATATTTTTTTTAATTTAATTTTTTAATTTATGTAGATTGGTGTGAGAGTGTCAGATCTTGGAGTTACAGACAGTTGTGATCTGCCATGTGGGTGCTGGGAATTGAACCTGGAACCTTTGGAAGAGCAGACGGTGCTCTTAACCACTGAGCCAACTTTCCAGCCCCTCCACCTTATTTTTTGAGACAAGGTTTCTTACTAGGATCTAAAGCTCCCTATATGAGCTAGGCTGGCTGGCCAGTGAGTCCCAGAGATCCTCCTGTCTCTACCACCCCAGCTGGGGTAGAATAAACTCATGCTAGCATACCAGAGTATTTAATTGTTTTACATTTATTTATTTATTTATTTATTTATTTATTTATTGCATGTGTGCACACATGTGTGTATGCATGTATGTGCGTGTGATTGTGTGTGTGTTTTGTGTGTTTGTGTGTGTGTATGTGTGTGTGTGTGTGTGTGTGTGTGTGTGTGTGTGTGTGTGTGTACATACCATAGCACATGTATAGAAGTCAGGGGCCAACTTGAAGGAGGCATATCTCTCTTTCTAACATGTAGGTCCTGGGATTCCCGACTCGCTTGGTAGTGAGAACCACCTCACTTCCCCTCCTGCAGCCTTTGAAGAGTAAGTTTATGAGTTTCTGTTACGCTGCCTTCCCGGCCATCTTGACCCACTCGTGGCTGCATGTGGCCTGTGGATTATAGGCTGGACACCCCTGCAGCCACAAGCCAAAATAAATCTCTCTCGTCCCTTAAGTTGTTTGTGTCAAAAATGAGAAAAGTAACCGAGGCATCCCTCTATGTGCCCATTTCCTGATTGACTGGGATAATATGAACCGAGGCATCTCATGGTGTGATAGGCACAGGGGACTTGAAACAGCGTGCCCAGCTCAGGCTCATGAGCACCCCGTGTAGCTTCATAAGCTCTCGACATTTACATTTCAAAAATTTTCCCTCTCCTACCAAGGCCTCATCTCAGGATGTCCCTTTCAAAAGCAGAATTGACACTTCTTACTGGCACCTCGCTGATGTGTTCATTTCCTTCTCTTCTTGGTCTCACTCAGAATCTCATCATACCCACTCAGTGGAAAATGATTCTGCTGGGCCCTACACAGATTCAAACAGAGAAAAGTAGAAATAACCATAAATTACTTCTACTAGAGAAATGTCAGGTGGGTCTGCAACGGGCCACTCTTCCCAGAACATTTTTGGTAATTCTGTAGATAAAAGAGGACTCTGAAGGTTTTTGTAAGCTTTTCTTTCCTTTATTTATTTATTTATTTATTTATTTATTTATTTTCCCCCTACCTCTTCTTTGAGATGACAGGAGCCCTCAACAGACCTTTTCTCCAAGAATAATTTTTTCCAAGGCTACCAATTTAGATCTCAAAAGCCCAGACTCAGTGGGACCCTCAGTTTGCCATCTAAAATAAATGCCTGAATAGATATCAACCACGATACATACAGAGCAGATAGGAAAGAGATAGCTACATTCTGGATGGCTCTGCAAAATGAAGAGGGCTTTGTCTGAGGACAATAACGATATGAACAAACATTTGGGTTTCCACTCGCAGGCCAGCCAGGGTCTCAAGCCAAAAAAAAAAAAAATCAAATCAAATTGGATTGAATCAGCAATGCCAACACCGTTAGTACATGATGCGTGTACCACCAGGCATCCTGACCCACCTCTTGGAAATGTGGCAGGAAGGGCCATGGAGACAGCCAAGTCAGTAAAAGACCTTCCTTGCCAGCATGAGGACCTGAGTTCAGATCCCCAACACCCACTCAGTGTTTAAAAGCCAGGCATGGTAATGCACACTTATAATCCCAGCCCCATGGACGCAGATTCAGGGGGAATCCCTGGGGCTCTCTGGCCAGCTCATCTTGCTAAATTAATGAGCCATGGGTTCAGCAAGAGACAATTTCAAAGCCTAGGATGAAGAATGAGGGAGAAAGATATCCAGTATTGACCTTTGGCCTCCATCTATGTGTTTGTACCACCGTCATCTCCTACACACCTAAGATTTGCAAGAGTGAAAAAAACTGAATAAACAAAAAAAGAAATGTGAGTATGTTATAGCCAACCTAGTGCCTCCAAATATTTTTTTCTGGCTAAGTCTGAGGTTAAAATGCCTCTAATTAAACAGGGTTGATTCATAACTATGAAATTTCTCCCCTGTGCCTTCCAAAGCATCTAAATAAGCTCAAGACCCTCCATCTTACACAAACAGAATGTGTGCTCTCTGTATTATTTGTGACAAAATCTAGGCTGTGTCTTCAGGATGACCAGGTAGATAATCTTCCATAACCCTTAATTGTGTTGTCAATCCATTTCAATCACTTATAAGTAGGTCTTTGGACTTTGCCAATAATTGCCATGTCTTCATTTTATTCTAAAGTAAAGGGGAGAAATTGATCCACACCTGTGTGTCTTCATTTTAATCAGATCTCCTCTCTCTCTCTCTCTCTCTCTCTCTCTCTCTCTCTCTCTCTCTCTCTCTCTCTCTCTCTCATAAGCCCTATTTCAGTTGAAGACACAAACCTGCACTTAATCCATCACCTTTGACATCTCCTTCTCCTTCTCTCTCATTTCCAATCAACCACAAATCCAGATAATTCCACTAACCACATAGTTGTCCTATGCCACCTTACCCACCCTTTAAACTGCCCTTTGTTCAGATGTGAACTATGTCCTATCATTGGTTGGTGATCCCCAACAGGCAAGCATTCTTAGGCTTTCCAATTTAAGGCAATGAAAGTGGGCAAAGATAGTCCTTAGTCCCTGATCCACATGGGTAAGAGAAATTAATCAAATCCAAGTAAGGAATGTTTCTCTTGGCTGAGTATGGTGGTGCACACCTGTAACCCCAACATTCAGGGAGGCAGAGGCAGGTGGATCTCTGTGAGTTCAAAGCCAGTCTGGTCTACGAAGCAAGTCCAGGACAGCCAAGGCTACACAGAGAAACCTTGCCTCAAAAAGAAAATAATAGAAGAGAAAAGAAAAGGAAAGGAAAGAAGAAAGAAGTGTTTCTCTGAATGATTTAATTGAAGGGAACTTGGCAACAATGGAAGGGACTATCCAGGACACAAGGTCATACACAACTTTAACGAGAAGAAAAACAAAAAGTGAGTTGTGGTTTCTATGTAGTGGTTAATACCTATGATGCCAGGAGGTTGAGAGAAGAGGATTGTGAGTTTGAGGCTGGCTTGGACTAACAGGTAATATCATGTCTCTAACACCAATTAAGTCATAGCCTCAGATGTTTTATATGGGGCTTAAAGAATAACAAGTAGGGCAGGCAGTATAGTGAAGTGGTTGAAATCTGGGCTGGATATGTGGCTCAGTGGTAGAGCACCTGCCTAGAATCCCCCAGTGAGGGGCTGGGGTGTGTCTCAGTGGTAGAGCACCTGCCTAGAATACCCCAGTGAGAATCCCCCAGTGAGGGGCTGGGGTGTGGCTCAGTGGTAGAGCACCTGCCTGGAATACCCCAGTGAGGGGCTGGGGGCGTGGTTCAGTGGTAGACCTCCTGTCTAGAATCCCCCAGTGAGGAGCTGGGGTGTGGCTCAGTGGTAGAGCACCTGCCTAGAATCCCCCAGTGAGGGGCTGGAGTGTGGCTCAGTGGTAGAGCACCTGCCTAGAATCCCCCAGTGAGGGGCTGGGGGCGTGGCTCAGTGGTAGAGCCCCTGCCTAGAATCCCCCAGTGAGGGGCTGGGGCATGGCTCAGTGGTAGAGCTCCTTCCTAGAATCACCCAAATGAGGAACTAGGACTGTGGATGAGTAAAATTCCCTAATAAAATGTTACTGACACGGACTAGTGACATGGTAGAGTACTTGACTAGATGGCTGACTGGGAGAATGTTTACCTTGATCTATAGTGATGGTCTGGGGCATGGCTCCAGGTTAGAGGCTTTGTCAGCGTGCAGAAGACCTTGACTTTGATCCCAAGCACTTAAAAGAACAAGAACAAATAATAAATATATATTCAGAACCAACAGTTCTAACATCTATTAAATGAAAGAGGTAGAGGTCAGAGAGGTTCAGATCTAATAGTTTCTTACAAAAGAGCAAACCACATAAAATTAGGGATTTGATGCCACTGTTTCCCAGGAGTAAATTGATTAACAGATATCTGAATGATCTTTCTACTTTCATTTTAAGTTGAATCAAGCATCTAGACAATTATTGATTATGTGTAACTGGACTTGTATTTAAGTCCCTCGCCTCACTTTTATTCTAAGAAGTGCATTTAGCTAACACTCTTAGGAGCTGATGATTATAATCAACCCATCAGAATCATAATAATTTCAGTAACGCTAACAATATCCTTGTATCCCACTTCACAGCTGACACAATGCCTGTCTTCCGAGATCCTTTCATGTACACACTCTCATGCACCAAATGATGTTTTTCTATGAAGGCATGGATTAGGCTCTAAAGAAAAAAAAAAAGAAAAACAAACAAACAAAAAACCACCACCACCACCAAGAACACAAAAGCCCACAAAAACTATATAAATAAAACAAAAGATTACTCATGCCCCACTGTGGTCTTGAGGGCAAGGCTCCTCTGCGCTCTTCCAGAGTATCTGCATTCAATAATCATATTCAATAACACGTCAGCCTGACTTCCAACACTTCCCTTGCCATCTCATTGGTTGTCTGGTTTTCAATTGGTCTAGACCTACTCAGTCTGTTGGATAGAGAAGCTGAAAGGGTCTAAGAATTAACACCTCTCTAGACATTTATATCCTTAACTAATGATTGGTAGATATATTTGGCAACTGTGGAAGGAATCTAAAATATGGAGGGAGGTAGATAGGAAAGGAAGCTTAGGTGTATTCAGTGGATTGAGGGTGTCCAGCTTCCTTCTCGCCCGTTATTTACCTAGAATCTGAATACCTAGAGAATTTAATTTGCAAACTCATATGGGCTGTTTCCCTCTCCTTGTAGCACACACATGCGTACACACACACACACACACACACACACACGTGTGGAGATACAGATATCCCCAATTCTTTACCTCTTGGTTAGCATATTACTGACTGTTTTCATTGTTGGTACAGAACACTTTACCCAAGCAACTTGAGGAAAGAGGGTTGGTTGGTTGGTTTGGAGTCTCAGTTCCAGAGTTCGATCCATCCTGGCAGGGAAGGCATAAGGGCATGGAGTGTGAGGAGGGTGGTCACATGGCATCCACAGTCAGGAAGTGGAGAGGGCTGGATGCTGGTGCTCAGCTCGCTGCCTTCTTCTTTTCACTCACCTCAGCCCATGGGATGGTGTCGTCCGCAATCAGAGTGGGTCTTCCCACTTCGATTAATCCAATCGAGAAACTTCTTTGCCGACAGGCCCAGAAGTTTGTTTCCATGGTGATTCTTGTTAGGTTTGTGCCACAGGCTAATCAGATCACATTTTCCTGCGGTGCTACAGATATTAACAGGCACCCCACTATGAATGTGTCTGTGAGTTTGTAACAAGCTCCTTGGGCACCTGGACTTGAGGAAAGCAATGGTAAATCCCTGAGACAAAGTATCTGGTCCTTATTACTTGATTCTGGGTCCCTGCTACTACACGGAGAGAAAAACAGCCCTATCTCTAGATACTCAGATTCTAGGAGGACAACAGGGCACAAGGAAGGTCGATACCTCAAAATATATATTCCTGTCCACTGAGTACATGTTAGCTTATTTTTCTCCCTCCCTCCCTCCCTCCCTCCCTCCCTCCCTCCCTCCCTCCCTCCCTCCCTCCATTCTTTAGGTTCCTTCCTCCCTTCCTCATTGTACAAACACTACCCCTTTCTACTGAATACTCTTGAATGCCTTTGTGGCATTTCAGGGTGGTCTGAAAACCCCCTTCTCTTTTCACTGGACCTGTGAACGCTCTCTCTAGGTGAAAATAAATCTTGTGATGTGAAGGAACAATCTCTGTCTCAATGTCTTCTTCTATTGTGTCCGTGACCTTTCAATTATAAATCTTGCCAAGCTGACTGTCAAGATTCGTAATCACAGCAGAGACTGAGGTGCTTGTTTTCCAGCACATCTACACAGAACTGAGCCTCCAAGGCCAAGCAAGGTAGCAGCTGGTGTTCAAGGGTGTTCTACTCTGTCCCCAACACCTTCTCTCTGTAACTCTTTCATGTCCCTCTCATTCTCAAATCAACTCTGAATCATTAACACTTTTCTCAGAAACTTCTGGGGTGAGTCTTATTAAGTTAGTGATGAATCAACAGCTTGTAAGACAAGCCAAAATGCCTGAATATCTGGAAATACCTGGAAAGAGTCGTTTACTTAAGAGTCTCTTTGGTTGTCCATATTGAAGTAGATGCCAATGTTATAAACCTTCATTATTGCATTTCAAGTATTCAACCTTGAGTGGGCAATGGTCCGCACACTGGGTTAAACATAATGTCATTAACCCTATTAGCATATTTTCTAGGGTCAGAGCCTGTGCCCTGGCAGCCTGAACAAGCCAGGCTTAGTCACAGGTCTCTAAGAGGCCAATTAAAGAGACACATAACAGGCAGAACGAGGATATGTATTAAGGTGGCCAAATTGGGAAGACAAACAGAGAAACCCAGTGACTTCTCAAGTTCACCTTCACATTTTCAACATGAGGTTTAAGATTAAATAGAGAGCAGGGGATATGTGCAGCTAAGCTGTCGTGCATGGGGTGTGGTCCTACCCATCACTAATCCATCACTGAAGAACTACTCTGCAAAGTGGTCTGACAAATGCAATCCAGGTAGAGAAGGATTTCCAATTTTTTCCAACTGGCTTCTTTAATGTTGTTCCTAATGTCTCTCTCCACATCCCTGTTTACCTGTCACAGGAACACAGTTTTCCCATTTGAAAAGTCCCAGCCCACTCCCAGAGGCCAACACTCTATAGATTTATCTCAATCATCAGAGAGGATATCAACAAGACATCATCTAATGATCAAAAAAACAATGTCACAGAACAAGAAATAGCCATTTTAGCCAGTCCTCTGGAGAGCTCATCTTTTGTCATGTGCCTTATTTGTTGTCTCAGGAAGACTGTTGTTACTCCTCAGCCAGTTCTTGTAAGATCTGTCTCCAAAGACAGACTGGAAATAGACAGATCAAGGCACGAGCATGTTTAGTGGGAAGATAAATGCCTTTTACAGCGATGCTCTGAAGAACAAAGAGCGGTGCTTCTATCTCTAGACCTCACAGAATGGTGTCAGGAAGATACGCTCACTTAAGTGTACAAATCAGCTCTCCCCACCCACTCCTTTCCATTTGCAAGCGTGAACAAGTTAATCTGCGTGGGGAGAGACAGTATTTCTTTATGCAGTGGAACAAACACATGAGGCTTCTTTAATAAGGCATGTAGAACAAACATCTAAGAACCTTCCAGAGGAGCTGCATTCATGGTGGCCTCGACATTGGTTACTTGTCTAAAAATCAGTCAACAGCACAGGAGAAGGGGAAGAAGGTAAACACCAGGCTACAGATCTTTGGGTCTATCTACTTAGATTCTAGACACTTACATTCTGATGAGCCTCCAGACTTGAGAATGGTTTCTGTTATAGTTAGGTGAGCAAATAGCAGGGTTTCAGAGCAGAATATGAGCAGCTATAAATCCTTTCCATTTGCATAGTTAGGATCAGAGCCTTGATCCTGGTAGTGCCCTAACAAGCTTAGTTTCACCCTCAAGAGTCCAGCTAAAGATACAATAGTGAATAGAAGAGTGCTTTGTTTAACATGGGCATACTGGAAAGAACAGAGTGGTCCAGCAGCACCACCACCACCAGCCCCCCACCCCTCCCCACCCCCGCCTCTCCTGCTAGTCCTTATATAAGATTTAGATTCAAATAGAGGGAAAAGATACGCATAGGCAAGTATTCCTGGTCATGGTATTCTTGTGCCCATCCCTGACACACCCAGTCTCTCCAGCAAAGTGACCTGACAAGTATCAGAGTTGTGTAAAATGTCTTCCAGAGAGATAAGTTCCTCCTATGGCTAGCACTAGGATTCGGTCTTTTCCTTTTCCCAGTATGAGACCCTTAGTGAAATTCCAATTCCTTTGGGTACATTATCCCAAAAGAGTGATTGTCAAAGACAAGGGCACGCATATCTCTAAAGGGTGGTTTTTTTTTTTTTATCCCTTCTAAGGAAGTTACACATTTAGCCACATGGGGCTGATGATCTCTGTAGAATTTCTTTAGCTCCATTAGGACAATGTCCATTTGCTCAAGTATAACCCAGATTCTAATGGGCCCAGTAGTATGTCCTTTGAATGCCACAGACCATCCATTGGTTTGGGTACAGGCATTCACTCTGTTCTAGCTCCCTGACCATTGTTGCAATAAAGCAGGGAACTCCCCCCCCCCAAAAAAAAAACTGCAGAAGGAAAGGGTTTAGATATTTCCATGTCACTGTCCATCATTGAGGAAAGTCAGGACATGAACACAAACTTAAACTTAAAGCAACCAGTAACCACAGACGGATATGGTTGGCTGGATTCCTTACTGGATTGTGCTTAGCTTGCTTTCTTATACAAAGAAGGATGCCCTACCAAGGCAATGGTGCTGCCCTAAGTGGCCTGGGTCCTCCTATATCAATTAAGAATCAAGACTATTTCCCACAGAAATGCCCAGAGGCAAATCTGACCTAGACAATCTAGGATTTCCTCTTAGATGACCACAGGCTACATCCAGTTGATAACTAAAGGTAACTAGAGCTCATGCCAATGCCAAATTGGTCTGTACTACATGTGCCATAGTCTACACTTCTGAATCTGCCTTTATATTTATTCTACTGAGGCTTGACCCTCTCCTTCTCAGAACAACAGTTCTTATCAGTCACCACTGCCCTCCATGTTGCTATCTCCAGTGGTCTATATAGGCCTGTATCACATTTCATAAGTCAATAGTGTTTATCAATCATTCACATAGTCTATAATTCACTTCCTTTGTGTGACTTCTAAGATACCCAAATCTAGTTCTTCTCATATTTTGCCCTCTCAGGCTTTCTCTCAAAGTATTAAGATCAGAATGGCCCAGGTATTAGTTTTTCTTTGCTACTTTGCAGGTTCTTCTTTTTCCCACCATTTATCCCCCTGGTTCCTTCCCCCTTAACACTAGATATGAGAGAAACAAGGATAGAGAGAGGAAATGGAAAAATACCTAAATCTAATTTCTTTCCATTTATTTCTCCTTTGACCACAGCTACAAACAAACCACATCCCCCAAAATAATCAACAACCACCAACCCTGCCTCTCGAGCCCTAGCATTTATATGGCCTCTGAAAAGTTCCCAGAATCCCAAATGTCACAGAAACTGTCTGCAGCTGGTGAAGACACGCCTCAGCTAGAGCACAAGGTAAATCGCAGGCAGCAGCTTCAGTCCAAAGCAACCTCATATCCCCACTCCTGGGATTAAAATGAAAACACATTCTTATGATTTTTCCTTTTTTTTTTTTTTTTAACCCAAATTCCAAAATTGTCACTACAACATGCTCCTCACCAAACTTTTATTTAGGTTCTGGGAACTGAACTCAAAGTCCTCATTCTTTTTTTTATATTAATTTATTCATATTACATCTCAATTGTTAGCCCATCCCTTGTATCCTCCCATTCCTCCCTCCCTCCCGCTTCCCCCTTACTCCCCTCCCCTATGTCTGTGACTGACATGTATATGCTGTATATGCTCATAGGGTATTGAGTCTCTTCTTGGTGACCTATTTCCTCCCTATCCAAGGGACATGGTCAAATATGGGGCACTAGAGTTTGTGTGAAAGTCAGATCTGACTTTCACACAAAGTCCTCATTCTTGTGTGACAAGTTCTTTGTTGAGTACGCGATCTCCCTAGCTTCCAGTTTTAAATGGTAAGTCAATTAATTGGAGAGTTTCAGCAACACTTCCTGGATACGTTTTTTTCTATTTCTCTTGAAGGTAACCTCAATACATTTATTGGTTCATTAAGTTGGATGTGGGTGCAAGCATTACTTTTGTGGGTTCCCTGTCTGGGATGGGTAGTCTTGTGTTTATGGTGTCTCCCCAGAACACAGCAGTTCACCTGTAGGAGTTCCAGGAAATAAACTTCTTTTTCCAATAGCAGTTTGAATGAGTTCTATGTCTTCCTACCCTCACACACCCTACTAGAATATTCATATTCCTTCCTGTCTCTGAGTCAACAGACTCTGGTTAGGATCCAGTAGGTCAGATTTAAACTGGGTCCAAGGCTTCATCCCATGTTAATGAATCTTTCAGCTCTCTATGGTCTATTTAAGGTAGTATTTTGTCTCTTATCAAGCAACAACTTCTCTGAGGTCTGGGGAGATAGCTTAGCACACAAGCATGAGGAATTGAGTTTAAGAACCCACATTGAAAAAAAAAAAAGACCTTCAGGTGGTGGTGTGCTTTGGTTTACCTGTGCTTATACATGCACATATGTACACAGCACACATGCACACACGTGCCTGAGTGTGCACACATGCAAGCACACTAAGAAATGAAAGAAATGTCTCTGAGACCAATAGAACACTCATTATTTTTACTAGATACTTTTGGAATTTAATCATAACCACCTTATCTGATGATATATTTGTGTTTTTCCTTAATTGGGAAATTTTGCCTCTCTTCAATAAATTTGTAAGCAACTTGATAGCGTGCATAATAACAGCAGCACATATTTACGGCGGACTTGTAGGTGCTATGTGCTTTTTTAATCCCTTCCACCTGTGTGTGTTAATCTCGCACCATCACAACAACCTCACAGGAGAGGATGCTATTGATTTCGCTTCCTGATGAAGGGTCTCCGTATGCAGAGTGTGGCAGGGTGTCAAATGAGGGGCAGGTGTCTGGATTAGTATATCAAAGAGTCAGTGAGCACAAAGACTGGGGCTCCCTCCCAACCAGAGGTCATTACAACAAAACAGAGACTATTCCAGACAAGGCTGTGCAGTGTCTTTGAAAGACAAAGGCCATGTAAATGACCTGTAAAGGATCAGGGCTCAGGAGGCAAGGGGATTTAAAGAGTCTCCTTACCAGCTTACTAGCCCACTTCCATCCTTGGGAAGAGCTCTCTTTCCTCTTTGTGATGAGTAAGTGCGTATGTATGTGTCCGCGTTCATGTGTGTAAATAATTGCTGGGAGATTCTGGCAGGCATATATGCCTAGAAGAGACCGCCAATCCTGTTGAGCTGCCTACAAGAAATACACGGACCTTTGGGGGTGCAGCTTTCTCAGGTTATTATCACACTAGGATGGGGTTCTCACTGAAGTGTCTGCCAGTGACTTGTCTGTGCCCTGTAAGTAACCCCTGACCTCCACTTCTGAAAATAATCCCAAATGAAATAACTGGTCTATCAAGTTGGACTTTGTTGTTAGAATTGCTCTATTGTTCAGGTCCTGGCTGGGCTGAGTAGAGGTCACCCAATCATTATCAGACCCAGTTCTCTGCCTTTACACAGGTCAGATGCTGATTCTGCTCTGAATGTCCTTCCGGTGGCATCCAGCCTCGCTGCTGCAGGGTAACTGCTCTAACAATGCACATGTTTCCTTCTAATTAGAGCATCACCATTATTTCAGAACATTTGAGATGAAAACATTCTGTTGGATTCAGAACGTATTTGCATAACCGTAAGAAACCCCAACATTACATTTGTCAAGGCAAAGAAAGAGGAGCCGTTAGCGCCCTTAAATACACTTCAACGGCAATGGATTTGTGAATGGTTGCAAAATGTGGTTTTTTAAAATTTTTATCACCTAACAGGATGGAAGAAAAAAATATTTGCGGATGTCAACTATTAAAAATTTGACATCTAGAGGCATGGCTCATTGATAGAGTATCTGCCTAAACTCCCCTAGTGAGTGGGTAAAGCTTGACTTAGAGGTAGAGTTCCCGCCTAGAGTGCACCAAGTGAGGATCTGGATCTGGGGGCGTGGCTCAGTAGCAGAAGGCAACTGAAACACAATGTGACAAAAAAAAAAAAAAAAAAAAGCAATAGGAAAATTAAGGTGAAATTCTAAAAATACCCAAATAATCTTTTGTACCATTACCTCCCACTGCCAAAAGCGAACAAAAGGAAAAATAGAATATCAGAAAAGAACAAATATTGGAAAGAAAATAATAGCCTGTCATCCCCGCCCCCCAAGCCCTGGGTCCCTTCTCCATTATCACTGCCATTATCATGACCATCATCATCATCATCCACGTCATTATCAGCCATCTTGAACTAGCTGATACCTGTGGAATGTTGCTGGAGTATATAGATCACAGCAAGGCACGTTGCATCCTTACCAGACCACATACAGCGGAATAAATGTAGCTTAATAACTTCAAAGATGACAAACACGTGTAAACCTAGCACTCAGAAGGGTAAGACAGGAGTAGCACACTGAGTTCAAGGCCAGACTAGGATACATTATGAATTTCAGGCCATCCTTGACTAAAGAGAAGACACTGATTTAAAAACAAAATAAAAGCAACAACAACAAAAAGCTAACGAAGCAAACTAAAACAACAACAAAGCCACCAAAATAGTATGATGCCATGGGGCACATCCATAATCCCAATAGTCAGGAGACTGAGGCAAGGGAACATGGAGTTTGAAGCCAGCCTGGGCTATATAGTAAGACTGTATGTCAAAAATAAAATAAAATAACAACAACAAAACAGCAAATAAGGAAAAGTAGTGAAGCCAAAAAAAGTATGTCATCAATGTCTTATAAAATTAAGTTAAATTGATAATAATACAGTATCTGGGGGAATGCTTGAAAATGTAACAACCTATTTATAAATAATCCATGCATTTAAAAAATCACAAAAAATGTTTTGAGCTGAATCACAATGGAAGTTCAACATAATAAAAAAAATACATACTATCCAAAATAGAGTTTAAAGATTTTCTTATTTTTAGGTTATATATTTACAGGGACAGGGATGGAGTATGTGCACATGAGTGCAGGTGCACATAAGAACCAGAAGATGATGCTTGGTCCCCTGGAACTTGAATTTCAGATGGTGATGAGCAATCTGACATGAGTGTGAGGAACAAAATGTGGATTTGCTGCAAAGCTTGTAACTGTTGAGTCCTTTCCCCAGCTCCTAAAGTAGTGTTTAGAGAAATCTGTGTAGTTCTTAATAATTATGAAGATCTAATCTTAAGTGGCCATGATTGGAAAAAAAAAAAAAGAACCTAAGGAGAGGAGGTTGAGCCCCAGATATCTGGAAGGAATTTGCACAGTGTAAATAATTTGCACAGATGAAAGATCCAAAAAACCAATGAAATAATAGGAAACTCTATAAAGCCCAAGGTGACTCTTTGATATTGTTAATAAATTTGGAAAATGAGAGAATGAGGAAAACAGAGAAAAATAGAGAACCAAATATCAGCCATCACAGGGCCTTTCAGTATAAATAGGAAAATAAAAGGGCTGTATGAAAAGTTTGTGCCAATAAATTCAACAAGTTGGCTTTAATACATACATTATTACACCAAATAAGAACTTACTCTAAGGAAAGACCCAGACCCAGATATTTTTCAGTTATGAATTATATCAAACATATAGTGAATGTAGTTAGACTGGGTTGCATACAAACTTTGTCAGAAAGTAATAATAAGACTTGTCAATTTACTTTATAAGTCTTTATTAAACAACTAATAAAATGAGGCAAATATATATATGGTATTTGATATGATTAGAAAGGGAAATGGTCCCTACAAACTTGTCTATGTTATCGAACACTAGGTTCCCAGCTGATGGTGTCATTTGTGGGGTTGTGGGATCTTTGAGAGCGGGAATACTCCTGGAGGAAGTGAGTGACTGAGGGTGGGCCTTGATGCCTTCTTCCACTGTCCTGCAGAAATACAGTATACTGAGTGGGGGGGGGGGCTTCCTTCCTTTCTTTCCCTTTCCTTTCTGAGACAAGGTTTTTCTGTGTAGCCCTGGCTGTCCTGGACTCACTTTGTAGACCAAGCTGGCACCGAACTCACAGAGATCCACCTGCCTCTGCCTCCCCAGTGCTGGGATTAAAGGCTCACATCATCATGCTCAGCAGGGGCAACCTTTTCTAATCACCCACTCTAGCTCCCAAATAATTGACAGAGACCCATTAGATTCATTAATAAGCCTTATGCTCCATAACTGGGCAGATATTTAGCTATTCTAACCTGTCTATGCTAGTCTAGCTGTTTCCCAGCCATGTCTCTGCCCACTACTTCCCATAGTGGCCTCACCTGGGCTGTTTCTGTTCCATCCATCTGTTCTCATCATCAGATCCTCATGACCATCTTCTTTCTCTACCTCTTCTTCCTTCTTCTCTCCTCTACCTCATGGTTCCTACTTGAGACCCACTCGTTGGATTGGGAGTCCAACCTTCCAACTCTTCTACCAAATCATTGCTGTTCATTTTTGTATTATTCAATCAGAGATTTTGAGGGAGCAATTTTTACACATTCATCATGGCACTATCCATGTCAGGTCTGCAACCTTATCCTGGGGCACAGATATCAGTTCCTGGATACACAGTGCATAAGACCAACAAACATCATTTCCTGTTTAATCTTGGTTTCCAAGCTATAACGTGACCTGATGCCTCCTTCCTGTGCCACCTTGCTTTCCACACAGGAACAGACTGTATCCCTTCGGACTGTAAGCCAGATCAAGCCCATCTCTGCTTAATTTTCTCCTTGTTGGCTACTTTGGCCCCTCACCAGTAGCATTGTCTTAGCAGGTTCTGGATTGGAGAAATTGGTCACTATCTAGGTGGTACATGAAGGTTATAACCCAGAACCGATTGCCATAAGAGCTGCCCCTCCCCCCACCCCGACGCCTGGTCCTCCATGATGTGCAGAATAATAGTCCCATGTTCCTACAACACTGGGTATTACCCTTCCTTCCACACCATGATGAGCTAGAGCCCCTCAAATGGTGAGTAAAACTAAGTCCCTCCTCCTTCATGCTTTGTTGTGTGGTGATAAAATTCAAATCAATGGTAGCCTACTGCCAAGGGTCAGGCGAGGGAGTCAACTGCAAAGCAGTGGTGGAACATACTGAAGTTTGAGAAGCCAGGAGTGTGGTGAAGTGAAGAGGATCTGAGGCTGTGACAGAGTTACTCTGTCTCAGTTGTCCCAGCACAGTAATTGCACAATTGAACACAACTCGTCAAAGTGCATCACTGCTCATTCAAAGCTGGTGGATTTTGCTGTTCAATAAATTATGTCTCAGAAGAAGCTGGAGGGGAAAGTTAGGTGAGCAGAAGCATGCCTAAGCTGCTTATTTTAAAGCCTTGAAATGATTGTTTGAAAGTTTCATATGAATTCAGTATTTAGTATCAGCTCTAATCCTGTCAATTCAGCCCCTCTTAATGATATAAGAAGGAAAAAAAATAGCTCAAAGGAAGTCGTTTCTTTCTCTTTCTTTACCATGTGCATGTGTGTCACACACATATGTGTATGTGTAGGGGGATTGTGTGAATGTGTAGAGCACAGAAGCCAATCTCTGATATCTTCTATCACTTTCCACCTTATTCTGTTGACGCATGGCCTCTCACTGAACCCTGGAGGCCACCAACTTGACAAGACTGACTGCTTGGAGAGCCCAGGGATTCCACACACCCCCTTCCCCAACATGAGGATTACAAGGACATACTGCCTTGCTCAGCTTTGTTTGTGGAGCCTAGGGAACAAACTCAGGTTTGCTAATGTAGAAGCACTTCACAAGCATGCCATTTTCCAACCATGTTTTCTTAAGTTTCCTACAGGTCTTCTTGGAGTCCTTATTTATTTAAGTGTCCAGTATAATTATTACCATGTCTATGTATCTGAGACACATGGATATTGCTACTTACTTGAATTTCTCAAAGATACTAATTCGGTGAAGGGAGTGATGAAAAGTTTGAGCCAAATGACTTGTTTTTATTCTTCTCATCATTTCAATTAAATTCATTGGCATTTTCTTCGTTCATGATATTCTAGAGCCATTTTCACTGAATTCTTTAGAAATATTCATGTCACTAAGAGGGACATGTGTGTCTTAATTGTCAATTTAACACAACCTAACACCACTCGGGAAGAGAGTATCAATGAGGGAAGACTGTCTGCATTGGGTTGCATTATGTTACATGTCTACTTTTTAGTCTTCACTAAGTTAATTGATATGGGAAGACCCGGCCTACTTTGGGCAGTACCATTCTTTAAGCAGAATACTCTGAGCTATATAAGGATGGGGAAATACAGCTGAGTACAAGCAAGCAATAACGTAAGAGTGTATGCATTCATGTTTCTTTCTCTGCTTCTGGATCTGCATGTGGTATGACTGCTTGCAATTCCTGCAACAATGAACTGTAACCTGGAATTATGAGCTGAAATAAACCCCTTCCTGCCCTAAGTTGTTTCTTGTCAAGGTATTTCATCACAGCAACAGAAATGAAACTCAAACACCTTGAATTGATGAAAATCAATTTGTATACTAGCAGCTTTGCATTCCTGCTTGAAATTTCAAAATCCACAGCTACTCTGCCACTCCATCCACAGCCAAGAGTGGCATGAAAAGACTTGTACACACAGTGTCTAAACAGTTCTGCAAAATGCTTTTCACACTTTAAACAAAAACATCACACACACACATACACATACTTTGGCAATTTTTCCCAAGACAATATTTTCCCAAAATCACAGTTTTCTTTAGGGTAAAACCTGTTAGCATTCTAACATGCCCAACAACCTGCCAATTTCCACACTGGTCAGTGAAGAATCATCACACAATACTTAAAAATTCAATAGAGTGCATTGAAATAATAAAGAATACCTATTTGGAAGAATTAGAAAACTGTTGCACAAAGTAAGATATTGAATAAATCAAAGGAAGTGCATACCCCCAAGACCTTTGAAGTGATTTCAATAGCAAGATCCTGGAGGCTGTTCCTCGAAGGTGTTGCTTCAGTGACTCAACTCTGCCCCATTATCCAATATCTGACCCAGGGAAATGGATTCACTTCTGTTTTTTAAGTGCTGGCTTAGAAAACTGGGTTGATACAGTCAACTGGTCAACCAAACCCCTCACGAATGATGGCAGAAAGTTTTGCTAGAGAAAATGTGGAGCATCTGTATGTGTCTCATAAATGTAATGTTCAGTTAATATTGGACACTTATAATCATATGTTTATAAGCCAAAATGGGTCTAGGGAAATAAGGTAAACTACAGAAGTTGGCAACTGAGAAGGACTAGGCAAGTTATGTTGGGTGTCCAGGCAATCTTGAATGGAGCAGAGCAACCAAACCCAAGAGAAGAGGTACTTGATTAGGGTATATCCTTGGTAGAACAACACAGTGTCTCAGATGCCAATGTCCCACAGCTGATGATACTAGGAATTCCTTATCAATGAGACTTCCAGTCGCAACGTTGAGGAGTACTGAGCCAGATGAATAGCTATGCTGGTTCGTTTTAGCTATCAGTTTGATTCAACCTAGAATCATCTGAGGAGAAAGCTTCAGTTGAAGAATTATCTAGGAAGAGATGGCCTATGAGCATGTCTGTGAGGGACTGTCTGAATTGTTAATTGGTTTAGAAGACCCTCCCTGAAAGTAGGTGACTACTCTATAGGCTGGACTACGGGCTGTTTAAGAGCAGAGAAAGCTAGCTGACAGGCAAGTGAGAAATTCACCAAGGATCCTTGAATTACTCTCTTTAATCTTCCCTGTGAATATTATCATTTAAGCTCCTGCTTTGACTTCCTTGCAAAAATAGACTGTAACTTGAATTTATAAGCCAAATAAACCCTTTCTGTCCTAAGTTGCTTTCATCAATATATTTTATCATAACTGAAATGAAACTAGAGTAGTGAGAATGGGCAAGGATTTAAAGGACTGCACCAGGTCCTTCACTGACCTAGAAAAAAAATCAAAGAACTGGGCCAAGATATAATATGTAATATTATATAATATATAACATACAATATATAATAGAATATGGGCTCTGAAATTAGTCAGATCTTGACTTCACTCTAGCTTCTCCTTTCTTAAGCATGTGATTGTAGTGTGCAGTTTAATTATTCCGTGAGAAGTAGTCTGTCCTCTGCACCTGTGTGTATCCATTTAGAGAGTCATTTAACCATGGATGGACACTGTACCGTTGCTTGCATCTGGAGCTAGGCAGATAGCTCAGTAAGCAAAGGTCTTGCTGTGTAAGCATGAGAACTTGAGTTTGAATCCCCAGAACCCACATGAAAACATCCAGGCATGGTGGTGTGGACTTAAAGTCCCCACCCTAGGGAGGTGGTGGAAACAAGTGGATGTTGAAGCTTGCCAACCAGCCAGCCAAACTGAAACGCTGAGCTCAAAGCCAACCAAGACAACCTTTCTCAAAAAATAAGATGGAGTCACTTCCAGATGAGCCCCAAGCTTCATCTCCAGCTTCCACATGCCCAAGCACACATGTGCATATACACCCCCACCCGTGTGCATGCACACATACATGTGCATGCAGACATACACGCATGCAAAAGCCAAATACAACAAAATACATTAACAGCTGTACTAAACACGTTCAGACTTTCTGTAACTACTCTCTGAACCATAGAGTACAAAACTATTTAAGAGCACTTGTGCTGTACTAAGTATTATATTTCATCAAGAAAAATCCTACAAGAGGTTGAGCTTGGTATCATACACCTTTCATTCCAGCTCTTGGGAGGTAAAGGCAGGTGGATTTCAATGACTCCAAAGTCAGTCTGGTCTACATAGCAACTCCCAGGAGGATGTATGAAGGTTCTTTGCAAATGTGAGATTTGAATCACACAGATTTTAGTATTAAAGGAGATCCTGGGACTGGGGTATAGCTAACTTGGCAGAGTGATTGTGTGGTGAGCAAAAGGCCCTGGGTTCTGTCTCTAGCAGGTCATGAACTAGGTGTGGCAACACACACCTACTGACCCAACACTCAGGAGGGAGAGGCAGGAGGAGAAGGAAGATCAGAGAGAATTCAAGGTCATTCTTCCCTACATAATGAGTTTGAAGGAAGCTTTGAGCACATGAGACACTGTGTTTAAAATGGACTAGGGGAGGGCATCATAGAACCAATTACTCATGCACCTGAAGAGGGGATTGTGTTGTTGTTGTTGTTGTTATGGTTATAGTCTGGGAAGATGGTTCAGTGATTAAAGCATTTGCTGAGTGCTGGTGTGAGGACCTAAGTTGGATTTCCAGAATCCATGTAAATGCTGGGGGTGGGTGGGTGGGGCGGGGCATAATGGCCTCCTCTAATTCCAGCTTTTCAACATGGAGTAAGGGGATTCCCAGAGCAAGCTGGCTAATGATACTAACATACACACACAGAAACATGTAAAATATACATAAATAAAATAAGTTACATAATGACAAAAGTTCATAAAGTAGGAGTTAAACTAGAAGCCAATCCATAAGCCTTAAGTACTCTTTCTTAATTGCAAGCCCTACTATCTATTATTTTCCACACCTCAGTTTTATAGCACTCAGAGATAAAAATAAAGTTGAGATTTATTTTTTAGGTGTTTATAGTTTTTGCAGACTACTGAAAGTAATGACCAAATAGCATTTTCTGTGATTTTTTTTTCTTTTGAATGGGCTAATATCATCTAAAAGATGCAAACATCTCAAACCTCACTTTCTTGCGGAAGCCCATGTGGTTTTTCCTTAGCCTTACTGTAGAACTGCCTGTGACACTGCAACTTCTGTTTACAAGAGATGCATCTTCCAGCATAATGATGTATGCACAAGGAACCACGCCATCTCCTTTAAATCCATACACTCTATTTTTCCTCTCAGAGGCACAACGTAAAACTGCCATCTCAATGACAGAGTCAATAATTATTTAATTCATGTAGAACACACTGCCTTCATTGAGAAGCCAGTGGCAAGCAGTTCTCGGCCACTCCGAACAACAGGAGCCTCCTGGGTACAGTGACACAGTCGATTGACTTCACTGTAGATACAGAACTCACAGAGGTGACAGGCAAGTAAGGGAGAGAGGAGCTTAATGGCTGTCACTTGCATGTTGTATTTGTAAACAGAGCCGCAAGAAAGAGAGACCAATTAAAAGAAAACAAACTCAAAAAAAGAAAGAAAGAAAGAAAGAAAGAAGGACTAGAGAGATGGCTCAGTAGTCAAGAGTGGGTACCACTCTTGCCAACATCCTGAGTTGGAATCCCAGCACTTACATGGGTGTGTGCCTACATACACACACACACTCACACACCACACCACACACACACACACACACACACACACACAGACACACACAGACACACACACAAAAAAACTTTTTTTAAATAATAAAAGAAAGAAGAGAGTGCTGGGTGCTGTTGAGAACAAGAAGAGAAAGAAATGGTTTCCAAAGAAGTCACTCACTCTTTGTCCTAAAATGACCGAACTCTGTTTGGTGGGTGAATATATATTTGACAGATAAAAATAAGAAAACACATTAATAAATTACTTAAACTTACTGTGTTGGCTAAATCAAAATTTTAAGATTTCCACCAGAAAATAATAAATAAAAGGAAATTCTTGATGTCATTTGGAATGGGGAACTACTGATGCAGAACCCTGTATTCATTTTCTGTTCTCACATGATAAATCAAAAGACATCTTTTTTTTTTTCTTCCTGGACCTTAGATCTGGGAAGATGCAATATTCCCATTCTTCTTATTCATCCCTAAAACACACCTATTTTTCACATTTGTTTATTTGTGTGTGAGGTGTGTACATGTTAAAGGACAACTTGTGGGAGTTGATTCTCCTTCTAGTATGTGGGTCTCGGGGATCATATTCTTGTCATCAGGTGTGGTGGCAGGGACATTTACCCTGTGGCTTATATGAGAAATGCATCCCCACTACCCATCCCCACAGTTTCATGTATTTGGACATTTAATTGGGCCCCAGCAGGTGGTGTCTTTTGGGAAGGTAGTGGAACCTTTAGGAGGTATAGTCCTGATGGAGGAAGGATGATGTCACAGCTGGGAGCCTTTGAAGGTCCTATAGCTCTGTCAAGTTGACACAAGGTGAAGTCACCTGGAAGGAAAGAGCTTCAGTGGAAAAAAATATCTCTAACAGATTGCCTGTAGGCAGGTTTCTGGGGGGCATTTTCTTGATTAAGGGTTGATGTGGGAGATCCCAGCCCACTGGGGCCAGTGCAAACTCTGCACAGGTGATCCTGCATTGCACAAAAAGTAGAGCAAGTCAGTAAGAAGCACTTCTCCATGGCCTCTGCATCAGTTCTTGCTTTGATTTAATGCCCTGTCTTCCCTGGATGATGGAATCTGGCCTGTGATCTAAATCAACCCTTCCTCCAAGTTGCTTCTCTCTCTCTCTCTCTCTCTCTCTCTCTCTCTCTCTCTCTCTCTCTCTCTCTCTCTCTCTCTCTCTCTCTCCCCTTCTGTGTGTGGATATAAATGTAACCAGCCAGTTTCCTGCTCCTGATGGCATGCTAACCTCTTTACCATTATGGACTGTAGTCCTTTAGAACTGTAAGCCAAAACGAACTCTTTCTTAAGTTGCTTTTGGTTGCAGTATTCTGTCACAGGAAAAGAAAAGTAACTAAGACCTATCGGCCACCTGATACATGTATCACTCAGTGTATAAAGGCCATATCCAGTAACCAACAGATCCCTTTCTCAGTATTATCAGATGATTGCTTTTATAGTTAAAGTGATATTAAGTGTCTCGCAGATAGGTAATGCCTGACGAAACCTTGGGCCCAAGCTGATGGGTTCAAGCACTGAGACAGAATTTGATCCCAAGGGATCTGCCTTCATCAATTCATCCACTGATGGACCAAAGAGAGCCTATATTAAATTGATGACAATAGTGGAAGTCGATAGAAGGAAACTTTAGGGATTGGGGCTTAGCTTGAGAAATTAGGTCACTGAAGGCATATTCTTAGGGACTATATCTTATCCTCAGACACTTTCATTTTTCATTTCCAGTCTTTCTCTGTTCCTTGCCTACTATGACATGAGCTTCTTCTTCCAAATGCTCCCTATACTATAATGATTTGCCTTTCCTCAGGGCCACAGTAACCATATGGACTTTAGCAACTGTAGACTAACATCTCAAAAGCCATAAGCCAAACAAACATGCATGCTTTCCCTCATAAATCGGTTTCTCACAGCAAATTAAGGCACTACTGTCTTCAAGAGGAATGTTTTCTATTCACAAGGGACATTTCATCACTCAGTTGCTTGTCACTATCTTTTGTCCTCTGGAACCACAGAAGTTTAGAAAGGGAAGATGAGGGGTTTGGACGTGCAAGAAAGCATCAGGTCGTATAACCACAGCTTGTTTGGAAGGAGCAACACTGTTTAACTCTTTGCATAGCTGTTAAAGCTCTTCTGGTTTTAATGACAGTACTGCAGATACTCTGACTGCTTCTAGCTTTTGGCCATGAAAATGGCCTACTCAGCCAGCCTCCTACCCTTTGGTTGGTCTTAGATCCCTAGCTGAGGTAAGGAAGCGTTTTGAGGTGCTAAGATGGAGAGATCATGAAAGGTATAGAGGATCCATATAGCCATTTGTGGCAGACATCGTTATAAATGTATGGAGATGAGATTTGTTGTTTCGAGTATAAGCTACTTCTATTGGGACTCTAGATGAGAGAAGCATGGGAGAATGGCAAAGTAGAAGGATCCAGAGGGTCCTAGAAACCTACAAGTAGAACATTATGATAGGGAGATTTGGGCCTAGGGGTCCCGCTCAAACTAAGGTACCAGCCAAGGACAATACAGGCGGTAAACTTTTAAACCCCTATCCAGATCTAGCCAATGGACAGATCATTCTCCACAGTTGAATGGAGAGTGGGATATGACTCTCTCATGTACTCTGGTGCCTCACATTTGACCATGTCCCCTGGAGGGGGAGACATGGTGGCACTCAGAGGAAGGACAGCAGGTTACCAAGAAGAGACTTGATACCCTATGAGCATATACAGGGGGAGGAAATCCCCCTCAGGAACAGTCATAGGGGAGGAGAATAAGGGGAAAATGGGAGGGAGGGAAGAATAGGAGGATACAAGGGATGGGATAACCATTGAGATGTAACAAGAATAAATTAATAAAAAAAGTAAGCTACTTCTAATAGAATTAATGTGTATTCATCCTTAAGATTTGGAAAAATAATGATGGTTTAAAATCACCCTTTGAGGTTTTTGCTATGAAAGGTTGATTTTGTTTAAAATATCCAAATTTATAGGGGTGGTTTCTGATAATGCACCAACCCAAATGCAAGCTATTTTTATCACATGGGCAACTGAGTCCTCTCTTTGAGTTGTTCAATAGACAACACAGTGGGGGAAATGGAACTGATTAAATTGTCGATACAGCAATAATTGGATGCAGACCCCCATTAGTCCTTGAAATACTTCTGTTTCCACTATACCAAAGACACTGTGGGAAATGGTGATTGCTACAAGTCATGTGTGCTGTAAATAATGCAATGCAGGATTGCCCCGCCCACAGCCGTTCCAACAACTTGGCCTCTTAGTGTTATAGACTTAGACTATTCCTTTTTTGCTATTACTTTAATCTACAAGAATAGAACTCTTTCCCTTTTGTCCTCATCCTTAAAAATAAGGTGCCTATACAACTTTACCAATGACAGTTCCTCCCACAAAATATGATGCATAGTTTCACCACCTACCAGTGGTTTGTTACTCATCCATCCATCCTGTATGACAAAATTATCCACAGCCTTGTATTATTCACTATATGGATAACACCTACAGGACAAAAATATCTACTTACAAAACTATTTAAATTCACTATTTGATGTCCTGGAACAACTGGCTTAAAACCTACTCCAAAATAATTTCAAATTTTAGGCTTTATTGTAGATTCTTGTACCATCTGCCCTCAAAAGGCACAATGACAGGTAAGCTCCCTTAAAACAGTTAGTGACTTTTGAAATCTATTAAGAAATATTAACTAGATGAAACTGTCATTGAGTGTACCTACAACAGGCTTGCAACCTCTCTTTGATATTCTTAATTGTGGCGCTGATGTTTCTCTCACAGAGGAGACACATAAAGTTTCATCTCTGATTAAATAATTAATGTTATCATTATAAAAATTTTTATATTTAATACTTAAATTATAAAAACTGACTACCACTTACCTGTGTATTTATTTGCTTTAAATACACCTTTACTTCCTCCAAACATTATGGCTCAAACCAACTCTGGCCCTTGATATCATAAATGGATACATTTGCTATCTCAATCCCCAAAGTTCTAATATTCGTATATTAACTTACTTTATTCTCCCATAAAAAAATAACACAAAAGGTCAATTCACTTGTTAGGGTGCGATCTTATTGTTGTCTCTTTTGGTATCTCACAAGCTACCTCTTTATATACTTTTGATTTCCCATAAAAGACACAATTAGAATCTATTCTGGACCAACCTTACATCATGACCCCAGTGATGAGATTCCACAGCTCGTACAGCACACCTCTTTTATTGTTTTCACCATTTCTTCCTCCTCCTCTCTGCCTGATGCCCTCACACTTTTTACTGACCATTCCTCCATAAGTGAAATAACTTACTGGTCCCAACATAAACATCCATGACACCAAACTAATTACTCCTCCACACAGCTGGCTAAATTATTTGCCAATTCTGTGACCCTTACAATCAAAATGGACACCGAATCTACACACATCTCTAAAACTTTCCAAACATGCTGTTCACTTTGAAGTATCGTACCCCAAACCAGCACTCTTTACAATGCAACGAAACAGCCTATTTTTGAAAGGGCCAATGGATTATTAAATTCACAGTTCCTAAAACTAAAGGAGGAAGCAACACCCTCCAGTCCACTTATTTATTATCCTAAGTATTGATAACCTTTTCTATAGGTGATGATTGGTGTTCTTTCTATGAAAGGATACTATGCAAGATCTGCCTCTTGTTTTGGTCCTTACTCTAGATATTGTCTGTAAGATATACAGAATGACATGGAAAATATAACATCTGAGACCTTCCTACTTAAGGCAGAGGGCACGCATGTGTTAAGTCAAGCAAATAACTGTTTTTTGTTTCCAGGAAACAAGTGTTTAACCCTGATCTAGTAGATTCAATCTTCAGTTGAATACTGTAGGTCAGTCAATGACTAAGATTGACCCCACCACAAACATAGATGATGCCATCTCTGGCCGGAGGGAATATGAAGATGTCTAATCAGGCTGTGCATGAGTTAATAGTTTTGGGCCAGGCCCTTTCCCCTGAAATTATTTTGTTATAAGGGTCTCTGTCATCAGTGCTTTGGAGGGTTCTGCATATGGACAGATTTACTTGGAACATGTTCTTCAGCCCATTACAGTTCATCTTGTCACTTTGTTTGATCTTCCCCAATGTATGTCTAAACAATACTCCCTGTCAGTCTTAACTCTTACTTTATACAGGGTCCGTGGTCATTTTCTTTTACAACTATATTATTGGCTTAGCTTCTCAACCTCTGCTCTACATTGCTGCTAATATCTTCTTTTGTTATCACCCCCGATTACAGATCTGGCTGACCTGTGTACCCAAGAAATGAGAAGAAAAGGCTACGCTAAACTTTATAACAGCTGTGGAGATGAGCCCGAGATCCTTACCAGCGTCCTACATATTCTGTGGTGGTTTGAATGAGAAAGGTCATCATAGGCTCAGATGTTTGAAAGCAGGAGGTCTCCAGTTGATGCACCTGTCGGGGGAAGGATTAGACAGTGTGGTCCTGTCGGGGGAAAGTGTGTCGCTGTGGCCTGGCTTGATATTTCAAAAGACTCATGCCTTTCCCATTATGCTCTCTGCCTCCTACGTATGGGCCAAGATGTGAGCTCTCAGCTGTTCCTGCTGCCTTCCCTTTGCTCCATCATCATCGACTCTAACCCGCTGGAACCGTGACCTCATCAAATGCTTTCTTGGCCATGGTGGCTTGTCACAGCAATAAGAAAGAAACTAAGACTTTCTCCAAATATACCTTTTTCTGTGTGCTAATTACAGGCCATAAGATCCCATATATAAACTTTTAAGACAGTCTGTGTGATGACACGTCCTTCTAATAAAAATATAGCTAAGAGGGAGGTAATAGAATGGGAACTACATGAATAACTGGTAGATGGAAAAAAAAATAGGTGTTGGGATGGGGACTGGATAAAATAAAAGGTAATTACTCTTATCACATGGAGACTCATTCCAGTAACTATGAAGTGGGCTACAGGTGTCTTAACACCCCCATCTCCTCCAGGGATGGAATTTGGGCCTATGCAGGATCTATCTGGAAGCCGAGGATGGAAAAGTGGTTAGTCATTCTGTAGGAAGGGAATTAGCACTGGGATGCAACTCAAAATGTCTCTCATTTAAACAAAACTCCAAGTAATCTCTTGTGTGCATCAACCTGTGTACTTAATCTCTGTTATTTTATCCAGAAATATTCAAATAATGTATAAGGAGTCTGGATGTTTATATTACATCACCTGTCTTGACTGCTATTTGCAAGAATGCATCAACTATACTCACTGGGAAATAAGACTCTGGGATTCTTAAAATACCAGTGTCTAACTGGGTTCTAGTACATTTTAAAGAGCTTTGGCATGAGACTCCAACTGTAGCCTTCACACCTGAGATGATGCATCTCCTACAGAGATATACCAAAACAGTTGTATATATCTAATTGCTGCAAATATATATATATATATATATATATATATAATAACATCTTAGATGTTATTATTGTTACAGGAGAAAAAAATGCATCTATTCTACAAAAATTTTAAGGGAACTTTCCTAAAACATGACAAGCCCCAAGAGAATCTCAGTGAAATTCAACTTCTAAAGGATGCTATTAGTTGATTTGGAGAATAAAGAGCTTGCTTTGGTCACAGCATCCAGGATGCCACTTTAATGTAAACCTAATATTGCATTACCCAAGTTCCATATAGTGAATCAGAACACAAATGATCTAGGATTAAAAGTTACCAGTTAGGATTGGATCTGTTTCATAATGCGTGTACCAAAATGATGATCCTGCGTCTTGGCTATGGCAATAGCCAAGGGTGCTGTGTTGGAAAAGGAACAACTATGGGAAAAATTAACTGAAGGAATGATGTTCCTCAATCTTTTTAAATATTTTAGAGATTTTGTGTTTGGCTTGCTTGGTTTAATGATTCTGATACTGTTTGTATGCTTCTTTTTTTGTGTGGAGTCTGTCAAAGAAGTTTGAAACCGTTAACTAGACAGGAAGAACTCGTTCCAAAATTAATCATGTTAATTTTATTGCAGAAACTAAAAGGGGGAAATGTTGCCAAGAGACTCATCTAGGAAAAAGGCATATTCTGCATGTAAGAGCTCACTGACCCTTGGCACATTATGGACAGATGGAAATGATCCATACAACAGATTCCCAGCTCAAGGATACATGGATGTGCTATTTCTTAAGATGTTCCTATATGCCTTTCTATTCATACATTCTTGTTTTTTTTCTCCCTGATGATCAATTAAGTGAAACATTCTATTCCTTGTAAACATGATTCGATGACTATGTAGTGAGTATCTCTGTGTACAATTGCTTCTAATAAAAACTCAGCCCTGGAGACACTCTGAATTCTTAGAGTTGTTGTTTTGTTTGCTTGTTTGTTTGTTTGTTTTGTTTTTGCATGCTTTTTTTTTTTGGTCCCCAGTCTCCATTAATGAAAGTTCACACTGTAGACTCTGAGATCCACTGTCTCTGGGAAATTAAGCCGTTGATGGAGGAAGGCCCAGGCCACCATGGGTGACACCATTCCTTAGGCAAGGGATCCTGAACTGTTTGGGTAGAGGAATCCAGCTGAGCACAAGCAAGCAAGGGAGTGTGTACAAATTCATGTCTCCCCATTCTTGACTGTGGATGTGATGTGACTACTTGTTTTAAGTTCCTGCTACCTGGATTCTCTGCTACCATGGACCATAGCCTGAAACTGCGAATAAATCCTTCCTTCCATAAGTTGCTTTTGGTCACGATACTTTATCACAGCAGTAGAAATGAGACAATTTAAATAATTTTATATAGAACATTTCATAATTAATAGGAACAGTCACAACAGCACTTAACATGTCCACGTATTTTGGAAATATTTTCAGAACATTTTCATGATCTCATTGCAAACACCTAAAATTATTTTAAGTCAGGGAGAAGGCACATATTATTTTGCCCACATTGTGCAGGAGTCAACCAGAACCCACACATGCAGGGAATCAGAGGGGAAGATGGAATTGGGAGCAGGTTTTCTGCCTGATGGTCCAGAGTTTATAAAGCTAGCACGTGTTAACAAAAGTAGATATTTAATAAAAATATAATGTTAAATATAAAACTTCCACAGCCTGGTGTTAGAACCAGAAAAGGATAAACTACTGCTACCCATCCCATTTATTGGCTCTTTTATTATGGCCTAAATTGGTGCTTCTCAACCTTTCTGAGACCTTTTAATATATGAACCCTCATGTTGTGTTGACTCCCAACCATTAAATTATTTCATTACTGCTTTATAACTGTTAAGTTTTCTACTGCTATGAATCATAATGTAAATACCTGATATGTAGGATTTCTGATATGCGACTCCTGTGAAGGATTTGTTTGACCCTTGAAGATGGTCATGACCCACAGGTTGAGAACCCCTGGCTTAAATGCACCTGTCTCTCTCATTACTCCTCTATCAGAATAGTTGATCCTAGCTAGCGGTGGTGCTGTTTTGAGAAGTTGTGAAGGCTCCGATATGTGGCCCTCACGAGCGGAAGCAACCTACTAAAGGTGAACTTTTGAGTACTGTACTCCCTTCAAAGGCACCCACCTGAGCTCTCTGCTTCCTGGTTGGCTGCTGCAGAGTGACCAGCTATTCATGCTCCTAATGGCTGGCACTGAGCTGTCTCTCACTGTGCCTTTCCCATCCCGAGAAGCTAAAATCCCCTGAAAATGTGAGCCAACGTACATTATTCCTCCCTTAATTTGCTTCTGTTATGTATTTTGTTGTGAAGATGGAAAAAAAAAGGGACTGATATAAAATTACTTTGCATCTTCAAAATCATAGTTTGCTCATATATTTAACGAGACAAATTCTTTGTTTAAAAAATAGAGCTAGTGGTTGGCTGGTGAATACAGGTGCTTGCTGCCAATCTGAAGACCTGAGTTCAATTCCTGGGACCCACAGGATGGAAGGAGAGAACTAACACCTACAAGCTATCTGCCCTCCGTACATACACAGCGGCAATCACGTACCACCACCACCCCTATACACAGAGTTAAATAAATGTGACAAAATTAATAATAATAATAATAATAATAATAATAATAATAATAATAATAATAATAATAATAAATGTGTTATCTAAAAATAAAATTAAACTAAAAAAATAAAGAATTGAAAATCATCTA
Source organism: Acomys minous (assembly GCF_964271855.1). Lineage (NCBI taxonomy): Eukaryota > Metazoa > Chordata > Mammalia > Rodentia > Muridae > Acomys > Acomys minous. Next base: position 76,227,572 of record NC_140498.1, read on the forward strand.
TTTTTTCTGTGACTTTTAAAAAAATCTTTAATGACTATGACTAGATCAGATGGATGAAAGGTTCTCGATGAAACAGCCCATCCAGGTCATTGATCAGACAAATATGTAACCGACAAAACCAGCAAGACTCAAAATCAAGGCAGTGGACACAATATGCAAAGTTACTATAATATACTATGTTATGCCAGATGTCTATCTTCAATAAAACATTATGAGACATGCAAAAAAAGAAGGAAATGTTTGAGCAGAACCCCTGGGCCCAGATCTGTCTATCATAATGCTCGTCTTGTAGACTTCTAGGACCCTCTGGATCCTTCTATTTCCCCATTCTCCCATGCTTCTCTCACCCAGAGTCCCAATAGGATGTCCTTCCCTCTGTCCCACTTTCCTGGTAAGTGAAGACTTTCATGGGACATATCCCTTGGGCTAGTAGTGGAGAGTGGGGTCTGACTTTCGCATGAACTCTGGTGCCCCATATTTGACCATGTCCTCTGGATTGGGAGGCCTGGCAGCACTCAGAGGAAGGATAGCAGGCTACCAAGAAGAGAGCTGATACCCTATGAGCATATACAGGGAGAAAAGGTCCTCCTCAGTCACAGTCATAGGGGAGGGGAGTAAGGGGAGGGAGGGAGGATACAAGGGATGGGATAACAACTGAGATGTAATATGAATAAATTAATTTTAAAATCACCAAAAAAAGAAGGAAATGTAAATCCATAAGCCTTAAGAGGGCAAAGTGTATGGTTACCACAGTCCTTCCTACCTCAGTGCTTTCTTTCTGTTCCTCAGGCAGAATCCAAAGAGGCCTTTGAGTGATCTCCTACCTGCGATATGAAGATTTGTTTTAATAAGCATAAGCTAAGCTAAGGCTAAAGACTTGGATGTTACCAGCCACTGATAAAGATGGAGGGGTTGTTACCCAAACCACTGAACAAAACCTGTTCCAAAGGCTGGAGAGATGGCTTAGTGGTTAAGTGTGGTTGCTGCCTTGTTTCCCACAGTCCACATCAGGCAGGCCACAACCACTTGTTCCCCAGGCTTCAGATGACCCAGTACTCTCTTCTGGTTTCTGTAGGCACCCATTTATGCAAACACACACACACACACACACACACACACACACACAAAATAAAATAAAAAACAAGATAAACTGTTTCAAAGTCTTTGAAACAGAGTCCTGGAGTTAGTGAGATAGCTCAGTGGGCAAAGGCACTTGCTGTCAAGCCAGGTGACCTGAGGTTGATCCCCAGGACCCACAAACTGAAAGAAAGAGCAGATGTGGTTGAGTAGTCCTCTTGCCTCTATTTGAGTAGTGTGGCACCCGTGTATAAGTCAATGTAACAAAATTTAAAACTGTAGACCCATCCCTAAGGCAAAATTCCTTAAGTCTTCATATTAAATCTTTGCCTCAACTGCACTGCAGATATACCTAGGAAGAACATCCTTTTTGTCTTGCTGGCTGTCCTGCAGATTATCTGCCCCACGCTACACATAACATCTCCTAATGTGCACCTAGGAGTGATGACCCAGGGGCTTGATGCTTCTTCCTTTGGAATACAAGCACGTCCCATTTTAGGGCGGTTTGGGACCCTCCCCCCCCCCCATGTGGGTATCTCCAGCTACTGTTTGGAGTATGATGAAGGTTTGACAGGATAAAAACAGTAGGTAGAAAGGCTCTAGATGTTAGACTAGTAGACAAAGATGTCAAAAACAGCCGCTACAGAGATATTCAAGAAACCCAAGGAGCACTGAGTGTGGAGGTGTAAGCTTCTGATCCCAGTGCTCAGAGGCTAAGGCAGAGAGAAAATGAATTCAAAGATCAGCTTGAGGTGCACTGTCTCAGAAACAAGAAATGAATTGGAGGAAAATATGTTAGGAGAAGTACAGGGAGGACCTAGTAATAGTGTTCCATCCAACAGAGGCTATCAATAAAGAATAAGGAGGAAATGGGCCAAAGACAGGATGGCTCAGCAGTTAAGAGCACTTGCCTGCTCTTGCAGAGGACCTGAGTTCAAGTCCTAGCACCTGCACTGGGTGGTCTGGTCACTGCTGTCTGGTCATAGCACACGAGCAGTCTAGAGCAGAGAGCAATGAGTATACCCTAGCTGCCTGCTTGCTAGCTCAGCTGACGTTCCTCTCTCTGATTTAGCTCAGGGTCCAGCCTAGAAGATGGTGTCTCCCACCTCCAGGGTGGGTCCTCCTACATCAGTGAGAATTCAAGACAAGCTCCCCTACACACACACACACACACACACACACACACACACACACACACTTATGCCCACAGGCCAACTTGATCTCGATGGGCCTTCAGTTAAGGCTGTCTTCACAGATGATTTTAGATTGTGGCAAACTGGCATCTCCTGTATACCAGAATTCCGGGATTTTCAGATTAACATGGAAATAGAATTAGGAAATCACAAATATCTGGGAACCCCAGAGACATTAGGTCAGATAGGAATGGTCCTAAGAGTTTCTTCTATATGGAAGGACACGGTATAGGGCATAGTTCTATTGTCAGCTCTTTTACTGAGATAGTTGTGAACACATTACCATGTTTTTCTCTAAAAATACAAAGCCTTCTTTCCTGTAACATTAGGTACAAAACACTATGGATTTTCAGAGGGATTAATGAGGACTTTGCCAATGAGCAGAAGATTTCTATAAAGTGACAAAGTCAGAAGTTGAGTCCCATAATATATCTCTGTTGACGATCAGAGAACCTTGGCATAAAAGAAAGACTCAGGACTGAAATAAAGTTAATAAATTAACGGAGAATCCGTGAGTACTAGAATATGTGAAAACACCAACTCAAGAGGGGCTACAGGAACTGGCTCTCTCCATTAAAGCCATTGTATTAGTTACTTTGCATTTTGCTGTGGCAGCAATCTAACGAAATCAATCTTATAGAAGGAAGGTTGTATTTTGGCTCACTGTGTCTCATGGTGGGGAAGGCATGGAGGCAGGAGGGTGAGGTAGCTGGTTATGTTGCATTTGTGTTCAGAGAACAGAGATAGAATCACTTGAGAGCGGGTCTACATGGGGTACAGGCTAGATCAAGTTGGCCTGTGAACATGCATGTCTATGAGGAATTGTCTTGATTGCATTGCTTAAGGAGGAAAGACCCGTCCAATGTGGGCAGTACCATTCCCTAGGGAGGGAGTCCTGAGCTGTGTAAGAGTGAAGACAGTAGTGCACACTAACATGTTTTTTTTTCTGTTGCTCTTGACTGTGTATGTAACTTGCTGCTTCAAGTCCCTGCCTTGACCTTCCGAAAAACAAACTACTGGACCCTGGAGTTGTGTACCACATAAACCCTTCCTCCCATAAGTCATTTTTGCTGAGGTATTTTTTTTTATTTTTAATCACAGCAAAAGGAAAAGAAACCAAGACCACATGATTAGTTGTCATACTTATCTACAGATAAAGGCTCACCATGTGCATTATGGGACAACTGAGATGTTTTGGGGTCACGGAGGGAATATGTAAATCTCCCAGTAAAAATATGTTAATTGCTGCTGACCCCATTATAAGACATTTTGAGCCCTTTGACCCAATGCAGTAAATTCTATCACCTTCTAGAAAAACTTCAGCTCACTCCTGATTCAAGACCAAAAGCATCAGAGATGTAATACTATGTGTGTGGTTTGTAACTGAAATTTATCCTTCGCTGATCATTAATAACATCTTTTCAGTGTGACAAACACGATGGGCCATCCACTGTTCCAGGTTCCATGTACCAGGTATTTCTTCCCCCTAGGGAAAATAAACACTGCAATCCTAAATTTAACATACTCATGATATGCCTTGAGATTCCAATTACCTGGTGTCGGCTCTCCAAACAAACTGAATTTTCATCATTGGGAATAAAAAATAAATTAAAAAAAAAAGCCCAGCCACACTAATCTATTAGTGGAAGGATAGGTCGCCCCAAATCAAGCAGCAATATATTGCTGCTGTTGCTCACAGAACGAGTTGTTCCTCCAGAGAATACTCCTTTTCTAAATGGCTATAAAGGCCCCACGCTCCAGAAAAGTCAGAAGAAAAATCACCTCCCAGCTTGTGCATTTATTTTTATGGCTGTCGCTGATCATTCCCTCCCACTCCTGCCTACAACATACCCCAGAGCCTGTCAATTCCCAGACCTAATCCTATACCGGTTTTCAAAATCCCCACTGAGTCAGCTTACTGAAATGACATGATATGATCAGCTTCTTTGCCAGGCTCCCAAGTCAAGTGTTATAAAGTGAACGGAGTCTCTCTGTCTTTATAAGTGCATTGTGAACTTTATAGTTTAATATTAAACTTGCATCATAAAAAATGGCTCATAAATGGCTAATAAAAATCCAGTTTACAGCTTATAAAGTGCATCAGTACTTTGCACGGGTTTGCCTAAGAAGATTTATGTGCAAGCTCTTTGTCTTCTGCTTCAAGACAGTTTTCCCCTTCCAAAACTGAAATTCATTAAAAAACAAAACGAAACAAAAACTGTTGAAAAGGAAGGGCTGGTTGAACTCCGTGTGTACCAATTTTGAAGCCTACTGGAAATCCAGGCACTATATACCAATGTTCACTAATGTACCAGGAAATGCCTGGGGTCCCAGAACGGTGTCCCATGATGTGGGACATGTGTCCCATGATACCGTGTCCCATGATGCACCGCAATACAGGCACCTTTGGAGGCTCAGAAGCATTAGCAGAGACCTTCGGACCAAATTCAACATAGTTGTTACAATGAAATCACCTGAGTTCTGGGATACGTCTTAGTTAGCCTAATGCTTGCATTGTATCATAGTTCGCTCTATGCTGCTGTGATGAACACCATGACCTACAGCAATTTGAGGGGGAAGAGATTCTTATTTCATCTTAAAGGTGACGTTCCATCATCCAGGCATCCAGGGAAGTTGGGGCAAGAACATAAAGCAGAAACCATTGAGAGGTGGTGCCTTCTGACTTGCTTAGCTACCATTTTTATACACCCCGTGTCCACTTGTGTAGACACGGTACTACCCTCTTTGACTCAGTACACTCCCATATCAAATAGAAAGAGGAAAGTGCCTCACAGACATGGCTGCAGTCCAAACTGGTTTGGCAAATTCTTTGGTTGAGACTCCTTTTTCCCAGGTGACTCTAGGCTTGTATCAAGTTGACAGCGGAAGATAACCATGGCCCTTTGCCAGTATGAGGGCCTGCGCTCAGTGCCCGGAACACACACAAAATGTGAGCGTGGTGCACCTAGAATTTCACTGATAAGGAGGTGGAGGCAGGAGGATTCATCAGGCTCACTGGGCAGCCAGCTTAGCTGAATGTGTGAGCGCTAGCCCAGTGAGAAACGTTGCCTCAAAAACAAGACGGGTAGAGCTAGCTTCCGAGGAACACAGTAGCTGAGACTGTTCTCAGACCTACGGACAATGTACCAGGTGTCGTACAACAATATCTGCCCCCTCCCCCAGTAAATCACACGCTAGCTTCAGTCTGTGGGCACCGAGAGCCTTCCAAAAACTGTAGAAGCGTCAGCAAGCCAAACCTTAAGCCACAGAGTCAGCAGGCTCCCCTAAAAGCTCAAGGAGTTTCCTTTAATGAGTTCCACGAGATGGCCCACTCCCCCCTCACTGTCTCCTCTGCCTAATGCATTCATGATCTATGCGACTGCGGTTTGCTCGCCCCCTCCGTCCTATTTCACTTTTTATTACCCATTGCGCCTCTTTATCCAGGTTTATATACTTCATTATGTTCTCTGCTGTCACTTTCCTTATTTCATTTTTGATTTTTTCTTTTAAGCTCACTGGCTGGCAGTGGCCGAGTGTCTTCCTTTCCCCACGGCCCCCCCCCACATGTCTTCCATCCATCTGCCAGAGACCAAGGTCTGCCACTGTAAATTGAGTACAACTCTTGACACGTTGCCAACGAGGCATCACGGCCTGGATGTAGAGTAGTCTGGAAAGCCTGGCTGCTGCCTCACTCTTGAGGAGATAGAACGCTGTGTGGCAGTCTGGGTACCTGTGACACCTTGAGACATTTGCTTAGCGTGTGTGTGTGTGTGTGTGTGTGTGTGTGTGTGTGTGTGTGTGTATGTGTTAGGTATGCTCATATGTGTGCACAAGTGTGTTCAGCCACACATGCACATGTGTGTAGAGCCCAGAAGTCAGCATCAAGCATCAGCCTAGCCTCTTATTCACTCTTCCTCTTACTCATTTTGAAGATTTTTTTTCATGTCTATTTACATAGGAGAGAGATATGGGTACATATGTTGGGGGTGGGCAGTGGAAGAAGGCATTGGATTCTTTGGAGCTGGAGACACAGGAGGTTGTGAACCACCTTATGTGGGTGCTGGGAACTGAACTCCAGTCCTCTGAAAGTAAATGCTACTAGCCACCGAGCCATCTCTCCAGCGCTCCACCTTATTTTTTGAGACAAGTCTGATCACTGAGCCTATAGCTCACCCATTCATCTGTGCTTGCTGACCAGAGAGGACCCTGCTGCCTCTATCTCCCAGCGCTGGGATTATAGCATTGAGCCATCCTGCCTGGCTGTTTTCTCATGGGTGGTATGGATTGCACTTGGGTCCTCATGCTTATGTGATAAGCGTGGTAGTGACTGAGCTTTCTCTCTTTAACTTGTTGGTTAGCTTTTCATGGAGCCGATATAAATGAGGGAACTGATCTCCAAAGAGCTTATGTACAAAATGAAAGACCAGCATCCCACTTCCCAGCTAAGATTACCACAGGGGCTGAATGAGATTACAGCAGTCATAATGCTTCGACTAGTGTCCTGTTCTCACAAGCCATACAAGATTGTAATCATTAAAGGATGACTTTAGCAACTTTCTTGACAACATATTATCATGTATGTCTTAGAACCAATCAGGAGTTATGAGCCTCCTCCTGCACTTTTCTTTTTTAAGGGAACATCCTCGTGTTTTGTTGAGAAAGGCATTTAATCATGTCTATTAAAGCTAAGTGCTAGGGAGAGGCAATCAAAGTTAACGGAGTCCAGATTCTGTCTTGTCTCAGCTTTGTAAGACCAGGGGCAAAGCTATGGCCCAAGAAATAACACACATTGCATTGGGAGAATCAGTCAGGGCTTTGTTTGCAAGGGACAAGACTAAAGCTGCATTATTTATGAAGGAATGGTTCTTCATAATCCTAAGGTAACATCAAATGGGTTTTAATCTTAGAGAGTTGGAAAATAGGACAGATCTATCTTTTGGTCTCACCCAAACTAGGCAGGTGCTCTACTCCTGAACAAGATCCAAAGACCCTCACAGGGGGAGTTCAGGCAGAGTGCTCTACTGTTAAGCCACCACCCATACCCTCCTTGGAGGATTCTAAACTGTAGTGTGTGCTAAGCAAATAGTCCACTGAGCCATGCCTCCAGGCCCTTAGGGTGGAGTTCAAGGCCATTGGAATTCCTCAGACACTCACTGGGGACTCTAGACAAACATTCTCCTGCTCAGCCACTCCATAGGCCCTCAGGGGAGGAGTCCCACCACTCCATAGGCCCTCAGGGGAGGAGTCCCACCACAAAGCTACAGCCCACCCCAAGTCTTCTTATTACTTCTTATTTTGAGACAGAATCCCATTAAGTTTCCCAGGATTCACTCTGTAGATAAGGCAGGTATAGAATTTATGATCCTCCCGCTTCAACCTCCTAAGCATCTGGGACTGTAGGTATGTGTCACCATATCTGACAGAAATGGTTTCTCCTTAATGACGTAATTCAACTCTGGCTAGAGCTGTTGGTACCTGCCACAAAGTGAAAGGGAAGAGACCCTTCTGCATTTCCATGTCAAGATGTCGAAGAAAGCCACGTTTTATACACAAGAGTAATAAATGTAAGAGGAGCACGCTCTCTACATTCACTTTTGTCCTCTTTCATTCGCACAACCTCCCCCCCTCCCATCGCAAGTAACTCTGTGGCTCACATAAAAATTTTATGACCTCAGCCCTCTGACAACTGTAAGTCACCACAGGCTCAATGGTTTGAATTTCTAACTGGCACTGTCAATATGATAGGCAATGAATTCAATGTCAGAGAGGAGGTTGGCATGGGGGGAGCGGGGGGGGGGGGGCGTGGACCCTGAAGACTCACGGCTTCTCTCAGCAAGGAGTCAATGATGTCATTGAAGAACATCATCAAGCCAATGAAACAACGTGAGAGAGAGCACGGTCAAGGCCTGACTTGGTGATCACAGATGCTAAGTGCTGACTGAGTTGAAAACGAGAATATCCATCGTGGCTGATCACTCAGAAACTTTAGCTCATGGCTCCTCTGTCTGGAGCAGCACAAAACGACCCACTCTCACCATTTGTGTTGCTGCCAGTTTATTGAGATTTTCTTCCCATCGAGGGTGGGAGGCAGGGAAAGATGTGGGGAGGGCCAGAGAGTATGGGATGATAAACAGTCTCACCTAGAAGGGGAAATAGTGGAAATGCAAATCAGCTGTCAAATTTTCCTTCACCTTTTTCACCAAGCAATTTCGCTTCTTGGTGTTTATTATAATAGAGAAGTATTCTACGTGAGTGAAGTGCTGGCATTGTTGAAGCAAAGGGGAGGGTGAATGCCAAGTCCATCAGCAGAAAACTGGATGAACACACTTTATTATAGCTATACCACAGAATCTTATTGCAGCCATCAAAACAGAATGGTGTGTTTCTTTATGTACTGTCATAGAGATACTATTGGAATCTATTATTAAACAGGAAAAAAAATAAGCGGGTTGTGGAAACATCTCTATGATATCAAGTTCACAGAAAACACTGAAGCAGCAAATGCTACACATCTGCACAATTATGTTTTCATTCACTCTTTCCTTCAGTCAGTCGACAAATAAATATCGAGAGTCTGCGGTGTGCAGACAATGCCCAGATAATAAAGAATTTACAACAAGTGAAGGTCTTTGCCTTCCCTAAAGAGGCAGACATGAGTCCAATAAGCAAGAAGAATATGTCACTCACCTAATCATTCTGAGAGATGGAGAAAGATAAAGTCAGGGTGAGACGAAAAGGGGAGGTCCCCCATTCAAGGGACATTGATACTGTGCTTGCTGTAGTCAAAGAAAGCCTGAAGCAGAGATGAGGGTCACATTGGATGCATACAGAAAGAACATCTCAGACAAGGGGAAGCCAATGACAAAAGGCACAGAGCTTTAGTTGGTGTTGAAATAGGACAGAATAGGAAATAGGACAATGGACAGAAGTAGTAAACGCCACATCTACTAGTGCGCTGGTTCATCTTGACAGCCATTTCACTTAGATCCAGAGCTGCCTAGGAGATCATGGATGCACACCTCCGAGGTGTACATGAGGGCATCCCTTAAACGATTAGGTCGCAAGGACTCCGATATAACTTCCCCAGGGAAACAAGTCCTTGAAAGTCTTAGATTGGACTTTGTATGTAGTATGCCTGCCTTGCTTTTTTGAGCTGCACAAACTCTTGTTCTATAAAAGAGGTACAGGATCCTCTGAGGAAATGATACCGTATTTTTTAATAGGAGAAGATGGATTCTGTCTCAAGAGTGAAAATGTAGAAGGAACATTTGCCCCAGGTTGAGTTGGAAAAGACTTTGAGTTGGATGGGTTGGGAGACATAGCCACATGCTGGTGGTCCTGCTAGGGGGCAGCAGAATCTTGAAGAAGCAGCATAGTTGCACATCCCTTGGGCTCTCAGTTTATGGCCAGTACAGAATTTTCTACCATAAGAAGAGTTATGGTGGCTGGAGAGATGGCTCAGTCAGCAAAGTGCTGGTTATACAAGCATAAAAGCCTGAGTTGATGATCCCCAGCATCCACGTAAAAGATGGGCATGAGGGTGCATGTCCATAATCCCAGCACTGGTAAGATGGAGACAGGCAGATTACTTAGGTTCACCGTCCAACTAGTCTAGCCTAATTGGCAAATAGTGGGCAAATGAGAGGCCCATGTGATGGATCTCTCTAATTGTCAATTTGACACAACCTATAATGATCAGTCTCAGAATGAGAGGATGCCTACATTGGGTTGGTCTGTGTATGTGTATTGTATGTCTGTTATGAACTGGCTTAAATTAATGTGGGAAGCTCCAGCCTACTCTGGGCAGCACCATTCTCTAGGCAGACAGACAGTCCTAAACTATCTACGAGTTTAAAAGTACAGTTGAGTTCAATCAAACAAGCAAGTGAAAATGCATACATTTATTTCCCGCTGCTCTGAACAGTAGTTGTGACATGGCTAGCTGGTTTAAGTCCCTGCCTTGACTTCTCCACAGTGATGGATTGTAACTTGGAATTTTAAACTGCACACACACACACACACACACACACAGGAAACATAATCTAGGAAAACTATGAAGGCACTGTAGGCTTTGATATTTTTAAAAACCTACTTTATTTGGGATTCTTTAATGCCTCTACCTCCCTTCCAACCCACCTACCCTAGATAAGAGAGGAGATTAATAATGACAATGGAAGTAGGCCTTTTAGACTCAGTTCCTTGGGTTCTGGATTTCACTCTTCATCATCAGGATTCCAGCAGACCCATTAAACAGCCAACCCACAATTCAGCAAGAGCTACTGAAACTGCAGCATCTGGAACCTAGAAGCCTTCTCCGGAGGTTTCTCTCTAGGGGTGCCTTGAAGTGAGTCAATGAACAGGCAAGCAATGCAAAGCATTGCAAAAGCCAAGCCTCTGTCTTTTTCCTATCTGCTCCCAGAGTCCGTACCAGGATATTAACCCAACTGGCAAAGATCATGCCACTACAGGCACAGGGGCACAAGGATGAGCATCATGTAGAAGAATAATAGATGAAACCACAAGGACACCGGTGGTGCTGGTTGGCTTTTTTGTCCATGTGACATAAGCTAGAGTCATCCATAATAAAGGACCTTCAATTGAGAAAATGCCTCTATCAGATTCCTCTAGCCAAGCTGCAGTCTGCTATAATTGCTACTCCTGGGCAGGTGGTTCTGAAATGTGTGTGTGTTTTTTTTTAAAGCACTAAATATCTGATTAAAAATATTTTTGCCAATCCCACCTACTTGGAACTTAACACCAATATCACGTTAGGATATGGATACGGGATTTGAATAGCCTGATTCTTGCACATCTGTTTTTGTGTCATTAGATATATGCTCACAACCTAATGAAATGCAGATCAAAGCCTATCAAAGAACATGGTGCAAATAAAAATGAAAGGATCCATTTGGGCTGGAGTGCGGGATTATGTCTCCCACGAAGAGGCCATTTATATATGCTGTTTGAATGTACTATCTTCCACCAAAAATATAATAGTAGCATATTTGTATAACTATCATTTACTGGAATGATGTATCATGGGGCCCCACTTAGTACACTGCTGAGACTGACCTTAAACTCCTGATCCTTTACCTCCCTGGTGCTCAGATTATGGGCATGCACTACCAAGCCCAGTTTACGCAGTGCTGGGAATGTAACCCAGGCATTCATCCACAGTAGGAAAGCTCTCTGTCAATGGAGTTACATCCTCAGCATAATTACAATTGCTTTTGAATCTTCAACTCCTTCAGAAGCCTAGCTGTTGGGATTGTGTTAGTTAGCTGACAAAACAACTTAAAAGGAGGAATATATTGGTGCGCCATTTAGAGCTATGAGTCCATCACAGTGCAGAGTGTATGGAAAAGCACAGGTGTGAAGCAAAGAGAGAGGACCAAAGAGCAGGCATAGCTTTCAAATGCATGACTGAAAGGATATACTTCCTTTTGCTAGGTCCTCTCCTTTACAATTTCCAGAACCTTCCAAAGAAGCACCACCAGCTGGGGTCAGATTGTTCCAACACATGTTCTTGATGGGGAAGAATTCATAAAACAGCACTGGAAATTATGTGGGTGCTGGGCACTGAACTCAGGCCTTTATGTTCATACAATAATTGGGCCAACAGAACTTTGGCTCTCACATCAATTATTAATCAAGAAAATGCTCTACTGACTTGCCTGTATGCATTTCTCAATGTGCCCCATATCAATACGTTTATCATCCCTTTGTGGTATACATAGATTTTATTATCTTTTGCACTACTAAAAAATTTCCCATGAAAGATGATGTCAACTTATTTTTCTTCTACACAAAGCTAAAGTTTAAACACACTAAGTAAACTGGCTATAAAAGCATCTCTCCAGGAGCTAGAGGGGGTGGTTCAGCAGTTAAGAGCACTGCATCTTCTTCCAGAGGATCTGAGCTTGGTTTTTCAGCAGCCATACTGGGTGGCACACAATTGCCTATAATTCCAGATCCAAGGGGTTCAATGTCCTCTACTAGCCCCCATACATAGACACAAACAGAGACAGAAGACAGACAGACAGGCACACACACACACACACACAGACACACACACACACACACACACACACACACACACACACACCTCTAACAAACATGATTTTAAATGTCAACTATTTTCTTTAGATTATATGTGCATCCAGAATGTCAGACAAGAGATTCATCCCCACAACTGCTTGGCTGTAGCTAGCATCATCATCTCATTCTGAAGACCAAGGGTATTAGACAGGAGAGAAAAATGTATAGTTTGGTGATGGGTTATTGCTGTGGGAGTGAAGTCAGCCGTGGCCCATGAGTCTCTTTAAGAGAAGGGAGCAGGGATTGGGAAGATGGCTCAGTAGATAAAGTGCTTACTTTGCCAGTGTAATGTTGCCATGCTACGTTAAGCTTCTCTGAGTTTCAATGCTCCTTTCTTCTTTAATTTGTTTGTTAGGTGGTTAGCCAACATTAAGCGGTCAGGACTTCCAGGGCCAGACTCTGACCCTAACAACTGCAGTAACACTTCCTTCCATATTCCTTTCCTAACAAGCCCCTCCCTTGTGGCTCACCCATTCAAGTACGAGTGAATTTAGCCTCAACAACATGACAGAAAGCATCCCCATGTTCTTTATGTAATTTATGGTCCCAGTGCAAATAATATGCATACATACATACATATATACATATGATATAATTTCGAGACAGCACAAGCAGAACATGAAATGCATACTGGATAGAGCTCTTTGTTGGACCTTATGACCTTATGACAACGGAAATACTGCAGCTCTCTGAAGCTGTCCCTAAATACCCTTTCTAAATAAAGTCCAGTGCTAAAGAGAGTTAATAATGTGATTATCAATGCATCTGGGAATGGTTCCCAAAAAAAGACATCGGGCCTCAGGCCAGGCAAGAGGAGAGTACTCAAGGCTGCAGGGGAGAATTACCAGCAGCAGGGGATCAGTTGAGTCATCACACTGGGGATGGAGAAAGTGATTGGTAGAAGAACATGCCGGGCCATCAGCTGAGGGGGAGAAAAATTCACCTGGGGAATGTTGTTGGAATGTTGGAATATGAGGCGTCCCCCACATGTTTGTGTGTTTGAACACATGGCCTCCATCTGGTGGTGCTCCTCTTTTAAGCTTGCTGAAACTTTAGGAGCTTTGCTGGATGAAGTGGGTACCTGAGCTCACACGTGAGGGATTTAACTACGCAGCCCCACTTCCTGCCTGGTCTCTGCTTCCTGACTGTGCATGTCTCATTCCTGCCGCCATGCCTTCCCCACCGTGGTGGGCTGTGCCATTCTTAAGCCATGAGGAAAAAGCACCTTCTTGCATTTTGTCACAGTTACAAAGAACGGAACTAACACAGTAATCTATTAGTTTGCATTGGCCACTTTGCTGCTGTGATAAAATGTAATGACCAAAAGGATGAAAGAGTTAATTTTGGCTTCTTGCTCCGGTGGGTTAGTGTACCTGATGGTGTGGAAGGCATGCCATGTCATTATCAGGAAGCTGGCTGGCTGCATTTTCATCTGCCCACAGGAAGCAGGAAGAAATGGGACAGGAAGTGGGGTATAGCCGTAAACCCTCAAAGCTTACCCCTAGCGACAAACTTCCTCCAGCCAGCCTGCACCACCTGAAGGGTCCGTATTCTCCTCAAATAGCTCCACCAATCGGGGACCAAGTGTTGAAGCACAAGAGCCCATGCCAGATGCGTCTCATTCAAAACTCCACAGTGTCACAGCTCACAAAATGATGTTTTATTCAACAGCGGAACTTAAGCAGAATGGAGATCTCACGTTGTCAAGGATGGGACTGAGGAGACGGCTCAGTCGGTAAAGTGTTTGCTGAGCAAACATGAAGCTTTGAGTTCAGAGCCCCAGTATCCACATATGGAACTTTGCGTGCAGGTGTACTTGTAACCCCAGTATTGGAGAAAGAAAAAAGAAAAAACTTTGGCTCAGCCTGCACAAGAGCAGCAGATGCTCTTCACCTTCTGTTCTGCTCCTGGAGCAAATTCTTTTCAGCATCAGATTCCAGCAGACTCAGAGTCACATCTACCCTTGGATTTGCTGAGCCCAGGAGTCTTGGACTCTTCTCCTCCCGCCCCCAAACTGATTTGTGTTCATGAAGTACAAAAATCAAAATCCTTACACTGCATTTCCTACTCTTTCTCTCACACATACACAAATACATAATCAATAAATAAACATCTTTAAAATAAAAGGGTTACATATATATGTATATATATATATACATACATATACACACACATATATATGTAAATATATATGTATATATACACATACATATTCCGTGAATGTTTTGTGGAACTCAATGTTGTTTTCTGAGGACCTGTAGGTCTCCTTTCTATCTGAAATGCTGTACTGATGGCATCAATGCAGCAATGGCCTCAGAAGCATTCTCTGCATCAGGACCAGGATTCCAGCTAGGAATATGGAACACCCCAGCATGCTCCAGCTGTAGTTGCCTCCAAATCGAAACATTCCACCCCACCCTGGAGGGAGGAAGGGACTCCGGAATCTCTGGAAACGAACAAGCTTCACGTATCTGGGGAAGCTGAAACTTTCAAGATTCACGGAAAGCTATAGGACCTGCAACAGCCAAATTGCTGAGTGGAGCTTCTTGGACCACGGGGCTCCAGACAGTCACCTTTCAGGGGGCACCTCCCATGTTGAGATGGACTTTTTGGTGATGCGTCTGCTTTTGAGTCACCCTTGCTTCCTTCTTTAAGTAACCCCTCACATCCAATAAACGTGCACCAGTTCGCGCAGTTAGGCTTTGGTGTGACCATTACTTTGGTCTGCAATGGGTTCCCTATCTGGCATCTACTCAGGAAAAAGCATTTCACCCAACACTGGCTCAGCATCTGCCCTATAGTAATAGCATTTCCTCCTTGCTCCTTGCAGCTCCCTCTTTTCCTTTACTATCGGTGTCTCTTGGGTATTCTCGGCTCAGTAATTCCATCCCCAGACTCACCTTAGGTCCTGAGCACATGAGTCATCTGTGTTCCTCACCCTTGGAATCCTGTCTCATTTCTCCTCATTCTCCTAGTTTCAGCTACTTATGAAAATTCTGAGGAGTCACTCATCCCCTGCAGCCTGAGCCCCTCGATGCCTCCTGGCTGGGTCCTCAGCAGATTTGACTCATTGAAGACCCATTGAGCATCATAGGACTTGGGCGTTATATCTTCATGTTGCTCCAGTCTACGCACAGAATGCTGGATACCAATATTTCTAAACCCTATATATGAATGCAATCATGTAATGCCTTTGTTGTTTCTTTTAATATAATGTCCTCCAGGTCTGTCTGGCTTGCTACAAATTACAGAAGGTCATCCTTGGCATAGCTGAATATGTCTCTTTTGGCACATGACTAGTATGTCATTGTGTGTGTGTGTGTATGTGTGTGTTGTATGTATATATGAGCACATATAATATATATATATGTATACACACATATGTGTGTATATATATATATATATATATATATATATATATATATATATTATCAATGGATGGATGTTAAGTTTGGTGCCATAGCTTGGCTCTTGTCAATCATACCGAAATAAAAATGAGACTATAGTGACAATAATTTCTTCTTTTAAAAAATGTTTAAATTTTATTATTGTGTATATATGTGTATAATGTGTCTGTCGGCATGCACATGCTAAGGACACCTATGTAGGTCAGAAGACAACTGTGGAATTGGTTCTCCCCTTCCACCTTTATGTAGGTTCCATGGATCAAATTGAAGTTCTCAGATTTGTGCAGCAAGTGACTTTACCCACTGAGTAAGTCATCTCACCAGCCCCTGATATACTGATCTCATATCCTTTACACACACACACACACACACACACACACACACACACACACACACACACGGGTAAGTGGTGAAGAGAAGTGAGCAAGGACACAGACTAGGCAACACACTCGGTGCAGTTTGGCAGCCTCTGTCCTGATGTTCTATTGCACATTAGTGTGGCTAGAATTATTAATGAGCCATTATAGACTGGCAGTAGTTAGAAGACCTGACTTTGACTGTTCACTCCACAAGGAGATGACAAATGTTTAAGGTGATGGATAGGCTACTTACATCCCATTGTACCCCCATTAATATATTCAATTATGTGTCAGTTTATACAACAGACAGTTAAATGTCAATCAAGAAAAAGGAGCCAGGCATACTGTTGATTCCCTGTAATCACAGAACCTGGGAGCCTGAGAGGTGAGTATTTGATATTCAACCTTATCCATGGCTATAGGGCAGGTTTGAAGCCAGCCTGGGCGACTTGAGACCCTGTCTCAGGAAAACAATATACAAATTAACTAACAAATGAACTAACTAACTAACTAACTAACTAACTAACAATTGGAGACTAGACAACTGCAGCATGGTGGCTTGCTTCACATATCAACCTTAAACTGCCAGGTGTTGAAAGTGATTTGATTGTTATACTAAATATGTACTATATATACATGAATTTATGTATATGAATTTATATACCACTTTGTACCATATATATAATTATATTCTAATATATAAGATATTAACAATTGTTAATCAAAAATAAACATTTAAGGGGCACGGGAGATGTCCCAGTGAGTACACTCCCTTGTCTGACAAACACAAGGTCCTGAATTTTACCCTCAGAACCCAAATGAAACCAGAAGGTGTGGTGACTGAACTTGTAATGCCAGCGCTGGGGAGGCAGAGACAGGAGGATTTCTGGGGTTACCTATTGGGAAACTCCAATCCACTAAAAACTGTCTCAAATAAAAACAAATTGGGGGGGGCACTGGAGAAACGACAGCCAAGGTTATTCTCTGCTTGCCACGCGCACGCACGAACACCTACACACATACACACTCACAAAGGACCATGAATGGATGAATGCATGAGAGAAGGAAGGAGTGAACATGAGAGGCTTGGAGCACAGCTCTGTGGCAGAGCATTTGACTGGCACGTGTGAGGCTCCAGGTTTGATCTATACCACCGGAGACAGGAAAACACTGTGTTAAAATCGGAGACCATAATACAGTATGCTTGTTCAGTTTAAAGATCAAGTTTCTAAAATTACAGCTCAGCTGTGGCTGCCTGAAATGGGTCTTCACCGAACTGAGCCCATCTGCCAATCATGGGAAGAGCTCGTGGGCGTCTGACCCCCTCCTCCCTCCTGAACCATCAGTTACTGCTGGGCTGGGGGGGGGGTAGTTATTGCCTTCAGGTATGCATCCCACTGGAGGAGGCCACCAGCCTCCAATGGACAAGTGCAAACTCACCGGTGACACAGGTGATCTAGTAGAGTGGATTTCGAAGAACCAAACTCAGCTGGTCAGAATGCAGAGATAGAGAGCTATCTGGCTATGTCACATCTGCATCACACACCCTCCCCTTTGAGGCTCAGGGACCTTCAGTGACTTGGAAGCAGAAAAGTAGCAAGAGCCAGAAGTCAGGGAGGATTGAGGGGAAAAACAGTATCTCGTGGACATGACAGGGGCCACTGTACTCATGAAGTCACAGCAGCTACAGTTACAGTGTTGTTTAACAAGAAAACCTGACCTGCGCTGAGGCCAAAGAGTGAAGCTTTATTCAGGGTATGAACTTGCTGACTGTCCCCCAAGAGAAGAGAAAGCAGCACTGCCCAAACAGAGTTTGTTTTTAAAAATTCATTCATTCATTCATTATTTATTTATTCATTCATTCATTTTACATCCCGCCTTTGGCCCCCTCCCCTTACCTCCCATTCCCCAAATCCCACTCTCTCTCCCTCTTCCTCTGTACCCCCTCTGTATTCCTCAGAAAAGGGGAGCCCTTACCCCCCAGTAACCCACTTGATGTGCTTAACTCGCATCAGGACTGAGCACATCCTCTTTCCCTGTGGCCTGGCAAAGCAGCCTCACCAGGGGAAAGTGATCAAAAAGCAGGCAATAGCAGATGTCAGAGTCCATGTCAGAGTCAGCCCCCACTTCCATCACTAGGGTACCCACATAATAACTGAACTCCCCATCAGGTCCAGGCCATGCATGGTTCCTGGCTGGAGCCCCAGGCTCCACAAGCTAACCTGGGCCCTGGTTAGTTGGTTCTGTCAGTTCTCCGATGGAGTTCCTGTCCCCTCTGAGCCCTCCATCTTTTCCCTCACTCTTCCCGACTCTCCCCCACGTTCCAATCAACGTTTGGCTGTGGGTCTCCACGTGTGCTTCCATCAGCTGCTGGGTGGAGCCACTCAGAAGGAAAGAGATGCCCTCATTCCTTGATATGCTGGGGTGGGGGTGGGGTTCCTCTTCTCTGGGGAGTAGGGGAGGGGGGATGGGAAAACTGGGCAGGAGGGAGGGACAGGGAGAGGAGGGAGGGGGCTATGTCCAGTATGTAAAGTAAATAATAAAAAGAAAAGAAAGAAGAGAGAAAGAAAGAAAGGAAGAAAGAAAGAAAGGAAGAAAGAAAGAAAGAAAGAAAGAAAGAAGGCAACAGAGTCCATGTCAGAAATAGCTCTAGCTCTCCTTACCACAGAAGCCTAAGACACTCGTCTATGTAGGGATCCTAGGTCCAGTTCTTGCATGGTCCTTGGTTGGTGCTTCAGTCTCCATAAGCCCCTCTGGACCCTGTTGTCTCTGTTGGTCTTCCTGTGGAGCTCCTGTCACCTCCAGATCCTTTCCTCCCCCCTCCCCCAACCCCCACTTTTCCACAAGACTACCTACACGTAGCCCAATACTTGTCTGTGAGTCTCAGTATCTGTTTGGGTCCGCTGGTGGGTACAGCCTCTCAGAGAACAGCTGTACTAGGCTCCTGCCCACAAGCACAGCAGAGTATCATTAATAATGTCAGGAGCTGGCTCTCTCCCATGGGGTGGGTCTTGGGTTGGGCCAGGCATTGGTTGGACATTCCCTCAGTCTCTGCTCTATCTTTATCCTTGTACATCTTATAGGCAGGATACATTTTGGGTTGAAGTTTTTGTGGGTGGATTGGTGTTCCCCTCCTTCCGCTAGAAGTCTTATCTGGTTAAAGAGGGCCCTCTTCAGTCTCCGTGACCACCCCCACTACTAGGGGCTTCAGCTAGAGTCACCCCCATATGAACACTTGACTTTTGAGAAAGAAGTAAAAACCATACAATGGAAAAAAAAATATGATAACATCTTCAACAAATAGTTCTGGTCTAATTTGGTGTCTATCTACATGTAGAAAAATGCAGACAGATTTATATTTATCACCCTGTACAAAATTCAAGTCCAAGTGGATCAGAGACCTCAGCATAAAACCGGAGACACTAAATCTATTAGAAGAGTTAGGAGCTTTAGAGGGTGCTTTTAGTTGGGGAGGAATGTAGTGGAGACAGCATTAAGGAAAAAAGAACGGTTGCTTGTTCAAAAGGAGGACTCCGGTAAGTTGTATGGGGCTATCAGGGTCGGGAGAGGGGGCAGGGGTGGGGTGGGTGGGGCTCTGGCCATTAAGATAGCAAGAGGCTGCTGAGGCAAGCAATCAGCAGACTTCTGAAAAGAGCAAAACATTTAGTTTCCATTTCTTTGAAGAGGCCGAGTCCCATACACGGTCATCCATCTTGGTGTCTTGGGTGACTCCATCTTGGGCCAACGATCTGGTCCGTCCCAGCAGTTACCTGCAGAAGATGGGCTCAAGATCAAGCCAATCAACATCTGAGTATGGATGGGTGAGGGGTGCCCAAGACTACACCCCTAGCTAGGAAACCCCAGGAGTTGACCGCTTCTGAGAGAGGAGAGTCAGTTCCCCCCGGAAATGTGGTCCTCAGTAGGTTGGACATGTTCCGGTGGAGAGCTCCGCACCAGTGGGCAATGGGAAGAATTTACTGGACTCAGGGGGCAGGGTGAGGCAAGAAAGAGAAGAGGAAGCATGAAGTTGGGTGGATGGGGAGGCGGGGCGTGCTGGTGGGGGCGGGGCGTGCTTAGTGGAGATCCAGGAGAAAATGGAGGAGGGACCTGAGGGTGGATATGACTGAAACACATTGTACGAAACTCCCAAAGAATAAAGTAAATTTTCTTAAAAGGATATGAATGTGGGAGTGGAACTTGAAGGGGAGGGGGTGGATAATAGCAGTGGGAGGGAGATTAGATAGGATGGGGGCTCCAGAAATCAGGACACACTTGGTACAAAGCATGAAACTGCCAAAGGTGGGGGGGGGGGACTCAAGAAGAGTTGACAAGATACAGCTCAGGATTAAAACACCAGCAACTAGAGGTGGCGATGAGGTGGGGATGGGGAGAGAAGGAAACTGGGGCGGACCCAGAAGTCCTAAGAATGAGTACCAGCCCAGAAAACTACCTTGAGGCCCTCCGGTAGCAAATGAAGGAGCTGAGATGAGTTCAATGTACTGAAACTAGGGATCGCGTCATATTTCATAGAAAATGACTTTGATACAATTAATCTAATCTGCAGTTCTGATTTTTAAGCAATAGTTGGGAGTCCTTTGGCTAAAAGGTCAGGCTTTAAAGAAGGAGGGAATCTGTATTATTACCAAGTGGGGTGTTCCGAACACATTGTCACTTAGATTCTGTAGCCGAACCCAAGACAGCTGGCAATCTAAAGAAAAAAAAATTGAACTTGATCTTTAACAAATATAGACATAAATGTGAGGAACATAAAATCTCTCTTCGGAATGAGCTTTAATGGGCCGCGGTGACTCTCAGAAGCGTTTTCTAATGAGCCTTTGGACACGAAGTGATTCCAATTTGTGATGCATTTCAGGCAAAACGGAGAGGAGAAATTGCATTTGCTCACCCCCAACCCCCACCCCCGCCCCCTGCCCTGAGCTGTGAAGGATGGACGGGCTTCACATGCCACTGTGGGCAGCACTCCCCTGGCTCAGCTCCCTCGCTTGCAGGAGCTGGCCCCCAGTAAGAATCAAACACAACAGTGGAGCCCTTCAGACTCATGACACTCCAACAAGCCCTAGACAGCCCGAGAGAAATGGAGAACTTCTCTGCACCAGCCACTGAGAAGCACTGTTTGAGGAAAGAGAGGAAACTCTGGGGGTGGTAATATACATTGCAACCCCAGTGTAGGGGACACAGAAACAGGCAAAGCACAAGTGTTCGCAGGCTACCCAGCCAAGCCTCATCAGTAAGATGTAAACCAGTGAGAGACTGTCTGAGAAGAAAAAGGAGGAAGAGGAAGAGGAAGAGGAGGAGAAGAAGAAGAAGAGCAAGGTGGGGCTTAGCAGTTAAACAATCATGAGGACTGAGCACCAATATAAGGTATCCTACAAATGCCTATAACTCCAATTCCAGGGGACAATCTTTTTTAAAACAGTAAATCTCTTTAAAACGGCAGTGAACAGTATCCTGAGGATTGACAGCTGAGGTTGACCTCTGTTTCCCATATGCATAAGCACTGAAGTACGCTCACACATGCTTACGCATGTACATATGCCCACATGTACAAACATATTTGTTTTGTCTCATGGTTTCAGAGGCAACAGTCCATAGCCATTTGCGTCCATTTATTATGCACCTGCAGTGAGGTAGAGCTTCATGCTGGAGAGAGATGCTGGAAGAAGAAGGAAAGAAAGAGGGGACAAGGAGAGAAGGAGAGAAAGACGGAGGAAGAGAGGAGGGAGAGGAGGGCTATCGCCTTAACTTATCAGCACGCACAGCACACACACATACTGAAATGTCTTACTGTATCCCACCTTGCAAGAGAGACTAGACTGAAGCCCAGACAGTGAGGGTAAACATGGCTGAGAGCACACCTTCACCAGGACCCCTTACAGGTGTGCACCTCTTGCCTTCTGTTACGTCAGGCTTTTAAAGATGACCATAGAGAACCTCTTTATTTGTTCCTCTTTCCAATGTCAGCACCTTGAATAGACCCCTTTTCTCTGGTTTTCCTTATTATCTTGTCTGTTCAATTGTCTCATTGAGCACAGGTGTCCAAACCTAGCTTATTAGGGCTGCCAGAGTGCAGGCTTTGACCCTAACGAGTCATGTCGCCGTGTGGGCATCAACCAAGAAGGGGTTCCATGTGTTTTCAAGGAGACCATGAAGATCTAATTATATTAGTTATCATACTTGAATTAAAAAAACAAAATAAAGAAGCTGGAGAGATGGTTCAATGGTTAAGAGCATTTGCTGCTCCTGCAGAGGACTCAGGTGTGGCTCGGAGGAGCACTCAAGTCAGGCAACTCACAATAGCCTGTAAAAGCCTGCAACTCTAGTTACGTGAGTTTTCTGGTCTCCTAGGGCACACATGGGGAGCACACACAGGCAATCAGGCATGCACACTTACACATAAATAAACATTTAATTTAATTTTAAAAGAACACACCTAGTGTTCATAAAGCTGTAGGTTCCATCCTTCTACCACCTTCATGTTCTCTCTCTCTCTCTCTCTCTCTCTCTCTCTCTCTCTCTCTCTCACACACACACACACACACACACACTCGCACACATGTGCACACACACACTTGTGTACGCACACACACCAATAAAAAAGGCTGAAAAGATGTTTTCCCAGGCAGTTCTAGAATTTTCCAGGAGTCTCAGCCGCTGGCATATGGGGACATGTGCTTTCTGTTTCTGATTTGCTCATGCACCCAGTTGGCACCAGTGACTTACAATTTACCTCCTTCCTGGATCTGGTGCCAAGTTACCCTGTGCAAAGCAAACTCTGAGCTAAGCTCTTCTGTGCTTTGCCAGAATTGAGCAAGTTTCAACACAGAATAGAGTGGCTTTGAAATTCCAGGCTAATTCCAAGTCACTTTCTGTTTCCTCTCCAGTTTGCACAGCTGTGGTTACAGCCCGTTGGCTGCTGGCCAAGTACTTAAGCAGCTAAGAGAGATGGATGGAGTCAGAGCAAAGGTCAAGGAAAGGGCATTCCTAGGCCTTGGGAATCTTCTGGAGTCTCAGCATAATGCCTCCACTCCATTTGTCACTTCTAGGCGAGGGCTACTCCTTAGGGTTGTTAGGCAAATTGTGATGTGTCTCTGTTCTAGTTAGGGTTACTGTTGCTGCCATGAAACACTGACCAAAAACAACTTGGGGAGGAAAGGGTTCATTTCACCCGCAGTTCCTCACAACAGTTCATTGTCAAAATCAGTGAGGGCAGGAACTAAGCAGGTCAGGGACCTGGAGGCAAGAGCTGATGCAGAGGCCATAGAGGGGTGCTGCTTACTGGCTTGCTCCCTGTGCCTTGCTCAGTCTGAAACCAGGACCACCACTCAAAGATGGCCCCACCCACAATGGGCAGGCCCTCTCCATCAATCACTAATTAAGAAAATGCCTGATCTTCTTAGAGCAGCATTTTCCCAGTAGAGGCTCCCTCCCCTCTGATGACTCTAGCTTGTGTCAAGTTGACATAAAACTATTTATCACAGTCTCCAACTAATAGAAGGTAATTCAAAGATCCATAGCTAGGGGAGCCCCTGGGTCTTTACACTTCCTTAGGATAGGTTCGGTCCCACAACAAGAACATGGAACCAGGACTAGACTTGAACCACACTCACCTCTAGGCCAAGTGTTATATTTAGAGTTCAAACAGCTAATGGTACACAGTGGCCTTGTTTGGCAGACCAGCTGTGGTGACAGTTGGCCTCAATTGTCAAGTTGTGATTAGATTTGGAATCACTCAGAAGACACACCTCTTAAGGTGTCCATGAGGGCTTATCCAGGGAGGATCAAATAAGAGAGGGAATATCCACTCTCAATGTAGGCTGCACCTTCCAACAGGCAGTCCAGGTAAGACTGGATGTGAGAAAAACATGGTGCATGCATATGCCTGCTTCTTCTCCTTCCTGAATGAGTCACCAGCATCATCAACATCAGCATCAGCATCAGTGTCTATCTGATAATGCTATCGGCGAACGCCAGACCCCAGCTTCTTTTGCTTTCCACCATGGACTCCATACCAGCATCCAGCATCTCTTCTAGACTTTGAACATCAAATTGGGATGTCTCAGACATCCTGCTACTTGGCCTGAACAACCACCTGGCCCTCAACCTTCCTAGTGAGCAGATGACCATTGTTGGACCACCTGCCCTTCACAGTGTAAAGTAATTCATCTCTCTCTCTCTCTCTCTCTCTCTCTCTCTCTCTCTCTCTCTCTCTCTCTCTCTCTCTCCCTCTCCCTCTCTCCCTCCCTCTCTTTCTCTCTCCCTCCCTCCCTCCCTCCCCCCCCCTCTCTCTCTCTTTCTCTCTCTCTCTCTCACACACACACACACAAATTTACATACAGGTTCACACTTACACACTCTATTATTTCAGTTCCTCTAGAGTCTAGATTCTTATATTGTGGGTCACAAAATTGAAAGTGGGGTTTTGGGGGTAAATGTGTCAACACTAAAATGGTTTCTGAATGCACATCAAGCAAAAAAAAACCCTCAAAGTCAAATATACAATGAGTCCAACATATTTCTGGAAAAGATTCACCTGTGTGGCATCCCGTGACTTTACCGTAGCCTTGAACACTTTGTGTAAGCACTGCTCTCGCACCCACCGTGCAGCACCAAGAAGCACTGTCAGACATGATTTTCTGTTATGAATTGGGGTGTTTTTATAGCACTACCAGAGTTTTCTGCTCTTCTAGAAACATAATGATTTAACCACAGAAAACAAAGAATCCTCTTCTCCCACCATCATTCCTCAGCATGCAGGTGGAGAATCAGTTCTTTTTGGACTGTACTGAGTTAGAATGTTTGATCTTAAAAATTGCAGTTTGAGCTGCTGGCTTGAATTTCATAAACTTCTCTAAGTGAGCTTTGACTTGAAACTTGAACAGAACCCCCCAATCGTTTCTGAAATGGCCCTAAACATACTTCCCTCATTTTTGTGCTACATATGTGTGTGAAATGGAATTCTCAGCATTGACAACTGTAAAATCAAAACACCCATCAACTCTGAAAAGCATCCAAGATGCTCTGTGTCCTTCAGTATCGAATATTCAGCCAAGATTTGATTCTCCGTGTAAAAATAAACAAGCATATCCATCTCATGAATATGCAAATTTGCTTACATCTTTAATAAATGCTAAAATTATATGTAGACTAGAGAATTACTTCATGATAAAATTCTGTATGATTCATGAGCGCTAAGCGTTCCATTTGTAGTATATACATATATAAAGTATATACATGTATAAAAATATATACATACATATACACACATATATATGAGTCACAAGTAGAAGAAGTCTAAGAGCAGCTCCTCTCGAGCCCCTGCCTAAGACAGCTGTGTTTTTACTAGTACTGTATAGACTGTGTAACAGTCTTTTCTGAATTAAGCACTCCTCTAGGAAAGAGGAGAAAGGCTCCTGGGACTCAGGAAGTAGACAAACGTCACAAGTCTGCCGAAGCTGAAGCATGTATGATTCACCAGGTCCCCTTCCTTGGGTTCTAAGCAGTAAAGACTGCTGGAGGAGACTGCAATTAGGTAAGCTGCAGAAAAGAGAAGAGAGTATTGAACCTATGCAGCTGCCCACAAGTTGTGCAGAGAGGTCCAGGGCTAGCTTTCTTGAGACATCACCCATGTTGAGGCAGATAGGCTTTTCAGTGATGCAGCTGTTCACCCCTGCTCCTGTAAATAACCTCTTACCCATATTCCTGTCAGCATCTCAAATAAACTCTTTGGTTTACTAAATTGGGCTTTGGTATAGTGGTTAAATTTGGTTAATCATGGGTTGCCTATTTGGGGTGAATAGGTGTGTGTGTGTTGTATGTGACATAGTTTTTGAGAAAACTCTAATATAATTGGGTCCTTGGGATTTATTCCTCCTAAACACATCAGAGGGGCGGGGTTCCCTTGTTGTGTTGTTGTTACTGTTATTATCATTATGCTCTAGAGAAATGGTTCTCAACCTGTGGGTCATGACCCCTTTGGGATTCAAACAACCTTTTTACAAGGATTCCATATCAGATATCCTGCATATCAGATTTTTACATTATGATTTATAACAGTATCAGAATTACAGTTATAATAGGGGCCAAAAAGTCTTTCACAAGGGTTGCATATCAGATATTCTAGGTTGCTGAGGACTGTGGTTAAAAAAAAAAAAACAAAACACCTCACTAGGAGGGCCAGTGAGATAGATTAGCAGATAAAGACCCTTGCCACCAAGGCCGGAGACCTGAGTTCCATCTCTGGAACCCACAAGGTGGAGGTCATAAACCAGCATGCCTCCATCTTGGGCTTGGAAACCATCTTATAATAAAGATAAGCTAGATTCACTCCTGTTCATGATTAAACTTGTTTCTTAAGGATCTGGCTATGTCCCATCTGTAACCACAACTACAAATGGCCTGAACTGCCTATTCCAGGAAAATTGCAACTATGTCTCTGTTTCAAAAAGTTGTTATGACTACCTTGCCATAGAGCCTTTATTTCACAAGGTTAGGATCATCTTGCAACCCTATCTCTGTTACTATGACCACCTGTTGTTATGACCACTTTGTTATGTTCTGCTTCTGTAACCCTGGCTATGCACCTGCCAACCTAGGGGCTGGGAAGGGAGAGCCCTATACCCATACACATACTGGGGCCTATGCTCTTTTTTTCTCCGCTTTTGGGCGCATCTCTGCTCTCTTGTCAACCTTCAGCCATGTCGTTTGCCATTCTTTCCCTTCTCTGTCCTTGATCTCTTCACAAAGCATTAAGGAAATTTTTAGAAAAACCAAATACTACCCAGGTCTGCTTTCTGAGGTGATCAATACAAAGACCATGCTGCCTCTTCCTCCTTGAGCAAGGTACAGCTGTCTCCTCTGCTGCCTCTGTTTTGTTCCCTACATAATGAAAATAGATGAGAACTTTAGATTTTTGCTCTTAAACAAGACTGTTCTGAGGAGAGACCCTTAGGACTCTTCCCCTGACTGTCCCACTATCCTAAACAGCAAGGTAAAACATGAAAGACATAAACTTAAACCTCGTGCTAAGATCCCAAAGGTGACCATAAAGGTCCTCTTTATTTCTTCCTCTTCCCAATGTGACCACCTTGAATAGACACCCTCTCTGATTTTCATTATCTTGTCTGTCAATTATCTCAGTGACCATGGGTGTCCCGCACCTAGCTAATTAGGGATGCTGGAGTCTAGGCGTTGACCCTGACAAGTCCTGTAACTATGTGAACATCAGCCAGGAAAGGGTTCCATGTGCTTTCAATGAAACCATGGAGATTAAGGTGTCTAGCATTGCATTTAATAAACATCAGTCCTTACAAACGTGGGGTGTTACTTAGGCCCTTGGTCCAGTTCAATCTCATTTTCCCTTATATCTTAATAAACATCAGCCTATATAAACCCTTGCCTCTCGGTGTGACTATTTTTTTTCTGCCTGGCTTCCTTCTTCTGTCCTTCATCTACCACCCTGTGTCTGGCTGATGGCAAATCAATGACACATTTTTCTTAAACAGCCTACACTTGGTACTTTACTACCGACCACAAGGGCCCCTGCCTTTTAATTACTCCTGCTGAGCCCAGTACTATATATAACGGTAATGTTTCTGGGACTGCCAGCAATTAAAACCAAAAATAAATAACACATTACAAGCTGCAGACCCAGCTAGGCTTGGCAAGGCTGTGGATGGAGCCGAGGCTTTTCTTTTGGAATCACAATTTTCTCCAGGCCCTACAGAGTATATGTACACAGGACAAGCAGCTGTCTGTCAGGGGTTGGGAGCAGAAAGCCTCAACTGAACTCTCTTTTCCAATGCTCCCTTCTTGCTCTGGGCTTTAGAAAAATGACTGGCATTCTTCAGCCTGTGATTTTCTGTGCTGAGGGAAAATGTTCTAGAACAAAGCTGACTACACACACACACACACACACACACACACACACACACACACACACACACAGCATGTATATATATATTGCTGCCGGCTCTGTATTGAATTGGAACCAGACTTATTGTTTCACTGTTATTTTTATTTTTTTCTACCTCAAGTAAAATATCAAAAGAATAGTGTGTGTGTGTATGTGTGTGTGTGTGTGTGTGTGTTATTTTATTTATTGAATGTGTGAAGTTGATATTGAAGAAGAACAATGACAAAACCCCATTGTGGGACTGAGGCTGTTGCTCAGTTATTGTTTGTCTAGCTTGTTAAAAGGCCTGGGTTCAAACCTCCAGATCACATAAACCCAGTGTGGTGAATCTGTAGACCCAGAGATCTGGCTTCTAGAGCTTTTAGAACGTGCCAAGGATGGCAGTCACTATTAGCCACCATGGGTCAGGGGTGTCTGATCCTTTGAAAACTTCTGGGTGTTTCCTTTAAAGGTTGTTCCAGGGCAGGCTCCTCCTAATGGCTAAGGGAATTTAGAAAGGTGAATCCTCCTTCCCCATGGTCCATCAGAGAGCTCTGTTGTGGTTGGCTCTCTCCTCCTCAAGTCTTGCATCCTAGACTGTCAAGGAATAATAATACAAGATGCAAATTCAGACTCACCAGGCAAAGCCATAAGAGGCTGTCTTTTCTCTGCTGGTGTTACTGGCTTGGCTACCTTCAAAGCACCTCTCCTAAAGGCAATACATACCCACCTTACTCAGGTTGACAAGAGCGAGGAGGCTGAGACAATGCTGATGCTGGAATTTGGCCTCTGGATTTTACTTTTCCTGCTAGGAACACCAGTCTACCCTCAGGCCCGAGCCAGAATGTCTCTGTGGAGAATAAACCTGATTGCTATGACAGTGGCTTTACTGTGGTTATTTCTGGTGCAGATAAACTAGTGTAAGGCTAATGGGGCTGAGGGGAGCTGTGGGGAAAGAGACGCCCAAGGTCAGAAGCCAAGAAGGACCACATTGAAAACTGACTCCTCCTCCCTCCAACAGAAGAGAGATGTACATGGCTTTCTATTTCAGAAGAGGGCCAGCCTGCCTCATTCACCAAATAAGAACCAGTAGGGTACACAGAGAGAGAGAGAGAGGTTACTAAGGGGCAGAGCACTGGCCTAGCATGCCCAAGGCCCTGAGTTCTATCCCCAGCCCTGAGCCACAAAAATCGTCAGTATCAGCTTGCAGAGGATTTATATTATAGGAGCTGTCAGGGGCAAAGCCTGCATTCTGGCAGCCCCATGAAGCCAGGCTCAGCCACTCATCCCCAACAGGCCAAACAAAGAGACAAGTCTGAGTTTAAAAAAGAAAAAGAAAAAGAAAAAAAAAAGGAGATTCGTGCAATGTGGCCACATTGGGAAGAGGAACAGAGAAGTCCAGTGACCTCCTTGGTCCACCTTCGGTCCCCGACCAGAGGTTTAGGTTTAAGTAAGGAGGGAGAAGGTATGCATGAGTAACCAGTCCACACCAAACTGTGAGTCCTGCCTAGGACCGATGCGGCAGCCTTTCCCGCAAGGTGGTCTGACGATTTACAGAACAGTGCGGAACATTTTCCTGGGTCACGGCTCCCATTCGTCCTGGCTGGCATCCAGTACCACCTTCTTCCTTCCTCCCTGGGAAATCCCAATTTCTTTGGGTCTTTTATTTTAATAGTCTGATAAGCCAAAGGGCAAGGCATGCGCCTCTTTAGAGCCACTGTTCTCAACCTTCCTAACGCTGTGACCCTTGAATTCAGTTCCTCGTGCTGCGGTACCCCTCCCCTCATCAAACCATAAAATGATTTCTGTTCCTACTTCATAACTGTAATTTTGATGCTGTCAGGAACCATAAGGTAAATATTAGATATACAGGACGCCCGACCCATAAGTGGTTGCGACCCACAGGTTGAGAACCCCTGCTTTACTACGTCTTCTTTCTTGCCAGGGAGGTTCCATTTAGAAGGCAGTACTAGATTTCTCTTTCCATCCCACTAATCCTTTCCCATCACCCCTGAAAGCCCTGCAAAAGTTATCTGCTTTACAGAAACACTGAGGCCAAAGGCAAAGGGCACACTGTCTGCCGCCCAGCTGTCTGGCACAGCGCAGGGAGAGGCTCGGACTGCCTTGCCTGTCCATCTGTTTTCAAGCCCATCCATCATCATCCTTTTTTTTTTCTCCATGGCGGGCTCCTGGCCCCCACCTCCACCCAGCCTGCCCTCCGATTGGCCTGTTTTCCTTGAGCCAATGTTTTATTTCTCAAATTGATGGCTGCCCTGGCGCTGCAGCCCCCTGTTATACGCTGGATTGAACATCATACCTTATTGAATGTGAGTGGCGGATCATTTTTCTTTTGTAAATGCGGAATGGGATCTAGGAAGTTTCCAACTCACCGCTGCTCGTGGTGCAGTTTGTTAGGCACGGGCCGCCATTTTGTAAAGCCTCACCCTCTTGGTTGAGCTGTGGTAATTCCCTTAACTTCAGCATTGAGGTCCCCAGAACTAAAGTGCCCCGTTTCTCTAGATCCTGCCTTCCCTGCTCAACAAACCCAAGTAATGGCCACAAGAAAGAGACATAAGGGCTGGAGAGATAGTTCAGAGGTTAAGAGCACTGTCTGCTCTTCCAGAGGTCCTGAGTTCAACTCCCAGA
Source organism: Acomys minous (assembly GCF_964271855.1). NCBI lineage: Eukaryota > Metazoa > Chordata > Mammalia > Rodentia > Muridae > Acomys > Acomys minous. Next base: position 76,258,263 of record NC_140498.1, read on the forward strand.
AACCACATGGTGGCTCACAGCCATCTATAATGTGATCTGATGCCCTCTTCTGGCCTGCAGGTATACATGTAGGCAGAGCACTGTATCTGTAGTAATAAATAAATAAATCTTTAAAAAAATAAAAAAGAAAGGAAGAGACTTACTGATCACTTGACAATCTTTAACTGACTGCTCTCTTAGCCCTGACAATGGCTAACTAACAGCTGGAGAAGAACTAGATAAAACTGATTAATTTCCTTCCTTGCTTACCCTGTCCACGCTGTAACCACCCCAATCTCTAAGCTGATGGCAAGATCTGAGTCTTATATAGACCCATTATGTAGGTTGTGCCTCCCAATTAAAGGCCTGCACTGTCAGCAAATCATTCATTCCTTGTCTGTCTTTTATTAGCTATTAAACATGTTGGCTGTTTGGATTTTCTATTATTTTCTATTGTTTTCTATTATTTTCTATTTTCTATTATTTTCTATATTCTAAAGAGACACCAAGACATATTGAGAGGGGTAGGAAACTTATTAGGAGACTTCTTAATACTAAGGTCAGACCATATGACAAAGACTCTGAAGAGGATCAACTCCACAAGGCAGGAATTGGGGTTCTCTTTTTAAAGGTCTAGAAGCAAGGGTGGGAGTTTCATAGTATGGGCCTGCAGCCAGGCATCAGGGAAGGAGATGCGATCTCCAATACCCCTTTTGATGTAAACTCACTTCCCAGGGTGAGAAACTCTGGTACATTGAAGAAGTCTTTTAGCTAGAAATTCCTGGACAGTGCCCTCCTCCATAGGGTTACCCGTGAGAGGGGAAGGGCTGTCGTAGGTACAGTGGCTTGGGCAGTAATCTGGTGTGGATTCTAACATGACAGATTAGTCTCATGTAACCTAGCCTGGCCTTGAGCAGCCAACCCTTTGTGAAGCTTGTAAGTTTCAGGGACTTCCTAAGGCTCATGTGTTTTTGTTTTTGTTTTTTTCCTGAGTTGCATGAGTCTCCCTTCCTCATGGGCTGTTTCAACCCAGTGGAAATTCCTATACAACTCTAAAAATCCCTTGTAAGGAAAAATGTTCTTAACTAAGAGACTATGGGTGACCTTGAACTTCTGATCCTCCTGCCTCTACCTCCTGAGTGCCAAGATGACAGATGGTCACACCCATGCTTGGTATATCCAGTGTTAAGGATCGAATGCACTGCTTTGTGCATGTTCAACAAGTACCCTACAAACCGAGATGTACACCTATTGCCTTCTGACTTTTTCATTTACTGAAGCTTTATTAGAAAAAAAATTACCAAGAAAAATCATCACTATCATGCAATGAAAGTAGCCAGATCGAGAGCCTATGCATTTCATTTAGAGTCATGAAAGACAATAAAAAGTGAAATGTTTTTCTAGCTTTAACTCTATGGTGGATATTTTATATTTTGGGTGGTATATCTAATAATGAAAATGAAAGTAGTGTGTCTATTTTAACTGTATAGAATTTCTTTAAAATATATAGCCCCCACCTCTTGAAGGCCCCTCAACCATCTAATATTGGCATATGAAGGACCAGGATCCCAATATGTGAACACCCAAAGCCATAGCACATAGAAGACACACCACTGGCTCGGGACAACTTTGCATAACCTTTTAAGCATCTGTCTCTACTGTAACAAATTGTATCTACTCTGCAATAGCTATGCTATAAGCCACCCAACACACTGCTTTGCCCAAAGAAGCTAACTGGCCTTTATTTCTTTTGCTCTGGAACCTTCCACAGGCTTCACTTCCATGAGGAAAACAGTAGATCAAGAAACAAGCAAGGTGGGTAACTGAACTTCTTCTTGATGCATCATGATCTGTGAAATCAATAACCTGGGAAAATTCAGTCAGTGAGAGATTCTCCGGGGTATCCATCACTCGGTGCTGTGAGCCATTTTCTCAAGAGTCGTAACAGTTAACATCCACTGACCTTGCACAGACTCAAGTAATAATTATATCAAAGTCCAATTTGGTGAATCAATGAGGTTATTGGGGTGACTTACCTGAGTATGAGTGAGGGGTTACTTATGGGAGCAGAGATGAGTCCAAAGCAGCTATATTACTGGGAAACATATGCACACACACACCCCACAGATGTTTTGGTTTAGACGAGAAATGCCTCCAACAGATATTATGTGGGTGATTATGGAACTTTGAGGAGGTATACCTTTGCTGGAGGAACTTTGAGATTGCATAGATTTGCCCCACTTGCAGTTCATCCTCTTATGTTTCAAATTCGTGGTTGAGAATGTGATCTCTCAGGATCCTGCTGTGACTGCCTGCTGCCATGCCAACCCTGCCTTTATGGACTCTCTCAGTGGAACCATGAACCCCAAATAAGTTCCTCCTTCCTTAAGTTTCTTTCTGTAATATTTTTATCATAGCAACAGAAAGGTAACGGATACAATTTGCAATGCCTCAGGAAAGAAAGCTGCACTCCTGGGGTCTTCTGCAAAACTTACAGTTAGCTCCATAGGTCTGGGAATGTGGCCAGAGTCTCCTCTTCAACAGTGCTTTACTGCTTTTGTAAGCTAGAGGGAGGACTCTCTGTGAATCTTGTAAGTTTCAGGGACTTCCTAAGGAGTGTGAGCTGATTGCTTCCTGAGTCTCATGAGCCTCCCTTCCCAGGGACTGTTTCAACCCAAAGGAAATTGCTACACAACTATAAAAATAATGGGATGGGAGGGGCTGGTCTCATCTAAGAGACAATGGGAAATTCAAAGTTACTAATGTCATTTATTCATTTATTCACAGATTCTTGGTAAGTACCTCCAAAGTGTCAGAAATATCCCTTTAAGTTTTTATTGTGTGTGTGTGGAGGGCAGGGGGTGGGGATCCTTTGACTTCCAGCCCACCCTTATTACAGGCTGTGCAGACTGATGCCCAGGTTTTACTCAGATCACAGATGTACAAGGAACGTACGTTCTTCCACCCATGCATAATATTGATCGGATGACTTTTTAAATTATTTAATTGCTAATTGCACATCTGCTTAGAAATATCCTTTGCCCAATCCTCCTTCCCAACAGCTGCACGAGAGCCTGAACTGTAATTTCTCTAACACATCCATCAACATTTACGCCCAGCTCAGTACCACCTACAGAAATGTTCGTGGCACTTAAAACCCACAGCTGGTTTCCAGGACTTACACACTGTAATTCCCCAATTAACCAGGCTTTAAAAAAAAAAAGTCATTCCAGGGTGGACTAGGAATTATGTAAGCCACAGATGTAACAGTGATTATACCTAGCCCTTTCTGGACGGCTCTCACCTCAGCCACAGGAATCATTGCACAAATGCTAATTAGTGTTGCGTTCATCAGGGATGCCCGTGTGAAATACAGCAGTCCTCCGCAACCAGAAAAGTCCTGGGCTACTTTCTAAATGGAACAGGAAGGCCAACGGCAAGGAGCTCAGCTTTACATACCTTGCGTGGACCCAAAAGCGTAATGAGATAACACAGAGGGCTTTTGTTAGGTTTGGGGCTGGGGCGCTAAGCAGGCCACGCCCATCTAAATAGCCTCTTCTGACGTCCATTCTCATCCTTGCTGAGAAGGAAGTGGCAAGGCCCCTTAAGGAACAGATCCCATCTGTGAGTCTGTGTTCCTCTAACTGACTACCCAGGTGACTGGATTCTAAAAGGATAGCAAGATTTTTTGCTTCCTGTAGGTTGTTTACAGACCCCAGCTTTCCAGATTAAAACGCCAGAGGGCTCTGCATAGCACGTCCCCTACCTGTATATTGAGTACACCTTGACTAAGTGGCCCCCTTCTCTCCACTTCCCCTACATCACAAAGTCACCATTGATAAGATCCCTTCCTCCTTTCTTTACAATGAAGAACACCCCCCCCCTCCCTTCCCTGCCATCCCAGAACCAGAGACAACTTGACTAAAAGATGTACTCTAGGATTCTCCATCAACCAATGCCGGGAAACCCTTCCCACATGGAGAAGGCCTAGGTTTACTTGTATGTATTACTGTATCTGGCTTTTATGTATGTTCTGGGATTTGAACTCAGGTCTTCACACTCACGTAGCAAACCATCTACCCAGCCCACCTTGCCTTTTTCTCCCTTAATGAAGGCCCGTGCTTGCCTTGGCTTACGTTCTAATTTCTTTCACCATCTCACTGAAAGGGGCTGGTTTGCCTTCTCTTCAGAGGAATGCAGCTGCCCTTGCTTCAGCAGATGACATTGACATTTTGCATAAGACCTGAATTCCAAAGCTTTGGAGTGGCTGGGTACGTGCGTAGAGCCCCTTGCTCTGCTCCTGTCTGTCAGCCTCACCAGGGATCATCTGCCCCATGTCCCTGGTTCCACACAGCCAATCTTGGAGTAGGAAGGGAGCCAGCTGCCTGACGACTTTAATGTTAAAATGTGTTGAACATTCACAGGCCACGGAACTCTGCTAAGTGAACCAAATGGGCTTGCCTAAAGCCATATGCTCCCTCCATCACCTCCCAGCTGCAGCCCTCCTGTGCACCGGGAATAGGCTTGCTAGGGATGGCTCAGGAAGTGTAGAGGACTTTTTTGTTGTTGTTGTTGTCCTTTCCCGTTGAGCTGCTAATACCAGCTGCTGATGTCACAACCAGAACTGGCAGAGAAAAGCCGGCAGCAAGCAGAGCAATTCCCCGAAGAACAAGAATGTACCTGTCCCCTAACAAGCACCTCTGAGAGGCATCTTTACATGTTCACAGCCTCCACTGCATCCTTAGATAATGAGATCATTACGGAACTCCTGAGAAGGTGTGTGTGTCGGGGGCGGGGGGGGGGGGGGGGAGAATGGCTAAGATGGTCAATAAAACACTCATCCTCTTGGGTACACAGCTGGTCCACATCTGCCAGTCTGTTTGCAATAAGGTGTGGCTGTTGGGGTTCAGGCATGATAGCTGTGGGATCCAGTGGCACGTGTGTATGTATAAATTTTGATACTTGGGAAGGGGAAGTAAGAGAGCCACAGGTTCAAGGCCAATGTGGGCGAAGTAGTGAGACTCTGTCTCAGAATAAAACATAAATGAAAGGACTAGAGCTATAATTCAGTGGAAAAGTGCTTGTGTAGAATCCCCCAGTGAAGGGCTGGGGTGTGGCTCAGTGGTAGAGCACCTGCCTAGAATCCCCCAGTGAGGGGCTGGGGTGTGGCTCAGTGGTAGAGCACCTGCCTAGAATCCCCCAGTGAGGGGCTGGGGCGTGGCTCAGTGGTAGAGCACCTGCCTAGAATCCCCCAGTGAGGGGCTGGGGTGTGGCTCAGCGGTAGAGCACCTGCCTAGAATCCCCCAGTGAGGGGCTGGGGTGTGGCTCAGCGGTAGAGCACCTGCCTAGAATCCCCCAGTGAGGGGCTGGGGTGTGGCTCAGTGGTAGAGCACCTGCCTAGAATCCCCCAGTGAGGGGCTGGGGTGTGGCTCAGCGGTAGAGCACCTGCCTAGAATCCCCCAGTGAGGGGCTGGGGTGTGGCTCAGTGGTAGAGCCCCTGCCTAGAATCCCCCAGTGAGGGGCTGGGGTGTGGCTCAGTGGTAGAGCCCCTGCCTAGAATCCCCCAGTGAGGGGCTGGGGTGTGGCTCAGCGGTAGAGCACCTGCCTAGAATCCCCCAGTGAGGGGCTGGGGTGTGGCTCAGTGGTAGAGCACGTGCCTGGAATCCCCCAGTGAGGGGCTGGGGTGTGGCTCAGTGGTAGAGCCCCTGCCTAGAATCCCCCAGTGAGGGGCTGGGGTGTGGCTCAGCGGTAGAGCACCTGCCTAGAATCCCCCAGTGAGGGGCTGGGGTGTGGCTCAGTGGTAGAGCCCCTGCCTAGAATCCCCCAGTGAGGGGCTGGGGTGTGGCTCAGTGGTAGAGCCCCTGCCTAGAATCCCCCAGTGAGGGGCTGGGGTGTGGTCAGTGGTAGAGCACCTGCCTAGAATCCCCCAGTGAGGGGCTGGGGTGTGGCTTAGTGGTAGAGCACGTGCCTAGAATCCCCCAGTGAGGGGCTGGGTGTGGCTCAGTGGTAGAGCCCCTGCCTAGAATCCCCCAGTGAGGGGATGGGGTGTGGCTCAGTGGTAGAACACCTGCCTAGAATCCCCCAGTGAGGGGCTGGAGTGTGGCTCAGTGGTAGAGCACCTGCCTAGAATCCCTCAGAGAGGGACTGGTGGTATGGTTCAGTGGTAGATACAGGACCTTCCTAGGATCCCCCCAGTGAGGGTGTGAGGGTGCGGGTGGCTCACAGGAACTTGTTCCATCCTTAGTGCTGTACAATAGTCTTAGAGTCCTGGTTAACATGGTAGACTTCTTTTTACATTCCAGGCTCTAGCATAAACACTTGAAATTTCCCCTCAATTTCACAAAAGAGAGAATTATTAACTTTACATTGCATTTGGAGAAACTGAGATGTGGAAAAGATAAATGTTACATCCAAGGACACAAAATTAGAAATAGGGTTTCAAACTAGACAGACTTGACTCCAGATGCTACAGTGATAATTACTGTGTCCTGTACCATCTTCCTATGGGACCAGGAGAAAAAAAAATCTATGACCTGAAAAGAAAGATTGTTTTAGACAGCCATTACTAATGTCCTTCTTCCCCTGCCCAGTCTTAAGCCTCTCGTGTTACCAAAGGAACAAATTCTGTGTAAAGTCTTAGTTATAAAATCACACATAAAAAAATGGACTTATGAAATGATCAACCAAAAGCTAAAGAGGACCCTGCCCCAGAGTTCATGCTACATAGCAGAAACTCAGTGTCATTTTTCTAGCTCATTTTCAGAGACATGATTCTGATGAGTTCAAAGCACCTTCCGAACCATCCACGACTCTGAACAACAAAAGCTGGGTAGGCAGCCTCATCCTCGCTCACCTTCAGTGTTCTTACACGAAGGAGCAGAGGCAAGCACAGAGGATTACAAATGTGCTGTTCACTCCCCTGAAGCCACATGGAGGGTGGTGCTAAAGGGTGCGAAGCCAGGCCAAGCCTGGACCAGATCAAGTCAGACCAAGGGCAAATGTGGGACATTGTGTCTACATCTGGAAGACAAAGGGAGCTGCTGAAAAGCAATGATAGGAAGAAAGACGCTTGGGGGAAGAAAAGCACTGTGGGGGTGACATGAACTGATGGCTGCTTATGAACAAACGAAGGATGAGGGATTGGAAGCGTATGATGGATTGCCAAGTGTCTGCCTGGAGAACCAAACAGAGCATTTAAGTTCCCAAGTTTTTAATTTCCATCTGGGATCCTACTGCTAACTGATCATCTTTTAAAATCTCCCAGAATCCCCTGCATGTGGGGGCACGGGGATGGGGGTAAACATATAACACAGTTCTCATCAGTGAAGCATGCTGAGTAGTACTTTCTGGAAAGTTCTCTAAAGATGGCTTTCTTAGGGTAATCACATCTCATGTCACTGTATAAGAACTCTAAAGGCAATGCTAATGTTAGCTAACTGTGAGGCCCGACTTCCTGGTGATGCCGTCAAACATGGTGCTAGTCCTGAGCCTCTGAAGTGGCTATCAAAGAAGAAAAGGATTCAGGGAAGAGTGAATGGTATAATTCTTATAGTATATAGAGAAATTGATGGGGCTGGGTGAAAGTTCAGTCAGTAAGGCATTGAATTAAATCCTTAAAGACTCCCCTGTTTTGTTGTTTTGATTTTTTGTTTCATTTTTCAAGACAGGGTTTCTCTTTTATAGCCCTAGCTGCCCTGGAACTCCCTCTCTAGAGCAATCTGGCTTTGAACTCACAGAGATCTGCCTGCCTCTGCCTCCAAGTCCTGAAAAACCAGTTTTTAAAAAGCCAAACAGTTGTGATAGCGCACATCTTTAATACGGACACTTGGGGCAGGTGAGTCTCTGCAAGTTTGAAGACTGCCCTGTCTACATAGTAAGTTGCAGACCAGTCAGAGCTATGAAGTGAGACTGTCTGAAGAAGAAGAAGAAGAAGAAGAAGAAGAAGAAGAAGAAGAAGAAGAGGAGGAGGAGGAGGAGGAGGAGGAGGAGGAGGAGGAGGAGGAGGAGGAAGAGGAGGAAGAGGAGGGGGGGAGAGGAGGAAGGGGAGGGTAGGAAAGAAGGAAGAGAGTCAGGTGGAGGAAGGAGAGAGAGAGAGAGAGAGAGAGAGAGAAAGAGAGAGAGAGAGAGAGAGAGAGAGAGCGCTATACTTTCAGTGCTAGGAGAGAGACAGGCCACAGGAGGCTACAGGCCAACGAGAGACCATGCCTGTAAAACTAAGGTGGACTGTCCCTGAGGAATGGAATGGCACCTCCCATACACACATTCACACACATGTACTCACATCTGTATACAGACACATGCACTCAAACACACCTATGTGCACACACACAAAATAACAAGAAACTTCAAAGGAATCATAGAAGCACCTCTGATCTTGGGCTATGAGATGTATGCTCATTTCTCTTTTTTAATGTAAGATTTTTTTTTCTTTTCTTCATCTGTCATGGGAAAGAACCATGGAGCCATATACTATAGAATTTGCAGTTTCCACTCTTTTTTTTTTATTCTTTTTTTTTAAATTAATTTATTCATATTACATCTTGATTGTTAGCTCTTCCCCTGTTTCCTCCCATTCCTCCCTCCCTCCCACTTCCCCCCTTCTCCCCTCCCCTATGTCTGTGATTGAGGGAGACTTCTTCCCCCTATGTATGCTCTAAGATTATCGAGTCTCTTCTTGGTAACTTGCTATCCTTCTTCTGAGTGCCACCAGGCCTCCCCATCCAGGGGACGTGGTCAGAAAAGGGGCACCAGAGTTCACGTGAGAATCAGATCTCACTCTCCACTCAACAGTGGAGAATATCGTGTTCGTCGGCTAGGTCTTGGTAGGGGTTCGAAGTTTACTGCCTATTTCTCCTTGGCTGGTGCCTTAGTTTGAGGAGGACCCCAGGACCCAGATCTGCCTGTCATAAAGTTCTTCTTGTAGGTTTCCAGGACCCTGTGGGTCCTATTATTTCCCCATTCTTCCATGCTACTCTCGCCTAAACTGCTGGTGGGAATGCAAACTAGTACAACCACTTTGGAAAGCTATCTGGCATTTTCTCAGAAAAATGGGAATAGGGCTTCCTCAAGACCCAGCTATCCCACTCCTTGGAATATACCCAGAAAATGCCCTAACACACAACAGGGACATATGCTCAACCATGTTCATAGCTGCTTTATACACAATAGCCAGAACATGGAAACAGCCTAAATGTCCCTCAGTAGAAGAATGGACTAAGAAACTATGGTACATTTACACTATGGAGTATTACTCAGCTATTAAAAACGAGGAATTCCCGAAATTTGTGGACAAATGGATTGACCTAGAAATTATCATAATGAGTGAGTTCACCCAGAAGCAAAAAGAGACAAACGGTATATACTCACTTATATCAAAACACTAGTCCAAGGGATACGTCCCATGAAAAACCTTACTTACCAAGAAAGTGGATCAGAGGAGAGGCAGTTTCCACTCTTAAGCTTATTTTTTTTTATCAGGGGTAAATGGACGGTGCAGAATGTTTTCTGGAAACTGAAGACATCATTTCAGAGTGAAAATCCTTGCTGTGGTTATAGCCTGTTTCTTATTATGTGTGTGTGTGTGTGTGTGTGTGTGTGTGTGTGTGTGTGTGTGTGTGTGTACGCATGTGGTTGGGAGGTGGCAAATGTATATGCAGATCAGACATTAACCTCAGGTGTGTTCCTTGGGAGTTATCTGCCTTGTCATATTTGAGACAAGTCTTCATTTTCTGGCCTTGCTGGGCAGCCACTGAGCACCGGCTGTGTCTACCTCCCCAGTGTTGAAGTTCCCAAGCCTGCATCACCACATCTGACTTTTATTTCCCCTGTGAGATCTGGGACTTGAACTCCGGTCCTCATTTCACACCGTCTCTTTATGGGCTCCGATGGAACGTCCTCCTCTTCACTGTCTCCAAGACTTTGTTCTCCCTCAGGCTTGACCAAGAAGTCTTCCTTCAGCCAAAATTCATAAGTCACTTACAGATACATTCCATCACAGCTGACCCTTGAGAGAATAATTGTGCGCATAGGTCCATAAAGCGTTGTTCTGAAGTTGTTGCCCTCAAAGAAAAGGAGCTTGGGCTACATTCCCCCCCACAGAAGCCACACTTATTCCCCATGGGTGGTCGTCATAGTGTGTTCACGCTGACCTCTTTAAATGGACCACCGTTCAGAATGTGTGCCTGCTTTCCATCCCTCTGGCTAGGAAGAGGTTAACATTCCCCCTGTAGAGAAAACTTCGCACTCAAAGCTAAACTCACATTAACCAACATTACAGACTCAGTGCCTGAAATGTAACAGCAGTTTCCCAGTGTCCAATGAGGAGGCATTTAGAGACAGCACTCAGAGTTCTTCGGGAACATACCTGCAGAGCAGGGAGAATGTGCTGCACGGTGTGTTCCTTTTCCTTTTGCTCTGACAAGTACTTGACAAGAGCACCTTAAAGGTGCTAGAGAGTTGGCTCAGTGGGCAAGAGCACCTGCTGCATTAGCAGGAGGACCTGGGTTCAAATCCCTGACATCCAGGTAAAAAGCTGAGGGTGGCTGGACATGTATCTGAAGCATTATTGTTGTGAGTGTGGGGACGAGGAGGGTGTAAGGAGACAGACTAGAGCACCACACCTGACATCTGCCTTTGGCCTCTGAGAGCACCCACAGGCATGAGCACCCACACGTATGCACACGATATGCATGTGGCGTACACTTAGACAAAGCATCTTTTAAAAAGCATTTGATTTGGGTTACGTCGTAGGGTACAGCACATCTTAATGGAGATGTCAGGGAGGAAGGAATGCAGAGCGGTTGTTGACATTGTGCTTTCAGTCAGGAAGCCGCAAGAGATAAATGCTGGTCCAATCCTGGACTCTACCTCATGGGATGACATCACCTACGTTCAGGGAGAGTCTTCCTACCACAGTGTGTTAGTTAGGGTTTCTGTTGCTGTGAAGAGACACCTTGACCATAACTCTCATAAAGGAAAACATTTAATCAGGGCCAGCTTCCAGTTTCAGAGGCTTAGTCCATTGTCGTCATGGTGGGAAGCATGGCAGCATGCACGCAGACATAAGCTCTGGAGAAGGAGCTGAGCATTCTATATCCTAATTGGCAGGCAGCAGCAGAAGAGAATGAACGCCACAGTGGGTGTGGCTTGAGCGTTTGAAACCTCAAAGCCCGCCTCCTAAGTGACTTATGTCCTCCAACAAAGCCACACCCACTCCAACAAGGCCACGCCCCCTGATCGCGCCTCTCTTCATGAACCCACCAGGACCATTTTTATCCAAACCACCATACTCAATTAACCCAATCTGGAAAGTCCCTCGCAGACACACCGGGAGGCTTGTCTCTTAGGTGATTCTAGATCTCATCAAGTGAACAGTTAGAACAATCGCCTAAGTGTCTGAGATCTCAGAACGAAGCTATCTCGGCCCTGCTGGTGGGATTTGGAATAGAAAATAGCCTTCACAGTCCACGTCCCATGTGAGAGGTGTCTAGGTTTCATAGCATTCGAAACATTCTTCAGTTAAGTGCGCACCCCACCCACCTCAGCCCCTGCCAGGGAGGAAGCTTTGTTTCCCATAGAGATTCCCCTGGAGGCTGAGGTTTTTCTTCGCGGTGGGGGCAGCTGGGGTGTGACTAGCTAATTGCTGTGAGGTGAATAGTCAGTGCAGCCACCCTCTACTGCTGGCTCCTTAAAACGACTCTGCGGCATTTCCACTCTGATCTATTATACATCCACATTAAAATTTAACTTTCAGAAAGCATCCTTATTTCCCTTGTTTCTAAATTCAAAAGGAATGACTCACTTTGGACCCTAGCATGGGTAAGTACAACAGCTTCTGCCTGTGGCATAGAAACCTTTATTAAAACCTCATCCACTAATGTTACGCTTAGCACTGATGTGATTTTATTTTTATTATTTTATTTTATTTTTCTTTCTTTGTTTTTCCGAGACCAGGTTTCTCTATGTAGCCCTGGCTGTCCTGGACTTAACACTGTAGACCAGGATGGCCCCGAACTCAGACATCTGCCTGCTTCTGCCTCCTGAGTGCTAGAATTAAAGGCATGCGCCACCACGCCTGGCATCTGACGTGATTTTAAAGTCTAGGTCTCTCGGTGAGTCTTTCCAGGAAGATTCCACACAGTTCCTCGTGCTTAGAAAATAAGCCACGGGGGTCCCTCGTGTGCTGGTGACATGGGTAAAGGCATTTTCAGCTAAACCTGGCAACTCGAGTTCCAGCCCAGTGACCCACACGTGGGGAGGAGGTAGCCCCCAAAAGTTGTCCTCTGACCTTCACACCTGCACCGAGGACCTGTGCATAGCCAGCCTCATATCTGGAATGTGTGGAACAATTGTTTGCACTGTGTGTCTCTTCTCCACAGCAGAATGGATGAGTCAGTATTGCAACAACTGAATGGCGAGTCTGCTTCTAGGTTTCCTGGTGCCAGAGACAGATTCTGAACCCATTCGTGATGGGATAATCAGGTTCTCTGGCACTGGCCTGGTGGCAGTCACCTACTGTTGACATATGAGCTGCTTTGCACCGCCCTGCCTCCCCCCCCCCACCCCCCGCCCCCTACAAGAATAGATCATTCTAAGAGACAACTGCATGGGTGGTTGTGGTGCATAGCAGACAATAGGAGCAAAGTGTCTGCTGGCTTATCCCCAGCTCTGAGCTAGCTCCTGTCTCCAAATGAATAACACCAGGTCAGTCAGCAATCTTCCTACATAGCCTGGCTGTCCTAGCTCAAAACCAGAAAAGCATAGTGAGAGAACTGGGGGGGGGGGGGGGGGTTAGTGCGTCTTCTACCCGCTCCCTGTTTATTCTAATGAGTCCTGGGATACAATATCTAGACTTCATGCCTAAAACCACATGGCTACGTTCGTGGATTGTAAATCCCCTCTGAATTTCTCCTGTGCTGGTTTACTCATTTGTGTTCTGCCTACCTTATTAATCCTATCCTACCCTACTCTGCCCTGTTCTATGCCGTCCTATCTTATTCTGTTAACTACGTAACCCAGGCTGACCCGGAACCACAAGGTACCTCCCTACGAGGCTTGAACTCCCTACGAGGCTCTCCTCCTGCCTCAGCCTGCCGAGTGCTTGGAGTATAAACACGTACCCCACTCATCGTACCACAATCTATTTTAATCAGTACTTTATTGGTGACGGAAAGTCACGCATTCCCCTCAGGCGCGCGGAGATGAATTCATTTTAGAAACGGTCATTTGTCTGGCAAAGGCAAGCAGTGATGGATAGGTAATGTTTGAACAAGTGGGGGTCAGGAACTACAAGGAAGACTTAATACACCCTCTACAGCGCTCAGTGCTCCTACTACGAAGCCAACAGGGATTGCCACAGTGTATCTGTGAAGTCAGTGTGGGGATCACTCTTAACTTCTAGTCTATTGCTTAATACGCCCTGAATTTCTCTTTAGAAAGGAGCAGAGGATGAGATGTAGTGGAGGATAGCTTCATTCATACAGAGAGAGAGGAGGCTCAAAGGCATGTACTTGGGACCCAGAAGCCAGATCCTAGTAAGCTTTCTGAGGCACCTTAGAGGGAAGGGAAGGAAGGAGCTGGGACATGTGCCAAATGGTTACATGTCATGGATTTTCCCGGAGTTGACCAAGCTGACAACAACCTAGTGAGAAAGGTGGTAGAGAATAGAGCAGACATCTAGGAGCCCCAGCAGGACTTGAGGGTGAAACAAGTGTCAAAGGGCAGAGCAACAGAAGGGTATGGCAGGGAGGAGACAGGCTCAGGAGGTCAAGGCAGCGCTGACCTTGACGTGGCCTCTGTGGAGGGTTGGGGATTGAACTCAGGGAGGAGACCACTGGGATGCAGGCTGAGTGGCCCTCCTGGATCCCTGCCTGAAACACATCCTTGTGCCTGGGAAGATACACTTCAGCCTCCATTAGAGGGTTTCAGGAAATTCTTCTCAAGGTCTGAGATCTAAACAAACTCCAGATTCTTATAATCATATTGATTTTTTTCCTTTCAGGGATACCATATTGTGTGTGTGTGTGTGTGTGTGTGTGTGTGTGTGTGTGTGTGTGTAGGCATGTGGAGGTCAGAACTTGACATTCTCAATTCCTGTCTACCTTTAAAAGAGATTTGTTTTCACTATGTTTTAGTTATCTGCACACACACACACACACACACACACACTCATAAACATGTATAGACATTCAGAAAGACAAAGAGACTGAATTAGAGAGATCAGTTTCCACCTAACTTGGCATCTGAACTCAGTGCCAGGAGCCAGACTTGGTTGTCCTTGTCATCAGTTGTTTTTTGTTGTTGTTGTTGTTGTTTTGTTTTGCCTCCTTGCCACCATTTCACCAATACACACAGAGATGCCCCTCCTTTCTTATGCTTTGCTCAGCATGGAACTGAAGAACGCTGCAGACTGATCCAGCCAATCCTCCCAGGATAAAGACAGATAGTCTAGCACCCAAGCCTGGAGGACTAATGGTGGCTTAAGCCAACCTGGCTTGAAACCTGAATCTATCATTTGCTATGTAGTGCTAGTCAAGTTACCGCATGTCTGCACACATGTTCCTATTAATAAATAGAAATAATAGTGAGCTGCTTTTCCCTCATTGATATCGGATTTGACATAATGCAGAAGTCTTACGTGATTAGCATGTAGTAGTTAATAGCTCTCGTTGCTTAAAAAACAAGGATAATATTTTTGCAAAGAAATGTTTCTTAGGGCTAAGCTTGTAGGTTGGTAGTAGTTTAAGTTTGCTGTGTACAAGGACCTGGGTTTTAACTGCGGTACTCAGGGAGAGAGGGAGGGAAAGAAAGGGGGAAGGAGGGAGGAATGTTCTAGAGTCCGGTGCTGAGCCCAACCTTGCCTGTGTCAGGGTACTCAGCAGAAGCACAGGCCCCAGAGCTATCTGCCCCTGTGATATCCCTTGCTGGGCTCCTGAACGGACACCCTAGCTAGTCACCCTGCCTCTGCATAAACCTCTCTTCTCCTGTGATGTATGCACTTACTCACTTAGTTTCCTTATATAAATATCATTTCTGTTTCTGGTATTTGCTACTCAAATTGATGCATTGCACTGCAAGCTGTATATTTGTCTTCATTCTGAGGGAGCAATAGTTCTTTTCCTCCCTTTAAAAAAAATTCAATAATTTGGCTTTTCATGCCGAGTGATTCAAGTTTCTATTCCGGAGGCGGTGGCGGCAGTGGGGGTGGGGTTGGAAGTGGAGGTGGGGGTAGGGGCAGGGGCAGGGGTGGGACTTGGAGGGTATGTCAGTGAAGGAGTCACATTTACATTGCTATGCCCAAATACCAGACAGAAGACACTTTAAGGGGGGGAAGATTTATATTTTCTTGGTTCACTGTTTGAGAGGGTAGAATCCATCATGTTAGGAAGGGCATGGTAGAACTTGGTGTCGGGGAAGTGTGAGGCCAGGGCTCCCGCTGTCACCACCAACCAGGAAGCATAGACAGCTCAGACAAGAAACAGGTCCGGTCCATGCCCATCAAATGCGGCCCCTATGGACTTAGGCATATCAGGTAGGCAACCTTACCTCTCAAAAGCTCCACAACCACACAAAACAGCATCAGCAGCTGGGGACCAAGCATTTAAACACAACAGACTTTGGGGAACATTTGGACAGGAAGCGAAAGAAATAAATGGCACCATCTCAATAAAGAAAGAGGAAAGGTGAGCAGGAGTGAGGGAAAGAGAACACAGGCGGGGGCGGGAGGTGTAAAATGCAATTTCTTCTTTGTGTGCCCATGATGGGTGGTGTGTGTGTGTGTGTGTGTGTGTGTGTGTGTGTGTGTGTGTGTGTTGACACAGCCTAGAGTCACTTGACAAAAGAGTCTCAACTAACGAATTACATAGATCAGATTGGCCTGTGGGCACAACTGTGGGGGATTGTGTTGCTTGTTAATTGATGTAGGACCCTGGGCAGGTAGGTGGTCCTGGGCTGTATAAGAAAGCTAGCTGAGCAGACGGAGCCCCCTGGGTCCAGATCTGCCCATCATGATGTTCTTCTTGTAGGTTTCTAGGACCCGCTGAATGCTTCTATTTCCCCATTCTCCCATACTTCTCTCACCTAGAGTCCAAATAGGAAGTCCTTACATCTACTCCAATCTCCTGGTAAGTGAAGACTTTCATGGGACATCCCTTTTGGGCTAGTGCCCAATTATAAGTGAGTATATACCATGTGAGTCTTTCTGCTTCTGGGTTAACTCACTCAGTATGATCATTTCTAGTTCCATCCATTTGCCCACATATTTCAGGATTTCCTTGCTGCTCAAACTACTGCACCAACCAAGGACAATACACGCAGATCTAGCCAATCGACAGGACATTCTCCACAGTTGTGTGGAGAGCTGGGACTGACTCTGACATGAACTCTGGTGCCCTCTATTTGACCACTTCCCCTTGGTGGGGAGGCCTGGTGGCACACAGAGAAAGGATAAGCAGGCTACCAGGATGAGACTTGATAGGCTGTGACCATATGGTGGGGGAGGAGGTCTCCCTCAGTCACAGACGTAGGGGAGGGGAATAGGGTGAAAGAGGGAGGGAGGAAGGGAGGGAAGAAAGAGAGGATACAAGTGAGGGGATAACAATTGAGATGCAATCTGAATAAATCAATTAAATTTAAAGAAGAAGAAGAAAGAAGAAAGAAAGAAAGAAAGAAAGAAAGAAAGAAAGAAAGAAAGAAAGAAAGCTGAGCATGAGTCTGTGATTAAGCCAGTAAGAAGCATCCTCCATTGCTTCCGCTTCAAGTTCATGCTTGAGTCCCTGTTAGGACCTCCTCAGCCGTCAGAGGTGGACTGTGACTTGGAAGTACAAGGCAAGTAAAGCCTTTCTTACCCTAAGTTGCTTCTGATCACAGAGCTCACCATAGCAACAGAAAGGAATGCATACAGAGTGAGTTTAAGGTCAACCCGAGCAACTTAGTGAGATTTTTGTCTCAAACGAGACAGGAACAAAGAACAAAAGCAGAAGGCTAGATAAGTAGTTCAGCGATACGGCACCTACCCAGAATCCTCCAGTGAGGGGGCTGAAGTGTGGTTCATCAGGAGAGTACTTGCTTAGGATCCCTCCGTAAGGGTTCTGTCTCCAGATTAGTGAAAGGTGCTGTCTCAAAAACCAAGACAGGAGTCTCCCAAGGTTTGACACCTCAGGTTGTTCTCTGACTTCTAAAATGCATGACAAATAGTTGCATGTGAACTTACACACACGCACATGCGCACACACACACATACACGCACAATTATTCTGCCATGTATTTGTTCAATGAGATGAAATTGTCTCACTGACACACCCTGTGAAAATACTGCCTAGAAGTCATCAACGTCATTTTGATCACGCTCAATCCTATTTATTAATGGTCCAGGTAAGTTTTTAGAGTCAACCTAAATTAAGAAGAGAGAACGATTTCCATTCCTCGTGGTGGGAGGGACTGCAGCACACTGCACAGGAGCATGTGAGATGGAACTAATTGCAAATAATCTGTCACAAGGCTTGTCACTTCCTTAGACCTCTTTTGATTCTGACGGGGTTTAGCATTCTGTGACTTGCAGTCTGATAATGAAATTAAGTGATCCTAAACTAGGGCTTTGGAATTGGAGAGATGCCTTAATGATTAGAAATACAAATTGCTCTTCCAGTGGAGTTCAGCTCCCAGCACCCGCCTCAGGCTGCTCACAGTCACCTTTAATACCAACTCCAATGGATATGTCGCCCTCTTCTGGCCTCCACAGACACTGCACTTATATGCACATACCCGTACAGAGATCTACACACATAATGAAAAGTAAAAATTTGAAAAACTAAATAAACAGATCTCACAATTGATTCCCTTAAATTCACTATAAATGGTGTATGTGTGTGTAACATTATCCTTTCCTATACCCAGATATGCCCTTCTCTTTTGCTTACTTCTGACAGAGCATCATGTAGCCCAGGGTAGCCTTGACCTCTGTATATGGCCAATAATGACTGCATTTCTGATCCTCTTCCCTTCGTTTTCTGAGTGCTGTGATTACTGGCATAGCTCCAGAATTATACAGTGCTGGTGATTGAACCCAGGTTTTCTTGTGTGGGCTACATAAGAACTGTACCAACTGAGGTACCCTCCAGCCCTTTATCTTTCTTAAAAAAAACTTACTAACAAGTCATACTTAATGATTTTTTTGTCAGGTTATTGAGATACTTCCTAGATATACTGCAAGTCTTCTATGTCAGAAGCCTGAGAAAGGTCTCTGAACTGTACAAGGAACATATTAAAATATTTTTATATGAGGTGGGTGGAGATACGGATAAAAGCATTTTCTGATCTCCCAGGGGACCAGATGTCAGCTCCTAGCACTCAATCTAAGGGCTCACAAGTGCCTATAGCTATAGTGTCAGGAGACCCAGCATCCTTTCTGGACCCACCTGATGGAATCTCCACTTCAGCCCCGCCCCAAATAGCATGAACTGCTATATATGTTCAAAATATGAGCATTCAGGGCCATTTCAGACTCAAACCAGAAGGTTTTGTAATCCCCTTATATTGTCCTCAACCCTGTTCAGCAGCGCTTTTGACTCTCTGAATTGTGTCTTGAGTGGCACAACCCAATGGCTCAGCCTCAAAAGTCCCAAACCTTGGTCTCTTTTGAAGATCTCATAAAGGAGTCGTTTCTAATGATTACAAAAGTGTGCGCCAATATTAATTGTCAACTTGTTAGTCTCTAAATACTAAGTGCCTGAGAGGAAACTCTCTGGTGTGCTTGTGAGGAGTCATGAGGATTTAGTTAGTTTCCAGGCATGACTGTGGAGGAGTTATCTAGATTGTGTGATCTGAGGTGAGAAGACTCATCTTAGCTATGGGTGGCAGCACCCCATGAGGCAGGGTCCCCAGCGGCATGGAGCCAGAATGGAGCCAGAATAAACCTTTCTTCTATTACGTTTGCTTTTTTGCTAAGTATTCTGTCACAGCAGGGAAGAATCAACTAACACAGTGAACACACACACACACACACACACACACACACACACACACACACACACAGAGAGAGAGAGAGATATCTTTGCATAACCATATCCTAAATTATTTCGTTCAGGAAGCTGATGAAATTTAAAGACTTCCGTACTCAATCTATTTGAGCCTTTCCCTTTTACACATTGGAGAACGGAGCCACGTCGCTTGAGTTTCTACAGTTGAAATTTGAGCCCTCCCAGACACCTGCCACTTGATCCCTCAGGGTGCCCCTGGAGGGGCATCTTACAAGGCCATAAAGACCCATTTTTACAAGAGAAGCCTGTTCATTGCACGCTTCAAGTGTCTTAATACTTCAAGGAGGAAACCCCTCTCAAAGCGTTTCACCCTTCCTCTCAACACCCAGGCCTGCTGCTGTATCACTTATGTCACCATGCTATTTGATTTCTACATCGCTGTAAACCCCCACAGTACTTAGAGACGGAAGTTGCTCAATAAATGTTCGTGAATGAATGAGCGGTTGAGTGAGACACAAATAACAGGGCTTTGCAGGGAGGTCTGATGGGAATAAAGATTTACCTAACCATTTATGTCGCTGTTGACATGTCATGCTTTTTCCTCCTTGCCCAGGAGGCCAATAACACAAACACATGCCTTGCCATGAAAAATTCACAACCATACATTAGTGAGATACCCTGGTGACACCGCTTAGAAACTGGGAAGCCAAGGTCAATGCAAAAGCCGCTGTAAATCAAAATTCTTTGACACTGCCTCTTCCTGTTGGGAAATCTCACCCATTTACTGTGTTTGCCACTGTGCCTAGCTTTTTTTTTATGTGAGTACCATGGATCAAACTTAGGTTCTTATGTTCCCACAGAAAACACTCAACCAACTGCACAATCTCCGCAACCCCATGACAAGATGCCTTATAAGAAACAGAAGGGCATACTGTTCTGTTTGGTTCAGAAAAGAATCTGTGATCGCCATGCTGTTGTTTTGGAAAGAGTGAGTATATTAAGTATACAGGAAACCAAAGTTAAAGAATAAACAGCAAGTGATAGATAAATGATAGACACATGGTGGATGATAGATAGATTTAGATAGATAGATCATAGATAGATAGATGGATGGATAGATAGATAGATAGATAGATAGATAGGTAGATGAATAAATCGATGATAAAGAGACATAATAGATAGATAGATAGATAGATGAATAAATAGATGATAAAGAGACATAATAGATAGATAGATAGATAGATAGATAGATGAATAAATAGATAGATAGATGATATGTAGATAGATGACAGACAAATATCAAAGCATCATCAAAATGAGTGCTCAAAATATGCAGCAGAAATCAGCTGTGAAGACTCCAGGCAGCTGGACTTCACACACACACACACACACACACACACACACACACTCAGAGAGAGAGAGAGACTTTAGCAGAACAAATCATACCATGAGGGTAGCACTATCAATTGACTGGGAAAGTCGAGGAAGCTGGCAGGATTCCAAACTGAGCTTTCTCCCCATGGCTGAGCTTGTGGCTTCTCTCTCCCACAGCAGGCACTTTTGCATCACACAAAAAATAAATAAATAATAGTCACCTCTGCTGGCAGTAGTATGCCCTCTTGTTGTTCTTGGGACCACAGTGTCTTTGTCCTTGGGTCACTGCAACAAGTCATTGCAATGATAATGCTATAGGTAATGCAAAGGTAAACTTTGTGTGTATTCATGTGAGTGCATGTGTGTACATATGCATATAAAGGCCACAGGATAACCTTGATATCACAGAGTTTCAGGGGTGTGGTGGGGTGGGGGCCACATCCCATCCCTAGACATTTATAAGTCTTAGAAGATACTTTGGAGAAAATATACTTGGGTCTGAAGTGGAGGTGCATCCCCACGTCTAAAGACAACTTCTCAGTGAACTCGAACACCACAGGACAGTTTGCCAATATGCTGCACATTACAGGGACTCGCTGAGGACAGGAAGGAAACTAGACAGAAGAAAGCAGAGCACAAGGGAGAAGGGAACAAACCAGAGCAAAAGTCAGCGGCAAATGTGTATCTGAAAAGTCCATTATATGAAGCCCAATATGCTTCATAAGCTCAGCAGTTAAGAATGCTTGCTATGGAGAGCTGACTCTGCCTCCTGCTGTGCAGCCTTGGATGGCCTAGATGGAGCAGTACTGAAAAGCCTGTGGTACAGTTAAGCGAGAGCTGGCATGCTGACCAGCTCAGCTACTACCCAGGCTCAGACCCAGGGTTCCTGAGTTGGCCCACCCCAAAACCTATATCATCTGTGAACAGTTGGGATGCACGCAAGGGCCAGCCCTGATGATCCAAAGCTGCAGGATCTCCGTGATACAGGGCAACAACAGAATAGCTTGTAGGAGTCCTGGTGAGGATGCAGTATTGATGGAGTCACAGAAGCCAGGGATCTCAAACCAGACCAATGACTCATTGCAATCAACATTTGCAAGAGAAGATGTGTGGACAGAGGGATACACAGTGGGACACAGTGGGACATATTACAGCTTCCACAATGAGATGTTCTCTCTCTCTCTCTCTCTCTCTCTCTCTCTCTCTCTCTCTCTCTCTCTCTCTCTCTCTCTGTCTCTCTCTCTCTCTCTCTGTCTCTGTCTCTCTCTCTCTCTCTCTCTCTCTCTCTCTGTCTCTCTCTCTCTCTCTCTCTCTCTCTGTCTCTCTCTCTCTCTCTCTCTCTCTCTGTGTGTGTGTGTGTGTGTGTGTGTGTGTGTGCGTGTGCAAGGGTGAAGGATGGGTATAAGGGAATGGGAAGATGAGTGGGACTGGGGTGCAAGAGGTGAAACTCACAAAGGATCTATTTTTAAAAGTTTTTTTTAAAAACCCAAAGAATACTTGCTCCACAATCATGAAGTGCAGAGTTCGTATCCCAGCACCCATGTAACAAGCCAGGTGTCTCATGTCTATAGCCCCAGCTCCAGGATGGCTGGAGACTAGAAAGTCACTGGCACTTGCTGGCTTAATGTGTGGCTGAGGGAAACATAACCTCCAAGCTCAGGAAGAGACCCTTCCTCAAAGGAATAGGAGGCTGGGATAGGAGGACAAGGCAACCGACATTCTCTTCTGTACTCTGTAATGTGCACACACATGTGCACCCACATACGTATATGCACATACGCTAACACAGACATATACATGAATGAATGTTTAAAAAGAAAGAAGTAACAGTGTTTGTTACTAAAACATGAGACAGTTTCAGGTAATTTGCTTTTTATATTTAAAATAATAATGAGAATAACCGTCTTTTAGTGTTTTCTTCTTACATTATTTATAAACCTAAGCCACACATTTTTACCCTAGACAGAGGGATCTTTGACTGATGACAGAAATGAGCACCAAATGATGTAGTATTATCTAAGGCATCCTGGTCACCCATACCCACTGGTGTATAAAGGAAAGGCACTATATTAAACCGCCCCTTGCTCTAAAATTCTAAGCCTTCCTAGTCAAACTCGATGATGTGCTTTGACTGTCCCTCTGGTAGAGAACAAAGGCAGTGATTCAGAGACAGTGGCTTCTTCTCCTGCTGGGAACACCAGCATACCTTGCATGGCAGTATCCATCGTGCCTTACATGGTAGTATCCTGCATGCCTTTCACAGTAGTGTCAAGTCTACTGGGACATGAATAGACTTCATTAAGACAACTGGGGATCAATACCAGGCACTTAAGCCTCATCCGATGACCTTGGCTTTGGGAAGAACAGAATCTCCCAAACTAAACATGTAGTGGACACGCTAAGGCTGGTGTTCCTCAGCCTGATTTATTCTAAAGTGTGGATCAAGATGGCTTAATGTGCCAGGGCATCTCAGCCATCATGTTCTCCTGCTTCCTTGTTAAGCAAGGAAGGTAATCTTTGTATTCACGTGAGAGCATGTGTGTGCATATGCATGCAGTGGCCACAGGATAAGCTCAGGTGTCACTTCTCATTCTCCAAGTGCTGGTCACACACACACACACACACACACACACACACACACACACACACGTGTGTGTATATATATATTTTTTAAAGTTAAAAGACATATATGTGTATACATACATCATGTATATATGCATGTATGCATGTGTATATGTATGTATATATGTATGTATATATGTGTGTATGTAGATGATATAAATGTATAGTTCTAAATTGTGTGTCTGTGTGTGCAAGAACCCACAAAGGCCATAAGAGGACATTGAATCCTCTGGAGCTGAAGTCAGAGGCACCTGTGAGTCATTTCATGCGAACTGAATTCCTGTCCCCTGCATGATCAGGAAACATTCTTATCATTAAGCCGTCTTTCCAGCTCCTTTCCTTAGTTTTTGAGACAGGCTCTCTCACTGCCTGGAGACCAACAAGTATGCCAGAATGGCTGACCATTGACCCCCAGGAATCCACCTGTCTCCATCTTCCCAGAGCGAGGGTTACAAGTGCATGCCACCATGCCTGGCTCTGTACAAAGATCGCGGAGATCGAACTCAGGCCCTCGAGGTTGCGCAGCAAGCACTGCAGTGACTGGGCCATCGTCTCCCCATTCTGAAAGATAAAGACAACTCTGTAAAGTGGAAAGGATGCATCCTTTCTCTCTCCATCCATCATCCCTGGGCCTTTTTGACTACGCCTTCAGTGACAGTCACAAAGTAAACAATGTGACTTTCCGTTGAAGAACAGCTGGTGACTGCTCTTAGTCACAAAATCCTTAGAGCCTGACTTCTAAGACAAGAAACAAGAGTAAGCTGGGCATGGCAGCATGCACCTTTAATCCAGCACTCGGGGAATCAGAGGCCAGCCTGGTCTATAAAGCTAAGGCTACACAGAGAAACCCTGTCTTGAAAAAAACCAAACCAAACCAAACAAACAAACAAAAGTAAAATTTGCCTTCTTCCAATGACAGTCTTCTAATCACCCAGACTCTGAAAAGTAATACCAGCCTTTGCGAGCCTTTCTTGGCTAAATAAGGAAAAAAAAACTCTTCACTGCCCCCCCAATCAACCTTGAGTGACATCTGAGATGTAATAATCTCATCCTACTTGCTACAAACGATGGAGTGATTTGTCAACCAGCAAGCTCTACTGCAGAAGCAAAGAACTCAAGAATAGGAATGGCAAGATGGCTCGGGAGTTAGAGAGGCTCTCCACCAAGCCTGAGTTTGATTTCAGAACCCACATGGTGAAAGGGGAGGACCAACTCCAGCAAGTTGTTTCAGATTTCCATGCATGTGCTGTCTCTACATGCGTCTCTACATACTGATACAATAAATAAGTGTAATTAAAAAAAAAAGAATTCAAGAATACAGCTGGATCCCAAGAAGAAAGAGGATGGTCCCATGGTGTGAAAACCTTTAAAGCTGCAAAGTAATGAAGGGGCTTTATCTATCCAAAGGGGATCCAGTTCTGTGGAGAGCCAAGTGTCTCCTCTCCACCCCTGTGAAGCTACGGCTGCATACAAAAAAAAAAAAAAAAAAAAAAAAAAAGGCATTGTCAGACATCTCCATCCTCATCTAGGGTTGAGCAATCCTCCTGTGTTTCCCAGAAACCCAGAGCAACTTTCACGCAGCTCGCAGGGGCTCCCTCTGAAGCACTGAGCAGCAGTCTAGCTGGACCTCTGCTTCACTGAATCGAATCCCTCACTCACTGACCTGGAACCAGACACGCATCAGGCATCAGGGAGGACTTGGAAAGCACTCAGCGTAGAGCAACCCACAGTGACCCAGGAGTCTCTTGTGACCAACTTGGAAATACAACTACAGAGAAGTCAACACTGGACACAGGCATAGGGACATGGCTCAGCTGGTAACATGCTTGTTATGTGAGTGTGGGGGACTGACCTCAGTACCCAGAGCCCACTTAAACAAAGACAAAGACAGACATGGTAGTGCATGCTCGTAAGCCCAGCCCCGGTGTGTGTTTGGGGATGGGGCTTGGGTGGCGGGGCAGATGCACGAGGCTTGCTTTATGGCCAGCCTAGCTTAATCAGCAAGTGCTAAGTCCTAATGAGAACCTGCCTCAAAAAGCAAGGGTCGAATCTTGAGATATGACACTTGAGGTAAACTTCATGTACACATACCAATGCACTTACATGTATGTGTGCACACACACAAGCATGTGCATGCAGGCACATGCATACACACACACACACACACACACACACACACACACACACACACCAAACAAAATGAAAAGACTGGCTGAGAACCAAGGTCTTGAGCCTACAAGGAAGATTGGATAAGCTCAGTGGGAAAGAATGCGGATCCCTGTTTTGCTAAGCTGAGTGAGTGCAGGGAGACGCCGGCAGGTGGGATGGCTGTCAGAGGAAACCCACAACACACTGTCAGGACATATGGACTTGTCTATTCGAGAGTCGCTTGTTGATGTTTCCCAGGTAGAACAATGATAAAGCAGGGGAATTAAGATTTTGACCTGATGTGCAGTCTTCCACGACAAGGTAACAGCGGATGCCACTTGTCAGAAAGAGAAGGACCAGGAGGTGAAGAATTTCACCTCAGTAGTTCTGAGTGCTTCCCTGCCCTTATAAAGGATCTGAGTTCAGTTCCCAGCACCTACACTGGTGGGTCACAGTTGCCTATAACCCACTTCTGGCCTTCTCAGGTACCCACACTATACAGCATGTCCACACACAGAGACACAAATGCACACATACACATTAACTAATAATAAATCTAACAGAAAAGAGAAATAAAGACTGGAATTTAATTCCTGTTATGTATTTGTGCCACAGCACAGTCTCTGTCTTCTGGCAAGAGCCACCTGACCTGAACCTGCAGGATGTATGTGTTTATAGACCACATGGAAGTAAGAGATATCTAGAAATGATATACAGATATTTCAGTACTCTAGGAAAACTACCATAGAAGTTCAAGTGTCTATATCTTATCTTCCTACTGACCCTGGCTAGCTCCACTTAGAGTTCCATATTTATCTTTAAGTATTTATTTCATTTGTGTGTGTGTATGTGTGTGTGTGTGTGTGTGTGTGTGTGTGTGTGTGTGTGTGTGTGTACATGACTGCTGTGGCAAAGGGAGCCAAAAAAAAAAAAAAGGGCCTTGGATCCCCCTGGAACTGTAGTTAAAAGTGGTTGTGAGCTACCCTAGTTGAACCATGGGAAATGAACTCAAGGCCTCTGCAAGAGCAGTATACACTCTAAATCACCAAGTCACCTCTCCAACCCTCAGGAGGGCTCAGACTGTGAACTGTGATTGGATTCGTGTTTAGCCAGTCCTAACCTTGTGATTTCTGACAGCCTTCCCAGGGTAGGCAGTGATTCAGAACCCCAGTCGAGATTCTACAGGGCAAGTTTCAGGTTGCTGTGCTAGTTACTATGATGGTGAGTGTTAAATGTCAATCTGGCATAAGCCAGAACTAACTACTTCTGGGCCCAGCAGGAAGAGCAAATCTAGATTTAAGGCTAGACTCTAAGCATGTCTGTGAGGGATTATCCTGACTGCAGGAACTGAAGTGGGAAGACCCATTCCAACAGTGGGTGGCATTAGTCCCTATATAGGAAGCCTAAACTGTATAGAGAAAAGAAATCAGGCTGAGTGCTAGCATTCTTTGCTCTTTGTTCCTGCTTGGAGATATGACATGGCCGGATGCTTCAAGCTCTTTCTACCTACACTTTGTGCCGTGATGGACTACACCTTTGAGTAGTTAAAGCAGAGCAAAGTATTTCTCCCTAAATTTGTTTTTGTCTGGCTATTTTATCACAGCAATAGAAAGATAAATGAAGAGATATTTTCTACATTGCTCTTCGGGGGGTGGGGGGGAGAACTGAAGGAAGCGTTGTAAGGCTCACAGTTTGAGGGAGCACAGTCCATCATGGAAGGGAAATCATAATGGCTTATTCATATCCAGTGGCTAATGAAGCAGAGAGGACAAGAAGTGCAGCAGACTTAATCTTCAAGACCAAAAATCTACTTCGTTCCAGAAAGCTACATCCTCCAGTTAGGCCATACCCCTCCAGAAGGTTCCACAACCTCCCAAAGTAGCACCAGTAGCTGTGAACCAAGCGTTCAAACACAGGTGCTTATGGAAGACATTTCACAGTTAAACGATGATACACATGCATCCCAAAGAGATGTGGGATTGGCGTGAGTCTGCCCTCAAACACATAGCAACTTCTTACTTTCTGGGAGACATTAAGGACCAATTTGTAAAAAAAAAAAAAAAATGTACTGTGATAACGTCTAGACTTTTTTGTAAGGAGCTAGACTGAATCTAAAAGGACAGATAAAAATATTGACTACCTCATTGAATGCCTACTGAGCAGACCCCCAGTGAGGATAGATGTGATGGGGGGAAAAAAGCCATCTGTGACCTGGTTTAATATATGCAATCACTGAATGGATTATAGGTACCATTTCTGTACACAACATACGAGACTTTTAGAGATAGCAGTGAATAAAATGCCTTGGAAGCAAATCCTCTTAGCCTCTTATTCTAAATTTTGTTCATATATGTTACATTTGCGTGTGTGAATTTGTGCATCCTAGTAGTTTCATTTCTGTTGCTGTGCTAAAATGCACTAACAAAAAGAAGCTTCAGAGACAATAGGTTTATTTTAGGTCATGAGTCTAGCTTTACAGTCCATCATTATAAGGAAATCACAGTAATGGAGGCCCAAAGCAGCAAGGTACATCATATACACAGTCAAGAGTAGAGAAGATGAACATATACATGGTCATTTGCTTGCTTGTGCTCATTTCCATTTCTCCACTCCTAACACAATTCAAGACTCCCTGTCTAGGGAATGGTGCTACCTATAGTGGACTCAGTCCTCCCACACCAATGAACTCTATTAACACAATTTCCCAAAGGTCAGCCAATGTAAGCCAATCCCCTCATCCCTCATTGAGACCTTTCCCCAGAGGATTCTGTATTTTATCAAGTTGATAATTAAAGATAAGCTTCACTGTATGTGGGGGATGGGGTAGGGGGGGTCCACATACATATGTGTGCAGGTGCATATGCATGGTCATGCTCTCGTGCGGTAGTCAGAAAAGGATGCTGAATGTCCTGTGTGTCCCTCTCCACTTTATTCCTGTAGGACATGGTCTCCCATTTAACTCGGATGTAAACTGACAGCCAGCAAGCCCAAGTGATTCTGTCTCCACGCCACACACATCCAACTTTTTTACCTGGGTCTTGGGGATCAGATCTCAGGATTTTATGCTTGTGCAGCAGTAACTTTTACCCTCTAAGTCATCTCCCCAGACACCCTGCCTCTCATTTATCATGGTCTCTCACCAGTAACGTTTGCAACTCTCGCACAGCACAGACTTCATTCCATCTCGGAAAGCCGCAGGTGAGCATAGGCATTCGTGTGTTCCAGAAGCAAGCTGTCAGGCTGTTTTTTTAAAACACCCTCAGAACAAGTCCCATTTTATCCAAGTGAATAATACCGTTTCCATTCTGTAAGCAAAACCATGATATATAGGCAAACTCCACGTTAATTGGATAAACCAGTGGCAAAGCCCCAGAAGCACAATTAACTTTCATGTGAAATACTCCCAGCTGAAATCCTGGAAACTTGCATGTAATTAGTACTCCCTTCCAGCTCTCCAAAGTATAAAATACAATACATTAGGGCTTGTAACACTAATATTGCCGGGAACACGACTAACGTGGGAAGCCTAATTTGCCACTAATATGCAGACGGTGGGCTAGTTGGTGAATTCTTTCACCTGTTTGGCTAATTGTTTTCGTTGTGATTTACAAACTCTATACTGGATAATGCAAGTGTACACAGCATGTGGAATTGGCCAAGGCTGGACTGCGATAAGTCACAAAAACGTAGATTTCAAATTCAGAAGTAGTACTAATGATTGCATGAGAGGCTGTGTGTGAAGTGTTTGCCCCACAAAAAAAACAAATGAGAACCTGAGTTTCAATCCAAGAACCAATAAACAAAACAATACAAAACCAAAACTGGTGTGGTGGCGCACACCTGTAATCCCAATGGTGGGAAGGAGAAACAGGCAGATCCTTGGGGCTCCCTGGAGAGTCAAGCCTGATCTACTTAGTGAGCTCGAGGCCAACAAGAGACCCTGTCTTAGACAACAGGGTGGATACACCCCAAAAAGGACACCCAAGATTGATGACTGGCTTTCACATGGTGTGTGCACATACACACGTGCATACACAAACAAAAGCTGTATTGGTTACCTTCCTCCTTGCTGTGACAAAATATCTAACTGAGCAGCTTAAGGGAGGAGAGGTCCGTTTGGGCTCACGGAGCCAGAAAGTACACCATGACAAGAGTCCATGGCAGGAACTGTCATGGCGGGAGCAAGTGGAGGGCCTAACTACAGAGGAGATGAAGAGAGTGGGAATGGAAGTAGTACTTCACTATGAGCCTCAAAGGTCAGTCCCAGAGACCGACCTCTACCACCTCTTCTAGTTCTATTTCTGTTGATGTTATAAAATACACTGAAATAAAATAATTTAGCAGAGAACGGGCTTTATTTGACTTATAATTCCAATTTATAGTCCATCACAGCAGGGAAATTATGGCATAAAATTTAAAACAGCTAGCAACACCACATCCTCAGGCAAAAGCAGAGAGAAACCAATGTGTGCATGCTTTCTTGCATTTGGCTTATTTCTACCTCCTACACTTTTCAAGACTCCCTGCCTAGGGAATGGTGCTGCCCTCAGTAGGCTGTGCCTTCCCACGGCAGTCAACTTGAAACAATCCCCTTCAGACATGCCCACAGGTTAACCTGATCTAGCCAGTCCTTCAGTGAGACTCTCTTCCTAGGTGATTCTATGTGGGGTCAAGCTGACAATTAAAGATAATCCTCACACCATCCAGGCCCAGTATCCCCCAAACAACACCAGGAGCTGAGGATACAACAGGCTGTGCAACATGCTTCCCATTCAAACCATAAAGGACAGCATCAAGTCTCCTTCTTGAGTAGTAGTCTAAACAACTTGAAGATGATGGTTACCTGGGTTACATCCCCAGAGACTGAGTCTTACAGGTCTCGGATAGACCTCATTAAAAGTACTTAAGTAGTGGCTGGGGAGATGGCTCAGTGGCTAATCACTTGCAGCAGCGAAGCCAGAGGATCTCACTTTGGATTCCCAGAACCCACATAAACACTGATAGACATAGCCCACTGTCCTTACTTCCAGCACTCAGGGACGGAGATAAGGCAAATCAAGCTGATTGCAGAGACACTATCTGCAATCAGTAATCTCTTGGTTCAGTGAGAGACCTGACCTCAAAAATATAAAGTGGAGTGAGACTGTCATGTTCTGACCTCTGCATGCATGTGCACACATGTACACACAACACACATAAACACACACACTGTGACAGATAAATCCACATACAGTAAAAAAATAAATAAATAAAGTCAGTGCTTCCCCCCCACCCCCGACCTTTATATTCAATAGATATCTTTCTGAATGCCATCGTTTTGTAATATGATAATGCTTGAGATTAAATGATATCTGGGACCATCCGCTCAATAAATCCCAACTGACTGATCAGTGGACATGGAGTACCCTAAATTTGAAGCTGCTCTATTTCTTTGCCCTAATGGTTGCAGTTGTCTAGACTTAATGGTAAGATGGCACCGTCGTCCAATACAGTCTCTGCTGTAGCAGAATTCTCAAGGCCAAGTAGGTTGTATGTTAAAGAGGTTTATTTAGCTCATAGTTTCAGAGTTCTAAGAACATAGAGACCATGTTCACTTGACTGCTTCCGGGTCATCTTTGGTTGTGTCACAAGATGGTGGATGGCAACATGGAAACTGAAGGAAAGATTTAGAGGACAAGATCAATCTTTAAGCAGCAACCTTCTATTTTAAGGAACTAAGCCAGGATCTTATGAGAACTATATTAGTCCCTTCCAAGGACAGGGTCCTCAGTGACCTGACAGGAGTGAGAGATTCTGTAGAGAGGTGTGTCCCTTCTTTTGGCTCTCAGGTTATTGAAACATAGTTCCCAAGGAATCAACATTTTGCCAGGACTCTTGTGTCAGGAGCCTGGTGCTAGCCAGAGGCGGGACTTGTCTTCAGACTTCGTAGAGTCCTGATAACTTGTCAAATCACCTTGTGGGAGAGACTTGAGTTGAGACAGTGATGGGTCAGTGATGGATGGGACCACATTGTATCCAGGACTTCTTGGATATGTCATCTTTTCCCTCTATTTAAACACAAACTTTGTGTCAGGGTCCTGACTATAAATTTGGGGTTGGGGGTATCATTGGACCTCTTTGTCCTGCTTTCCCGTGTGACCCCATCTAATGAATCTCCTTTTCCCTGCTTTTCATTGTCTTGTCTGTTTAACTGAGGAGGGATGGCTAAGCCTGGGTGGGTAAGGCTGTCACAGCCCAGGATCTGACCCTTACAATTCCAATAACACAACTGCCTCCCTTAAGCCTTGCATTTTAAAAAGTTCCACCTTTTAATACCGCCACAGTCAGTGACGTGATGCTTGATACTGTCTATTGGACAGGGTGTAGAATTACCTAGAAAAAGAACCTCTGGGAATGGTTGTGAGAGATTTCCTTGATTCTGTTCATTGAAGTGGGAAGACTCATCCTGAATGTGGGTGGTACCATTGCAGAGGCCACGGTTCTCTATGGAATATAAGGAGTAGGGTGGGGTGGGGGACCAGCATTCATCTCTCTGTGCTTCCTGACTGTGGATGCAACATGACCAGCTAGCCTCCTGCTCCTAATACCATGTCCTTCCTGTCTGAAGCATGCCTTCTATACCATCATGATGGGCTCCACGCTATTTGAAGTGTGAACCAGAATAAACCCTTCCTCCTTTTGCTTTGTTGGACGTTTTGTTTCAGTCACATAAAGCAGCTGACACAGTCTCTGAGCTTCCCACACGAGACACTTCGAGGGGGCAATACTCAAATCCTTTCTGGACTGTGCCAGAAAGCTTCAAGAGCTGCATCTGGATTCAGTAGAAGAAGGTGTGGCATATAAGTATTGCTCTTTACCCTGGCATGGATGAGGTCACCCTAGCTACATGAACAGGGCACTCTGAATAAAAAAGCATGTACTCTTGATTCTATTTTATAGACTTTACTTTGAGATCATTGACACCAGGTCAGGGGAGACAGTTCAATTAATAAAGACTTTATTGAGAAAGCATGAAGACTTGAGTTAAGATCCCCAGCACAAAATGTAAAAATCTAAGGCATGGATGTTACCATGAGAAGGAGACAAAGGATCCTGGGATCTCATTGGCCAGCTAGCCCAATTGGTGAGCTCCTTGTCCAATGAGAGACTTTGTCCAATGAGAGACTTTGCCTAAAACTATCTGGTGAAGAGTGACTGAGGAAGATGGCCAACATTAACCTGTGTCCTTTCCATGCATGCACCCATGTGTATGCACACACAACCCACATTAACAAGTAAACACACACATACACCACACAAACATACACATGGACACACACTAAAAAAAAAAAAGACTGGCTGATATCAGTCGTCATAGTTAATATATGAGCTTGATATAAAACCATTGCAAGGAAAGTGACTAATGATCAGTTTAAAGATCTGAGTGTTGATGCCAGGTCTCACACTCGAGAGTAGAGATTTCTCTGAGGCCACAAGATTTAGTGCCAGACAGACTGTGGTGGGAGTCGAGAGTTCCAAGAGAAAGGAAAGGATTTTCATCTGTCCAGAAGAGCAGAGAAGTCTGTTTTAAGGTTTTTTTGGGAGAGAAAATGGGGAGCCTTGTACTGTGAGTTAGGGAGAAAGGACTCTTGTGATGTAGAGAATATGGAAGAGCTGTTAAGATGTGCATGCGCAGTTAAGGTTTAGCCACTGTATGGGAAGACTGGTGATGTCCCTACCCCTGGACTCTGGCAACCTGTGGTCTCTGAGCTTCTTCGTCTTCTGTCACTCTTCTGGAGTCTGGACACATGGGAGTCCATTTACAAATTTATAGAGGGGATTTTTGTGTCTAACTATAGCAGCAGTGATCTCAGGTCCAACATGATGCTAGAGATAGAGGTGTCGCTGGGCTCAACTTAAGCAACATCTGGTCTGAGATTTTAATGTTTGTGTCCTGGAGTCCCAGTACGTAGGTGTTCCCAGTAGGGATGTTGCGTGCCAGCATTCCTAGGGAGACATAAATTAATATCTACTTATCCCAGATAGGAAATCCACAAGAGACTGAAGTATGGATACTACCAAAATTCAACTTGGTGAACCAAACTAGCTTTATTGGGGTTACTTATAGGAGTTTGAATGACGGGTTGTCTACGGGAACGGGAATGATTCAAAGATAGCTGTATCATCAAAATTCCACCCCAGCATAGACGGAATCTCATAAAAGCTGGAAACCTAGAGCTCTCTACATGGCCTGCAGGATGTTGGACAGGTTGGAGAGTGTCTCTTTTAGGCAGCTTGACTGGTCTGAGCCTCCTCGAGGCACTTCGGTTGTCAGAAATCTTTTAACATTGGAGAGGGAGTAGCCTCATTCAGTTGTTCAGTTTCAAGGACTTCCTGAGGCTTTTGAGTTGTGTATTTCTGGAGTTGTTTTGTTCTGCTCTATTCTGTTCCCATTCTGTCCTGCTTTGTTTATGTCAGGGTCTCACTGTGTAGACCAAGTTGGCCTGGAACTCCCATAAATGTGCCTGCCCTCTGCCTCCCAAGTTCTGGGATTAAAAGTGTATGTCACCATGTCGGGCCATACTATCAGAGTTTTAATGAGCCCCAGTTTAGATGCGCCTAAGTCTTAATGGGCTTTTCAAAGGAAACAGCTACACAACAAGGATGATTGACAGTAGTTGTGAGGCTGCAGGGAAACACAGCCTGATTAGTCACTAGCTTATATCTACCAGTTAGTTTCAGTTCAAGCCAACAATACCACTGCCTTGATAAATACATCTAGCCCTCCAAATGTTGAACGTCTTATTAATAGAATGTGATATCTTCCCAACTTAATGCGCGAGATGGCTTTGAGACCCACATAAGCTTGTGAACACGAAGAGGCTTTCTAAATACTAAAGCTTTATTATTTCTAAATGGAGTGCTGTTTTTGTCAGCATATTGTCAAACATTAGCAGTGTTTCCCCAAGACTACAGGTGCTTGAGCAGGTAGGCAGATATGTGCGTGTCTTCTTACAGAATTCAAAATAACCGAACCGTTCTTCTTGTAATGATACCAAGGCTTCTTTTGTTATCAGAACAAAGGCTCGCTCAAAGCCAGGATGACGGGAAAGCAGGCTTGCCTGGTGTTCAAATACCTTTAGTAAACAAATATCTGCCTCTGCCTCTCTCTGCTGCCTTCATCTTGAGGCAGGATAGAAAGACGAGGAAATTGGGAGGGTAGGGGCATATGAAAAGAGAAAAGAGCCTTTCACCCACGACTCTGGTTGAATCCTCTCAACAGGAGAGAAGCAAGAATTCCAGTGCAGTTGTCAACTGCTTAAGCCCCTTCCCCCCGTCCCGTCCCCAGCTGTAACCTGTAATTTTCTAGGAACCTCACCAGAGGCCCCATTCACTGGAGAAGGACCTCCCTTAATCCTCCTGCACAACTCTAGTGGTTCCTGGTTTTTACCTTATCAGACTGTAATTGGACTCAAGATATCTCTAGAGCTGCCCTATAATCTCACTCATCAAAAGAGAGAAAACTGGGACAGGGAACTCAGCTACATTTTTTGAGGTGCAACTTGAAAGTTCCAGAATGGTATAGATGGTCATCCGGGCTAAAAACAATTAGCTGTGCCTCTACCTTGAGGATCCTTGGCCACACTTGAGTATATATGTCTGAGCACAGCTTTTATTGTCTCCTAATCCTCATACGTCAAATCTATATTAAAATATCTTCAGTAAAATCTCCAACTCGGATTCATACTGGCTCATCCTGAGTCTTTTCCTGTTGATGAACTGTTTCCTGATGACAGTTCCTCTTTTGGTCTGAGCTGAGGTCCCTTAAAGAGGAGAGGAATTCCTTGACTTTATAGAGTGGCGTCTCTGACCTCTAGTGACAGTCTACAAGTACCAGTTGTCGTTGTACAACTCTCCAACAATCAGCTTGTCACTGGTTGAAATTCAACTGACCCTCCATTCAATCTAACTTTATTTCATAGAACTGAGCAGATTCAGATGACAGCTCGGCCTAGGGGGCCCGTGCTTGCCCCTCTTATTTTGCACTGAAAGAAGGGACTTAGTTTGTCAAAGGGTAGATGGATGCCACGGGCCCTGGTTAGACTGAAAGACACCCGATTGTAAGCTGCTTGAGTGACAGGTCTCTTTGTTCAGAATCTCTGTCAGGGCGAGGGGTAAGCCTTGCCTATCTCTGGCTCTTAGAGTAATTAGCATTATATTTTATATGCTTGATGAACTCAACACCTGTTCCCCTGAGCAAGCAAATGTCTGCTGGAATGAATGAGCCTTTCACACGAGGCTTTGGGATGAATCAGGGCTAGTCCTTCTAAGAACTAAGACATAGCTTGGGGTCATGGCTCATGACTGTAATCTCAGTGCTCAGAAGAGTGCTCAGAAGGATTGCCACAAGTACAAATCCAGCCTGGGTCAAGTATGGCGTTTGAGTCCGGTCTGAGGCTACGGTGTCAGACTGTTACTGGACTGGGGGCCCCAGTGGCCCCGATAAGCAAGGATTAATCACCCATCCTCAAAACACCAAGAGGTAGGTTATGGTGAGAAGCAGAGAGAGGAGGCAGTTGGGAACACCCTGCTAAGAGGGACAAATAAAGATGTCCTATGACCCCTAAGTTCACCTCTGGGACACAGACACTGGTTTAAATAGCGGGCGAGAGGTATGAATAACTCAATAGTCCTGACCAAGTGTGGCCTCACTGAACCACCCGTGCCTGACCCATCACTGTCTGAGCTCCTGTCTCTCTGGGAAGGTGGTCTGACAAGTTGTCAGAGCTGTGCGAAATCTCTTCCTGGGAGACAGCTTTGCCCTCTGGCTTGCTCCAGGCTTTCGCCTTGTTCTTCTCCCAGCATGAGATTCCTATAGAATTCCAATGTCTTGAGGACCTTTGTTTTAGCAGTCTGCTAGCCCAAAGCGCTTCTGTCTCTTTAGAATATTTCCTGTCTTGACAAGGTGATTACAAGACTCAGCCTCAAAAAGAAAAGAAAAAAAGACTTAAAATGCATATGAGCATGTGCATTTGTGTGAATGCATGACACAGAACATATTGATCAGCCCACATTACCAATAAGCAAACATGCAAATAGAGAAGTAATGTCCGTAGAGGTCCTCGCTAGAAAGCATCCTGCTTAGGATGTGAGCCTACAGGCTGTTACTCATCAAATATGGCTTTTGTTTTGCTTTGTTTGGTGGTGGTGGTGGTGGTGGTGGTGGTGGTAATGGTGGTGATGGTCGTGTGTGTGTGTGTGTGTGTGTGTGTGTGTGTGTGTGTTACTAAAAACGAAACTAGGGCATCACACATGCTAGGCAAGTGCTCCATTGCTAAGCCATGCCCTAGCACCTCACTGGGGGATTCGAGGCAGGGTCTATACTGCTGAGGCAAACTAATGGGCTGCCACTAGGGGATTCTAGGCAGGCACTCTATCTCTGAGCCATGTTCCCAGCACCTTGCTGGTGGATTCTGAGCTAAATCTTTTGCCTTTTTATTTTGTGATATGGCTTAACTAAATATTTCTAGCTGGCTTCACACTTGCCATGTACCCCAGGCTGGTCTTGAACTTGTGATTCTCCTCTCTGCCTCTCAAGGAACTGGCATTACATACCAGTGCCTCTGGGCTCAACTACTGATCAAACTCTCATTTAAAAAAAAATCCCCATGTGAGAGACAGGAGAGTAATATCGCTGCCAATTACCTTCAAGAACCCTAAATTCTATCCCGAGTTTTCCAAATACAAACTCACTAACTATAGAATAAATCCAAATTAATTCCTATTTTAGCCACATAGTCAGCACTAGCCCATGTTTTAAAAGTTGCTGAATAGGGCTGGTGAGATAGCTCAGTGGGCGAAGGCACTTGCCCCACAAGCCTTAGTCTTAGCTTCTGTTGTTACATTCCACATAAAGGGAGAAGGAGAGAGCAGACTCTATAACGTTGTCCTCTGACTTCCACCTGTGCGTTGCGGCATACCCCGCAAAGTCATAATGAATAAACAAGTAAACAATAAACATTAAAGTTGATTTGCTTTTGTACTTTAAAAGAAAAAGCCAGTCATACCCATTGTACGTGTGATAAACAGAAAGATCTGGTTTGTGTGTGACATTCTGTCTGGCACAAGAAGTTTCTTCTCTTATAGAAATATCCTCAATTTTAAAAATAAATGGCATTGATTTAGCATTAGAGCCTTTTCATATAAGGATTTATCTCAACAGCACTTTTAAAGACATAAAACACACAGTTTATGTAGCCTTAGGTTTTTTAGCACCAAATCAAACCGAATAATAAAGTAAAATGGAATGATAAAATGATCAAACAGTATAAACCCCAGTCAAGAGCGATTTGGAAGCACCTCTTATAATTACGAGGCCAGAAGCTGCCTCTGTAGATTCAGCAGAACGGAATCATGAAATGAATTAAGGCCGTACCAAATTATTAATACTTTTCATACTCTGTTGAAAAAGCCTGCCTTCATGCCTCCCTGGGAACTGGAGTTTAGAAAAAAAAAAATACCGTCTCAAAGAGCAGGCAGGGCAAAGTGGAGAAAATTAATAAATAGGAGATTGCGTATTGTTCTTTAACATCCACTTGTCTAATCCTTTGAACATTCGTGCAACTCTCTGCTGCGCGAATAGCTTTCCGGTGCCTTCTCGCCTTTCATCTTGCTAACCACTTTGACTTTCCTGGGGTGTCTCAAGGTGCAGTCAGTGCTTAAGAGAGGAGGCTGAAGACGGAAGACGTGGCTCAGTCAATCGAGTGGTTGTCTTGTAAGTGTGAGGACCTGAGTTCTAACCCTAGACTCTCTGTTTTTAAAGAAAATGCGTTATTCAACTGGGGAGATGGCTCAGAGGTCAAGAGTGTCCTCCTACTGCTCTTGGAGAGGACCTGAGTTCAGTTCTCAGCCCCAGCCCCAGCCAGGCAGCTCACCACTGCCTCTCGCTCTAGCTCTAGAGAATCTGACACTGTCTTCTAGACTGTGTGGGACCCTATACTCACAAATATACATTGCCCCCCACCCCGAAAAAAACCCCATATACTCAGAACTTAAAACAGATTGAATCCTTTTTTTTTTTTTTAAGCTCATCATGGTGACTCATGTTTGTAATCCAAGCACTAGAAAAACAGAGCCAGGAAGAACCCTGGGAACCAATGACCAGCCCCTCTAGTCCATTGGCAAATTCAGCTGTGAGACAGAGTTCTTAGGAGATCCGGTTCCCTGGTTCCTTCCATAGTCCGTGTTCACAAAGAAAGTTTTGGTCAAGTGTAGTCCCTGGAAAATGGGATCTGAGGGATCCCTTTTCCAACCCCATTATTCTTAAGATAGCATCGCAGATAACCAAGGCTAGCTTCACACTCACTGTGTGGCTGAGGATGACTTTGAACCTCTGATCCTCTCTCCCTATCTCCTATGTGCTATGATGACAGGTGTGCACAATCCAGTTAGGTCTGATATGGTGCTGGGGATGGAGAGCAGAGCATCACCATTTTAGACAGGCTGTCTATCAGCTGGGTTATATCCCCAGCCCTCAGCATTTACTTTTTACAGGGTCTGGAGACCTAGAAATAATAGTACGTGGCCAGACCTTAGAGAGTAATATAGAGACAGTCATTCAGTCAGCACTGACCTATGTTAAGTACTCAGTAAATGCCTCTGTTTGCTTACACCCCACCCTAACCTCTAGCCTCCATTTCACCAGAGAGAACAGAGATAATACAGTTTTGTGATTGACCACCTCAAGCAAGTTTGCCCATGCCAGTCAGCAACTTAAAACATTTTCACCTCTGTGGAGACCTCTTGACCATCTAATTATTTGACCTGTACATTATTCATATTCATATCTAAGCCACTCTCCTGGGCCAGAAGCGTTCATTAAGATCTGTGCATCTCCAAAGAAAGCATTTGGTTTGCAGTGGGAGTGTGGTGCATCAGTAGCTCCAACCACCATGATCTCTGGTCCCCAGAGAGGGAGAAGTCCGTGGAGACAGCGCTCTGTTGGGGCTGAACTGGTGGCTCTATGGGTAAAGTACTTGCTGTACACATGTGAGGACCTGAAGCTAGCACCCAGATAAAAACCAGGCATAGGGGTGTATATCTATAACCTCACTGCTAGGGGGTGTAGCAGCAGGCAGATATGAGAGGGGGGATCTCTGGCCAACTGACTCATGCAGCCACACCAGTGAGCTCCATAGCTAACCAGAAAGTGTTTAAAAAAAAAAATAGAGGAGGAAGATGCCTCTGTGTGCGTGTACACAGAAGTGAGCCTCTCACAAACATTGTATTAACTCATTCATTGACTACTTTTTGTATTATGTCTCAAACAGATTAGCTTTTGCCTTTTTAAAAATTGTTATGTCTCAATCAATTGTTTATGTGTTTGCAGGTGGTCTCTGAGCAGCACTTTGTGTTTTTTTTTTTTTAATGTGTGTACAACCGCAAGGCGAGGTGCACTGTTCCCGTTTACATATATGCCAGTTTGCTTCTGTGAGCCTTCTGCTTCCTCGCAACGTTCGTTGTTCAGCGAAAAGCCTAAATACTGCTTCATCTTCTGCCTCCCTTTGTATTTAGCAAATGCTTCTTAGATGCCTAACTCTTGGCAGTTCCATAGGCCACATCTCATTTGTACCAACTGTGATGGACAGTCTAGGCTGGCAGCTGTCAACTCGATAGGATTTAGAGTCACCTGGGAGACACACTTCTCGGCATATCCATGAGAGCATTTCCAGAGGCGTCTAAGCGGTGACCCAACGTGAATGTAGGTGGCATAATCTCGTGGGTTAGGGTCATGAAGCCAATGAAGAAGACAAAGTGAGCAGAGCGCCGGCCTTTATCTTTCTCTCTGCTTCCTGACTGTTGATGCTATGGGACCATATGCTCATCCTCACACTTGTTGTGTCTTCCCCCACAATGATGGTGTGCCTTCAAGCCCTAATGCAGAATAACCCATGTGTTTTTTTTTTTCTTACATTACTGTTGTTAGGTCTTTTGTCGCAGTGGTGTGGAAAAGTAACTAATACACTTCCCTTGAATGCCTGAAACCCATGTTGCATAAAACTATGGATCCTGAAGAAATTACAGGTCTTGCCCAAGGTTACATAGCTGGTCATTTGGGAGCAGAGCTACAAGAAGTGAAAGAAGACTATGTATATGCAGTAAAAAAAAAGGGGGGGGGGAATGAGTATTAAAACATACTGAAGGACCAGAGAGATGGCTCACTGTGTAAAGGAACTTGCCAGGCAAGTCTGGTCACAAAGTTCAATCCTTGGAACTTACAGGAGAAATAGGAGATAACCAACTCCCCAAAGTTGTCATCTTGGCTCTACAAGTGTGTTGGGTACACACACACACACACACACACACACACACACACACACACACACTATTACAACTACTACTACTATTACTGCTGCTGCTGCTGCTGCCACTGATACTGCTACCACTACATAGTTCATACATACAATAATGATAATTTTGGAAAAGATACCCAAAAAGGAACAACATTTTGGAAAGTGAATGCTTCCACGGTACTCATAGAGCTGTTGTGATGGCTGAAGACCTGGTCTTAGATCTCACAGGCCAGGGGCTTTAAAAAAAAAAAAAGATCTACAATTCATTTTTAAAATCCTCACCCTTGGTCAGTTGCAGTGGTGCATTCTGAAAGCTGAGGCCAGAGAAGTACGGGCTTGGGACGAAACTGATCAATAGAGTAAGTTGAAGGGTAGCCTGGGCTACACAGTAAAACCTCATTTCAAACAACAAGAGTCGGAAATTCAACCCTGTCTATTCTCTGTTCCAAGGTGAGATGTGACAACTCTGATGAGGTAGGGCTGTCCAGGCCTGCAATGAAAAGTGAATTTTTTTTTTTAAACGGAAAAAAAAAAAAATCCAGAACCAGAGAACTTTCTGGAACACAGGAAAATTTGGAAGTAGAACAGTACACCTGTAAAGAAATAGGGTGCTAGGGTATGACAGATGGCATGGAAGGTGTGGAGCTGGCTGTAGAGCAAGTGAGCCATAAAGGAAATAAGCCCAGCTTTCAATGAGATGGGCCATGTCTGTGGGGAAAATGTGCCAGGCCTGCCAGCCGGTGTTTTGGCTCAAAGCTATCATGAAACCCTGTAGATAAAGATGATGCTTCAGAAAGACACATAAAGCATTGGATGCTAAATAAAGCGATGCAAAATTTTGACAAGTTAAGCATCCAAGTTACTCAAGGCACACCGTGAGATCCGAGAAGACAGAATTAACAACTGCAGCAGAATCGGGAACACATCGAACATTTGGACAGAGACAGGCTTTGGAGTAAGTCACTTTTGGATGTGTGGTAACTGTGGCAAAGCAAAGCAAATTTATTTTAGATTGCAAAGGAGAGAGAATATAGAAGGTTGCTAGGGCGCTGGGGGATGCTATCCAAGAATTTGTGCACAACTGTTGAATTCAGATATTTATCCAGTTGATTAAAAAAATGTTTGGTGTGTGTGTGTGTATCAATCATTTTGGCATAACTCCTCAAACAAACAACAGCAACAGCAACAATAGCTCTTAAAAGTACAACTCTTTCTTTGGGTTTGTGGTTTCAGAACTTTCTGTCTATATTCGTATCTCTCCTCATGGTTGCGGTCAAACACCTGATAGAAGAACTCAAGGATACAAGGCTTTATTCTGGCTCGTGGTTTGGCGGTATACAGCCCATCAGAGCAGGGAAGGCATGGTGGCAGGAGCAGGAGGTGGCCGGTCACATCTTAACCACAGTCAGGAAGCTGAGAGAAATGAACGCTGGTGCTCAGCTCGCCACGTTTTGTGATTTATTCTGTACCCACTACTATTTAACCTGTCCTCTGTATGTTTCCTCTGGGATTCCAGCCTAAGCCGTGGTTCTGAAGTAAGCTCCAAGCCAAGGATCTTATCTTCCCATGACTTGAGCATGGAGCTAAGAAATCCCTTCTCTCTAACCTAGTCCAAAGGGTAGGTACCACTCTGACTGCTCTAGTCAGATATATAAACCAAAGGGGATGTAGTGGTTTGAACAGATATGGCCCCTATAGGCTCATGGGTTTGAATGCTTGGCCCACAGGAAGTGGCACTATTAGGAGGTGTGGCTTTATTGGAGGAAGTGTGTCACTGTGGGGCCAGGCTTTGAGGTATGCTCAGGCTATACTCAGTGTGACACACAGTCTCCTTCTACTGCCTGGTGATCAAGACGTAGAACTCTTAGCTCCTTCTCCAGCACCATGTCTGCCTGCATGCTGCCATGCTTCCCACCATGATAACAATGCACTAAACCTCTGACACCATAAGCCAACCCCAGTTAAATGCTTTCCTTTATAACCATTTCCTTGGTCATGGTGTCTTCGCACAGTGTTAAAACCCTAAATAAGATAGGAGATTTAGGGGAGGAAGGGTTCATTCATTTCAGGAAAGTGACTGAGGAAAGTCACAGAAAGAACTCAAGCAGAAACCATGGAGGATGGGGCGAGGGGGTTTCTGGCTTGAATGCAGGCTCATTCTTAGCTACCTAGGCACTTGCCTAAGGATGGTGCCTCCCCAACTGGGCCACCCCCTCCCCCACAACATCAATTCACAGTCAAGACAATTCCCCAAGACATATCTACAGACCAATCTGGTCTGGCTAGGTCCTCAATTGAGGCCTCTCTTCTTGGATGACTCTAAACTGCCACTTGACAACTGAGGCCAACCAGGCCGCCGACATGGAAGGCATTACCTACAAGGGTCCCTCCCTCTTTCTAGCCTCCTCATCTTCATACACACTTTACAGATATTCAAGTTCTGTTCATCTTTAGAATTCCTAACTTCTTTATCTCTCCCCGTCCTCCCTTGCCCAGATTCAGCCTTGATTTTTTTTTTTCTATAGTGCTTTCTCCCTTGGGGAATGTGTGTATTCAACTATTTAATCACAGCACCCGCTTGCAGCCTCCATTTGAATAGTCATCAAATCTTCTCCTTCACTGTGTTCCTCACTCCAAATTACCTTGTCTCTTGTCAGAGGCCACTCCTCTCCCTCAGTGACCTTCAGACCCTTCCTGCAAATGAAAAATCCCTCTGAAAGGATCTCTGTCTTCATCACAGGCTTCTCCTGATTACTTCCTAT
This sequence comes from Acomys minous, assembly GCF_964271855.1. Lineage (NCBI taxonomy): Eukaryota > Metazoa > Chordata > Mammalia > Rodentia > Muridae > Acomys > Acomys minous. Next base: position 76,301,454 of record NC_140498.1, read on the forward strand.
TGTCAGCCACTTTTCCAAAGGTGAATTATTAACACACTGCAGGAAGGTTTTGTCAAGTTTGATGCCCCACCCCCTTTGCCTATGCTGGTTAATTTTCTTTGTGTGTGTGTGTGTGTGTGTGTGTGTGTGTGTGTGTGTGTGTGTGTTCATGTGTATACGCATGTGTTTGGAAGCCAGATATCAACACCAAGGGCCTTTCACAATTACTCTCCACCTTGTTTTTTTGAGACAGTGTCTCATGGTCAACCTGGAACTTGTTGATTCAGCTAGATTGCCTGCATGAGAGCCTTGGGGTGCTCTCTCCCTCCCTCCCTCCCTCCCCCCTCCCCCCTCTCTCTCCAGCACTGGAATTACAGATGCATGCCACCATGCCTGGACTTTTAGATCAGTACTAGGAGATTAAGTTGAGGTCTTGAGGCTGGAAAGATGGCCCAGTGGTTAAGACCACATACAGCTTTACAATGCACCCTGCCCCAGTCCCTCACTGGGGGGGGGGGGATTCTAGGTAGGCAGCCTATCCCTTGAACTGTGTCATTAGCCCCTAACTAGAAGATTTTAGGCAGAGGCTCTACTACTGAGCCAGCTATGGATTACAGGCAGGAACTCTGATACAAAGTTATACTCAGAGCCAAAACCTTTTATTTTGAGGAAAAGGTCTTATTAAGCTGCCCAAGACTGGTTTAAAATTCACTCTGTAGTCTAAGAGGCTTTGAATTGATAAAGAGGTGGCCTTCTGGGTTATGAATTGAAGTGTGTGGTTTGGAGAGACTTTGACAAGCACAGAGCACCGAGCAGGCATCCTGAATCGGAATGATACTCATCTTCCAACAGCCACTGGTCCAGGGCACCGTGAGAGCCACATAACTTTAGGTAGAAGAGTGTGGGTTCGAATCTCACTTCTACCCTCTCATCACTAAACAACCTCTAGCAGGAATCAAACATAAGAGGCTGAGTAGAATTCTTTGAACATTAAGAGATCATCCATTTGACATACTTTATGTATTTCTTAACATGTAAGTCCTTCATGAGATCTGGCATGTGGTTTTCCGTAGGGAAGCGAGAGTCGGGGGGGGGTCCCAGTAGAGACCCCTTTGGGGTCCCTTTTCACCCAAAAGAGATAACTAATCATTTTGGTAGTGCCAATCCACATGTAGATCTTTCCTTCCTTCCTTCCTTCCTTCCTTCCTTCTTTTCTTTCTTCCTTCCTTCCTTCCTTCCTTCTTCTTTCCTTCCTCCCTCCTCACCCCCTTCTCTTTTTCTCTTCTTCCATTCCTCCTCCTTTCTTCCCTCTCTCCTTTCTTCCTCTCATTCATTCCTTCTCTTTCCTCTTTCCTTTCTTTTCTCCTCCTCTTTCTCCCTCTCTCCCCTCTTCTTTTTGTTTTTCTTCTTACTTCCATTTAATTTCTTTCTTTCTTCCTCTTTCCCTACTTCCCTCTTTCTCTTTGTCTTTATTTCTTTACTTCATTCTTTCTGTTTGTTGGAGACAAAAATCTCAGTTTTTAGCTATACCAGTTCTGGAGCTCCCATTTTAGCCTGCCCTGACCTCAAACTCATAGCAATCCTTCTGCCTCAGCCTCCCACTGCTCTTCAAAGCTGTGAAATGCCTGAGGTCATCACTATTTCTCTCTTCTCCCAAGCATAACACAGAACCATCTGGAGCTGTGGTGACTTTTTTCAATGTCACAGAGCCAGTGAACCAGAGCACCCATCTTCTGGACACTTAGCCCACTGGCCTGTTCACCACTGACTCTCAGTAAAGGTCAAGTGCTCAAGAGCATATCCCTCAGGCTGCCATGAGGATGGGTTTCCCTTAGGCCTCTCATAGAGACCATTTGTTCGAGTGCCGTGTGCAGTTTCTTCTCTTCTTGCTGCCCGGATCTTACCAAGAAGAGGGACATTGACTCTGCTGCTCAGCTGCTCTTTGAGATTCTGAGCATCAAATGGAATCATTCTCTGAGGTCAATCTAGATGATTATTAGGGGGACTCAATTTCCTTTCAAGAAGGCACATTGTCGCTTCGGTGTGCAGTGGAATTTGTCGTGTTAATGAATTGAAGCATGCTTTAGGGATTTCCCCCAATGCTTATTTTAATTTAAGCTCTAGGGGTTTAACTTTCCAAAATACTCAATTTTGTTCATTATGAAAACTAATAACTGGCTTATTTCACTGCTAATTTGGGCACGAAGGTTAATTATCTATAGTGGAGTGGTCTCGCGCTAATCTAAAGTCTACCTGAACATGGCACTGTAGCTAATTGATTCCCCATGCACTGAGAAATGAGTATTTCTTTGTGGGGGGAAGAAAGGGGAGAAGGAAAGAAGAAAGAAATACTACACTGGGGTGAATTCCTTTTGTCCCTCTTTGTGGTAAAGGGAATGGTGTGTCTCCCAGGTGGCGAGCAACTATTCATTTTTGGGAGTCCCGTGAAATCGTCTATGCAGGAGCACACCATGCAATTCCATCCTGATATCAAGCTTTATCTTTCACCGCTTGCTCCTCACCTCTGGCCCCGCTTCAGTCTATGTGGGTTTTTAAATGAATGTGGATACACATATTTTAGTATACATGTGAGAGTGTGTATACATGTGTGCGATGCATATGCTCTTGTGTGCAGGTACATATGTGTGTGGAGTATGAAGGACAGCCTTGTGTGCCTCCAAGAGCCATGAATTTATTTGGTTTTTTGTTTGTTTGTTTGTTTGGTGTGTGTGTGTGTGTGTGTGTGTGTGTGTGTGTGTGTGTGTGTGTAAATATACCATGATGCATATGTGGAAGTCAGTGGGCAAACTTGCAAAAATAGGTTTTCTTTTCCCATCATATGAGTCAACAGGGATTGAACCCATGTCATCGTCAGTCTTGGCAGTGAGCATTGTCTGAGATTTTGTGCAGCCCTATCTTGTTTTTGAGACAGGACCTCTCATGGGCCTGGAGCTCACCAAATGGGTTAAGCTAATGTCCTAGTTTAATTTCTGTTGCTATGGGAAGACACGGACTAAAAGCAACGTGGGGAGGAAAGAGCTTATTTGACTTACACTTCTACAACATGGCGCCTCGTCAAGGGAAGTCAGGGTAGGAGTTGAAGGCAGAATCCTGGATGTGGAAACTGAGGCTGAGGCTGAGGCTGAGGCTATGGAAGGGTGCTGCTTACTGGCTTACTCTCTATGGCTTACTCAGCCTGCTTTCTTATAGAACGCAGAACCACCTGCCCAGGAATGGCACTAGCCACAATTATTTATCAAGAGAATGCCCCACAGATGTCCCTACAGGCTATAGGGTGGAAGCAATACCTCAACTGTGGTTCCTTCTTCCTCAGTGACCACATCTCGTGTCAGCTGGCTAGCCAGCAAGCCCAGGTGATCTAATTGTAGCCAGGGCCTTGGTGCTAGGATCACAAGTTCCTACCACCACACATGGAATTTTTCTACGCGGGTCCAGAGCATTCATACAGAAGTCCTCAGGCCTTAGCAGCAAGCGCTTTACCTACCGAACCATCTTCTAAGACTGAATATACTTGTTTTAGGTCACGTTTTGCATCACGCTGATCAAACCATGATGCTTTGCCTCCAAAACCAGTAGCAGCCGCCACCATAGCATCTTGCGATATTTGTAGTTTCTAGGACCCAACAGGGTTTCACGCTCACCTGTTACATCCTCCTGCTTGGCCTCCAAGAAAGACTCCATTCTACATTTTGTTGGTTATTCGCCTCTTTCCCGGCACAGGGTTGCACTACGTAGCCCTGGCTAGCCTTGAATTTGTGTTCTTCCTCCATGTGCCTCCCAAGTGCTAAGACTACCTGTGTGTGGACTCGACTCTTTAGCGGGCGAAAAAAACTGAGGGAAAGGAGAGATGCAAGTGCATACGACAAGCAGCTTTGAAGAGTGAACGGAACCCTGTAAAAGGAGTCAGATCCCCTGACTCCCAACGCTATGCCCTTTCTATGTCACCACACCACCTGTTTATTGCAACGTGTCCACAAAAAAACATGTTCTTCAGATTATCAACTAATTCTTTGTTCTCTCTTTTGAGCTAGGATCTCATGTAGCTCAGGCTGTCCTCAAACTTTGTATGTAAGCTGAAGATGACCTTGAACTTCTGGTGTTCCTGCACTTACTCTCCTGGTCCTCAGATTATGGGCATGCACCAATGTTTCCGGTTTATGTCATGCTCGGGATGGGACCCAAGGCTTTCTTCATTCTGTGCAAGGACTCTAGCATCATTTACTCATTGTATTTATTTGTCTGTCTGTCTGTCTGTCTGTTTGCTTACTTACTTATTTGTTTAAGCTGTGACCCTTATATACCAGGCTGGCCTTGAACTCATAAAGTAGCTGAGGATGACCTTGAACTTGTGACCTTCCTTGCCTCTGCCTCCGGAGTGCCAGACTTACAGACATGTGCTACTACACCTGGCATACGCGGTGCCTCGAAGAGGGAACTGGCACTTTGGCATGTTAGGCAAGCCCTGTGTCAACGGAGCCTCATCCCAGCTGCAGGTGTGTCTGCTATTTCAAATCTACTGCTGTATAATTCTGCTGGTGGCTCACAAAGAAACCCGATTTTCTTGGGGAGGGAGGAAGATGGGTTAACTCTACCAATAGAATCCAGCTAGAAACTCCATCATTTGAGGAACGTTTCTTGGCCGGTACAGGTTTCCATTTCTCCCTGGGCTCCTCATGCTGCACGTAGGTGAGAATGGCCTGTCCAGTGGTTCTAATTGGTTCCAGCCCTTCACTTCTCAAGAAGGTGGACTCAGGTTTGGCCTTGAACCTTCCTACATACTTCAGAGCCTTTCGGGCCATCCTTCTCCATCCACCTGTGATTTATTTAAAAATTACTTTCTAAACCAACTTGAAGCAAGCTCAAAATTAATTTAAACTCTCCCAAAGAGAATTTGTCACTGTCCGGCCTTGTAATTTGTTACGTGGCATTCCAACCTCCTACGGCATCCTGGCGGAGTCAGAGCTGTGATGATGTAGTGTGCGCCCCACGTACAATACATTATCAGAGCAGTTTCTACTTGCATGATAGATGGATCGAGCAAGGGAAGGGCTTTAAAAGAGACCTAAATTCGTGGAGTATTTTTTTATTCCTTTTACATGGCTGAAGGCAGCACCCAAGGGATTACGGAGAGCCTGAATCATTTTTCTCCTTTTTTACTGAGCATCAAACAGGGGTCTGCAAAGGCAATTAACCCCAAGTGTTGGCAGAATTGCTGAGGTAATAATTTGCTTTTTCCGTGGTCTTGTAGCTTTGACCTGACATTGCCCCATTAGTTAAGAAAGAGAAAAACGAATGTCCCTTTGCTGAAAGGTGTCAACAATTAGGTCTCATCATACCCTACCCATCTCTTTGACGGTTCTCAGAGTGGCGGATGCTTTATGGGGCTTGTGGCCAAGAGAGGAGAAAAAGCCTACCTAGATTCTCCATGCGCCAACTGGAGGCTTCTCTTCGAGGCAAGCTGTCGTGCAAGCTGCTGGGCTCAACGTGTTGCTGTGGAGTTGGGGGAAGTCAGCCATAGATAATAGCCAGAGTTCTGATGAAATAAATAAAAGCTCCTTGTGTATAACTGAGCTGAAACAATATCAAATGAAATGACTTAAGAGGCAGGCAAGAGGGCTCAGCAAATAAATGACCTTGCTACCAAGCCTGGGTTGTCTGAGTTCAATCCTTGGGACCCATGTGGTAAAGGGACTAACTTCTGCAGGTTGTCCGTTGATCTCCACGTGTGTGCAATGACACATGCACCTACATGCATGCACACACACACACACACGTACACACACACATACACACACACACACACACACACACACACACACACACGCACTCGCGCAATGATAACTCTCCAGCAAGTAATAAATGCAGAGACCCACCCAGGTACAGATAATGTGTTATCACTCTGGCCTAAATAATCTAATCTAATCTTCCAGCAACCCAAAGGAACCCAACAATCCAGATAGTACTTTTTATTCTTTTTTTTTTTTAAATCATTTTCCATTTTTTTTTATGTGTGTGTGTTTTCATGCACGCATGTGCACATGTGTTCAAGGCTCAAGACTGATGTTGGATACAATCCTCCATCACTCTTCTGTTTACTCATTGAGGCAGGGTCTCTCACTCAAGCCCAGAGCTCACCAGTGTGGCTAGTCTTGCTAGCCTGCTTGCTCTGTGGATCCTGTCTTTGGCTTCCTAGACTACAATGACTGGCTGGTTTTCGCATCCACTGGTTTCTGGAGATCAGGAGAGTGCTTGCCTTGCCAGCACTCTAACCACTGAGCTACCTCCCCAGATCCAGACAGCCACTGCTTGTGACATCTAGTCTAGCCCATTGGCTCACACCAGGTCAAGGGGCTAGAACTTAGACCCTAGGCCTCAGCACCTGGACTCACATGCTCTATGTCCTTAAACCTTCAGGTCTCCATGGCAACTGCCTCAGATGCTGGTGTGTCCTGATTGATTTTTGCCTTCAACTGCAGGTAATTTGATATTAATTATGCATTTAGGACTTGGGTATTATTCTGGCTCTGGGGAAAAAAATTATGAATTAAAGTAGCTGTTTCTGTAGTGGCATCCCCATTCTCTTCAGGTATCCTGCTGTTTTTTTCCTGTCTTGGGTAATGCTGGGGGCCGACTAGAGGAGTTTGCAGATACCAGGCATGTGTGCATTTAAATCTACATGATGTATGTGAGAGAGAAGATGGCACTGGTCTTTCTGAGACCAGAAATGCTTCAGCTTCGTTTCTGTTGAGATTAAAAAAAAAAGTCTGACAAAAATCAATTTAAGGGAGAAAAAAAAAGGCTTATTGTAGCTCACAATTCCAGGTTGTAGGTCCTTACTATAGGGGGCAGCCGCAGCAGCAGGTGCTTAAAGCAGCTAATCGTGTCACATCCACAGCTAAGAGCAGAGAGAGGGTGAGTTCATTCATGCTTGCTGTTCAGCTAAGTTCCTCTGAACCCCAACTAGGGGATGGTGCCACCCACATCAGCTAAGGCTCTCAGAGTCTCCCTGGGTCACATCAGCAGGCTAGACTTGTCTAGACAATCCTTCACTGAGACTCTCTTCTCAGTTTAACCTAGGTTGTATCTAGCTGACAGTTACACTGACCCTCACACGTGACTGTCCCTGGTACCACTGGCTTTCCTGCAGATGATGTCATTTAGTTCATCTCGACAGCTGCATAGAACTCTGTTGCCTGTCCATAACATCTTTTCTTTAGCCACCCGTCTGTTGATGGACATCTAGGCTGGTTCTGGATCTTGCCTACTGTGAATAGTACTTCCAAGATCCTAGCTGTGTAGGCATCTCCATGCTTTGCTGCCTTACCTGGCGTCTGCTGCACACCCAGGCATGGAGCAGTTGGATGCTAGGGAGGGTAAACATGCCGTTTTCTGAGAATGATGAACAGGCACCGCCTGAACAAACCATCTTGAAGTAATCAAAGCTGTTCAGTTTCTCAACAGCTACCATGCAATTTCCCCTCGCCATGGGCTCCTTTAAAAATGAAAATGCCAAGCATATAAGCACTGGGGGGGGGGGGAATCATTTAATGAGGACTCTAAATGTAATTTAAAGCATGCGAAAGAGCCTAAAAATTCCCAGGCTTTGCAAAAAAAAATGCATTTGCTGGTTCTACAGGTTTTGAGAATTGATTCTTTTTTAATTGAGGAAATTAAATATCACCATCACATATGTAAAATCTCAGCTATTTATACCAAATCATTTTTTCTCATGATAGGCCTAGGTGAGGGGGGTGGAAATGGGGGTGGGGGGATCACGACAACTTGTGGGGAATCCATTCTCTCCTTCCACCATGTGGGCCCCATCTGTCTCTTCGAACAACACTGCTTCATACGTAGACGCCCCATCATTACAAGTGTTGGTATGTACAAAGTGGGTTGACGTTTCTTTACTCCTACTTGTCAGTTCTTACATGTGCCACAGGGAAAGCGGACCGTGCCACCGAAGAAGTAAACCTAGCCCCCACCGTGGCTCGCTGTAAGCTTTGATTTCTCTCTGTTTTCCAACTCTGTGAGAAGATAAACTACATGGGGAAAATAGTTAGGCCAAGGCAACACTAACCAAAGATTTTCTGTTCTGGGTTTTTTATCTTTCTTTGTTGTTCTCTTTGTGCTGGTTTATAAGGTCTCAAAGAGCCATAAACTGTTCTCAGTGTTGCTATGTAGCCAAGGATTATCTTGAATTTATGATCCTCCTGCCTCTACCTCCTTAGCGCTGGGAGTCCAGAGATTATAGATATGTATCATCGTAGCCATTTTTATGATGCAATGCTGAAGACTGAACTCGGGCCTTTCCGCCCACCAGGCCTGCACTCTGCAAACCAAGCAGCAACCGGCCTGTACTGCTGCTGTGAGCCAGGCTGCCCTTGAACTTGAAATCCTTCTGCTTCGGCCTCCCCTGTGCTGAGATGGCAATCGTGCACTACCATGTACACTCCTGTTGAGTCTCTTAAGGGGAATTTTCTTCCTTGGACCTTTCTCTCTAACACAAATAAATGAGAACTGATTCTGAAAAGCCTAAAGAGTTGGCAGGGGGAGGGGGGTTCAAGAGAGAATCAGGGAGGAGAGAAACTCTGGGTACTGGAAATCCTAAACAGTTTCATTCATATTCTTGGGTCCATATGTGGCGTACGTTAAATGTGCATGTTTGGGAGGGGCGTTCATGGTATGTGTGCACCTATGTGTGGAGACCAGAGGTCCGAGGTAGGCATGTTCCTCTGTTGCCTCCACATTCTCTTTTGTAACCAGGTCTCTCGCTGAAGGCAAAGCTCACTGATTTGGCAAGATAAGCTGGCTAGCAAGCCTGGAAGAATACTCCTGTCTCCGTTTGCCGGGGTATAAGGATTAGAGGTGCGAGCCACCATGACCTGATGTTTACCCAAGTGTTGGGCATCCTAACTCAGGCTCTCAGGCTTGCAGAAACACTTCACTGGTTTAGCATTTTCCTCAAACCCAGTCAGGCATCATTTCTTCTTCCTCGGCTCCCTCTTTTCCCATGTTATGCCCCTATAGCTGCCTATACTGCCTAAACTTGAGAAGGGTGTGGCTACAGGTAAAGAACGCAGGTCCTCCTATGTAATTTTGACTATTTATACTGTTGTGATTTTTTTTTTTAAAAAAAAAACCCTTCTAGATTAGAAAAAGAAGCTAAATTGAAGGGACTGCATATACTTACGCTAATTCTGGATGCAGAAACAAGGACTGTTGACTTCACACTCTTGTTTTAACTGCTGGGAGAATGCCCTCTGCCATCAACGTGCCGTTCATCTTGGTGAGAGCCTTCACACTCAACTTTGCCTGAACTTTCTTCACTCTGATCTTTAACGTTAACGGGGCACTTTTATCTCCCTATCCCTTCGAATGTTCCATTTTAATTACCAGATGACTGTTTTCGCACATGAAAGGAAGCAGGAAATCAGGCTAAGAACTCCATTTCTTTCAGTGCCATCAAATGCGGTGATGAGCTTACTTATGCTAAATGCCGTATTATGTGCTACTGCAGCAGTGAAAGGAGCACGTGTCGTTGAAGAAAGCGATGCCATAATAACAAGAAGACACTGGAGATAGCTAGAGCCTCTCGTGTTTTAGGAAGGGCTCTTCTTCAGGTCACCATCTTGGCCCTGCGGCAGGTGAAGGTCAATAGAATTATGGTCCTTCTACAGACGAAAAAACAAGCTAAGGGTTCCCGAGTACAAGATCGTATTCTGTCATAAGTCACGGTGTCATTGGAACAGATGTACCTGAAATTTTAGCACTGAGGGAGGTGGAGACACATAGATCCTGGGGGCCTGGCCATCTAACTGAATTAATGAGCTCAGGGATCGTGTCTCCAAGAATTAAATGAACAACATACTCAAAATGGACCTGTAGCTTCCATAAATACACATACAAGTAAGTCCACCTGCATATATAAGTGTATACCTATGCACATAAAAATTACTTGACCACACACACACACAAACACACACAAGGTTAGATGAGTCCAAATGTGGCAGTGTACATTTGCAAATCCTCAGAAGGCTGAGACAGGGGGATCATGAGTTCAAGAATGGCCTGAGATGCATAGTAGCCAGTTTAGACTATGTGGTAAGAAACTGTCTCAAGAAAGAAAAAAAAGAAGGAAGGAAGGAAGACAAAAGGACAAAAGCATGTAAAATATGAATAAAGTCTATGGATTGTTTTAATATACATTTTCTGGTTGTAAAATAACACTATAGTGTATATATATATATATATATATATATATATATATATATATATATATATATACTCCACATTTTTATCAGATTAGTTAACATTGTAGGAAACGGGGCAAAAGATACTTCAGACCTCTTTGTCCTATGCTATTCAAACTTCCTTTGAATTTATCATTACTTTAGAATAGCAAGCCAAACGTTTTTCTTTCAAGGGCAGATTAGATGGCTCAATGGATATAGTTCACGCTGTTCAAATGAGAAAGCAAGAATCTACCAAAACGCTAAGCAGGCATTACAGTTCATCTGGGATCCTAGGTGCTAGCTGGTTAGTCAAACTCCCCAAAGCAGTAAGGTCTGGGTTCTGCTAGAGCAGTGGTTCCCAATCTGTGGGTCATCACGGCATGAGGAACTGTACTACTGGGTTGCAGCATTAGGAAGGTCGCGAACCACTGGACTAGAGACCCTGCCATGATGTGCAAGACAGAGTGTGATTGAGGAAGGTATTCCATGTTATTCTTCGGCATCTATACACAGTTGTATGCACATGCATGCACACCTATATACACATGAGCACATACACACACACACACACACAAATAAAATTATGTAATGTTTTCAGTTAAGTCTAACTTTTTATTTCCTCTCTTTTGCAGCAGAATGTTCATATTTGTTTTTATGAAATAAAAGACTCAGTTCTCAATTACACCCCTATGGTGAGGTACTGATCCATCACATGTGGAAAACGATGGCAGACTTTTGTCTCATTTTCATGCTAATCTTTATTGATGACTTCTAAAGTTACTGTCACAATGAACTCTTATGATGAAATTAAATTGGAAAATGTATCTCCAAAGATTGGGGCCAAGTGGCGACATCTTATAAAATTCAACAGTGTCAAACTGGATGTGGACCCATGTGGATATTAATAACTAAAACCACACATGACTCCTGTCCAAAGAGCCGTCAATGGGCTTGTCACAGAACAAAAGTCATACAGAAAAATGACACCACAACCCGCTCTCACCCACATTAGTCAAACAATTCCCAGACTACTGGGCAGGGGTAGGGGCTCAGTAGATAATGTGCCTTCTCTACAAGCTGGAGGAAGGGAGTCTGGAGTCCTTGAAGCCACACAAAAGCCAGACAGGTGTGGTAGCCATCTGTAACCCCAACACTTGGGAGGCAGAGATGGGGAATCCCTGGGCCAATCTGGTTAGCTGGGCTAGTCAAATCACCAAGGTTTGCATTCAACAAGGGACCTTGCCTCAATAAATAGGGAGTGATGTATGAAGACACTGGGTGTCAACTTCCATGCTTCGACATACATGCACAAGTATGTACACATGTACACAAACACACACACACACACACATACACACACATACACACATACACACATGGGAATATTGGGCTGGGGGGGATGGCTCAGAGGATAAAGGTAGCTCTGACACAACCTTAATGATCTGAGTCCAAGCCAGAACCCACATGGCAGAAGGAAAGAACCAATTTTCTCCCAAATTGTCCTCTGACCCCTGACCATGGCTTGTATGTGTGTCTCCCACATACACACATTTTTAAAAAATGTAATTTTAAAAGTCTAAAAGGAATACCGTCCTCTTTGGTTTTGATATCGAATTTGAGAGAAACTTTAATGAGCAGACATAAACACCAAAGAGAAGAAAAAATTGAGATTCTCGTCGTAAAGAAATATATGGAAATACTTAAGCTAAAGACATAGAAATGGAGACAGGGCCTGGGAGCTGTCTCCTACATCAACGGCTGTCACGAAGAGTGAAGATTAAATCAATTTACAACAATCAAAGCTATGCTCAGTGATGGGAGTTCAATAATGGACCATTTGATTCTCTAGAAGGCGGCTTTGGGGGAGTGATTGGATCCTGAAGGTCCTGACCTCATCAATGGGTTAATCCATTGATGGATTTGTAATTGAATGGGATGGCTTCCTGGCCTTTTGGCTAAGATGGGGGGTAGTATCTGTTCTTGTCAGTTCAATGTAATTGGATAGACTACTGGATAGCAAGTGGGAACTGTGGAAGGCGGGTGAGACCCAATGACAGGAAATGGGCCACCCAGACTGAAGACTAACTTTTCTGTCTCTTCCTCAGTCTCTCTGCTTCCTGGTTGCCATGAAGGGGAAGAACCTTGCCCAAATATTCCTACCAGCATGGTTTCTGCCTGGCCACCTTTGGCTCAAAGCAATGGGTTGAGCCAACCCTGAGGCAAAATAAACCCTTTTCTCTTTTAAGTTGTTTCTCTCGGCTATTCTGTCACCATGGCATAAAAGGAACACAAATAGGAAAGCAATCCTTGAGGAATTAACACAAGCCAGACAGAGGACCTTTTAGGGACACACTTCTAGGAATCATTTCTAAATGACGCTCTCAGATGTCCTCCTATAGAAAATGCTTCTTCTAAGAGTTGTATTTAGATATGAATTCTCTTTCAAAGACTCATGGCCTGAAGAACTGGTACCCAATGAATGGGTTACCTTAAAAATACGTGTGAGCCCAGACATGGCAGTAGATACTGGTAACCCCATCACCTAAGAGTCTGAGGCAAGACTGAGAGTTGGAGGCTCATTTGGGATACCAAATATAAGCTCTTCCTAAAAACAAACAAACAAACAAAAAACCAAAAAACAAACAAACAAACAAACAATCTAGACTGCTGCTAAAAACCATTAGTTCATATATATTTATCAGACTCATTTGGTATAGTAACTGTCAGCTTTAAAAGCAAAGAGACAGTCATTACGGAATAGAATGCTCAGAGCTTGGGGGGCTGTATCTTGGTGGGAAGAGCACTTGCCTGACATTCATGGACCCCGAGGTCCATCTCCAGCAGCACATACCCCAGGCGTGGCGGTGCATGTTTCTAATCCCAGCACTCAGGAGGTGGGAAGGAGGAGGAGCATGAGTTCAGGATCACCCTCAGCTACATAGCAAGTTGGACCCAGCCTAGACTGCATAAGCTCTGCCTTAACGAACAAAAAAGGAAACAAAGCGAGGTAAGCAATAATAAGATATCTCAGCTTACTCCATCTCTTCACTCTCCCACCCTGTCTAAATAAGATGATAGACTCAAGTCTGTAACCTGGTGGTGCTGGTACAAATTTACAAACTATACTTAGGAGGCAGAGGTGGGGGCGGGGTGGGGGAAGTTGATAGCTAGAAGCCAGAAGCCAGACTGAGTTACTTAGGGAGTAGTTTCTGTAGGGGTGTGTGTGTGTGTGTGTGTGTGTGTGTGTGTGCGTGTGTGATGCTTCCAATGGTTAGTGCCTACTCACAGGTTGGAGAAAGAGGCCCACAGAAATGAAGAAAAGAAGGCAAGACAATAGAAGTAAAAAAACAGAAGGGGGAAAGGCAAGCGAGGGAAGAGACGGCGATGGCGTTTGCCATCCAAAGGGATAAACATTTTACAACCCAGCTTGACTGTGTCGTGAACACTTGTGTTTTAATAGTATGCCTGCGAGCTTTCAAAACAAGTGTTTACCTATGACAATAAACAGTTATGAGTGAGGAACACAAAACAGAGAGAACCAGGGGATGGCAGGCTGCCAGTTCCTGCCACGTGCGGTTGTGCACGGGGAGCCTGTCACTCAGGCTGTGCAGCTTTGAGCCTGTTGTCTGTGGCTATGGCAGCCACTGAGCCCCTGGGATGGATGAGGGGACACCTTAAAGGGACAGAGCAACTGAATACAACTAGGTGTTCAAAGAACACAGAGCAGCAGCTGCCCAGAGGGCAGCTCACCAAAGAGAAATGGTCCCCAGAGACGGGAACTGTCGGAGACCTCCTGGAAGATGTTTTATAGAAACACTTCTAACCCTCTCTCTCTTAAGTCTTCACAGCATGCTCACATATGAATTTAATAAAATAGCAAGCACCATGCCTCTGTTTAGACATTTGCAATTGGCTTCCAGTAGCTGACAGTCCCAGCAAAACTAACCTATGGGAACTGGAGCATAGCTCAGCAGTAATAAACTTGCTTAGCATGCCTAAGGTACCAGGTTTAATCTCAAGCATGAAATACTAATAAAATAATGATAATAATACATTTAATTTAAAATGAATTAAAATGGTCAATATCATGGATTTTAGGTTATATAAATTTGTTGGATTAAAGATGGTGTGCAGTCTGGGGAGATGTGAAATTCTAGGATTTAGAATTTAAATGCTTGCTGGGCAAAGGTGAGGACTGAGTTCATATCCCTGGAAACCCACTGAAATGCCAGCTGGGTGTTGGTGGCTGCTTCTATCCCAGCCTCAGAAGGCAGAAACAGGGCATCCCCGGAGCAAGACTGCCCAGGAGCTAGAGAGATGGCTCAGCGGTTAAGAGCACACACTTCTCTTCCAGAGGACCTGAGTGGTCCCCACCACTCATGTTGGGTGGCTCACGACCTCCTGTAATTCCAGATCTGGGGAGCCTGACACCCTCTTCTGGACTCCATGGTCAGCTACATGCTCATATGCACTCAGGCTCACCCACACGCATAAACATAGTTTAAAAAAGATTAGTCATCTGTGACAGCTATGACAGGTTTGCCTGAGTGACTCTGCTTCGATGAATGAGTAAGGTGGATGAGCCATAGAAGGCGCTTCATGACATCAACACAGTGCATGCACACTCACATCCATGTGTGTGCACACGCACACATACACACACCACCACCACCACCACCACCACTACCACAACACAACACATAAAAAAAAACATGGAACAAATAAATGGGAAAAGAATGAGGAGAGATCCATGATTCAGGGGGTCTGGTGAGGAAATGGAAGAGGCCACCAGGCTTTCGTGGTGGTGAAGGTGGCTGAGGACCGACCACACCAAAGGAGCCAGAGCCCATCAGAAGATGATGGCGCAATGCAGCAAGCCTCGTGTCCTCACTACAGAGAACTCTGGGGTGGCATCCCAACCACGAAGGATGGTATTCTCTCAAGCCATCCGTCAAAATAAATCCTGCTTCCCTTAGGTGTCTGTCCGGTATTTTGTCATAGTGATGAGCAAAGACATTAATGCACCATAGGACTTTCAGATGCACAGCATCCCTAGAGAATGTGTGGGGATACAGGAGCTGGAAATTCAGAGATGGGGGATGATGGTTTTAATCTAAGGGAAAACTATGTCTACGCAGTGATTCAAATCATCACAGAAGCAAAGTGACTTTTGCCCAAGCCCAAGATCCCACAGTATAGCTCTGCTTGTCCCTGGACCAGTACTGGATCTACACCCCAACACATGTATGTGACATATATGTGCATGACGTATTTTTACCAAAGGTTTTAGCCACCACCCCATCTGTGAAGCCAACTCACTCCAGGAAACTCATAAAGCCCAGACAAGAAACCACTGCACAGGTGACGTGGAAATCTTTTGTGTCTGTGGACCTCCAAACTCAAGAACATTTCAGAAAAGACATCTTTTTTTCTGTTTTTAGAACATATTGTGTTTTTGATCCTTACTGGCTGTGGTGACATGGAGAAATATGGCATTCCTGTGGGGTTTCACATCTTTTTGAGTCTTTCAGTAGAATATAAGTTCCAAAAGACAGAATTCCACAGTGAAAATCCATGCTCCTGCTCCTAGGCACCAGTGAAGTACCAGACAACTAAAGAGATGCAGCCTCTGTGAAAGTATTTTAATAAATACTTGCTCAAAAAAAAAATCTAGACCTCATTAACATGTGTTTAATTATTCAAAATGAATGAGGTGATTATTTGGTTAAGTGGCCTTGAGCTGTATCAACAAGAATATATTTTTAATTTAAAATTTTATTTTTTTTAGCTATGAGTGAGGCTCTGTGTGTTGAATATGCACACACAGGTGCAGCGCCCATGGAGGCTGGAGGCATCTGACTCCTCTGGAGCTGCAGTTACGGGTGATTGTGAGCCACCAGGATGAATTCTGGGAAATGAACCTGGGTCCTTTTGTGAGAACATGCTCTCAGTCATTGAGACATTTCTCTAGTCTCCTATTGGTTTTTTTTTTTAAGTGTTACATTTACTTATTTTTTTATTCTGTGACTGTGTGTATGCACCCACCACATGTGGGAGTCAGAAGTGCTATAGGCTTATAATCTCAACTACTCAGGAGACTGAGGCAGGTGGGTTCCAAGTTCAAGGTCCACCTGGTGAGGTCAAGGGCAACATAGTGAGATCAAGGTGAGTGTGGACGGTGTTGTTACACTAGAAGCCACAGAAATAGTCAAGTCTGATGAAGACATTTTGAAGTACTTCCCGGCCCACTCTTAGCTCCTTGGTTTGCACCCATTATGATCTAAGATTTACTGTTTAATTTCCTTTTTCTCTTTCTTTTTCATTTTCTTCTCTCTGTCCATTGCTAACAATGGCTATGCTTTATTGTAAATTTTAAAAATTAAAAATTTCACTGAATGTGAACATGCATCCTAGTTAGCTTTAATGGTATCTTTTTTCATTTCTGATTTCTTTTTTTAATTATTATTATTTTTCTTTTTTACATATATATTTATATTATTACACATGTATACAAAAACTACATAGAGCAAGAAGAACCAAAAAGCAACCAGGGCCAAAACACTTTGAATGCAACACTTAATGGTACTGTGACACAGCCTAGACTCACCTGAGAAAGGAGTCTCAGTTGAGGGACTGCATAGATCAGATTAGCCTGTGGACATGTGTGTGAGGAGCTGTAGTGCTTATTAATTGACACAGGAGTGCCCAACCCACTGTGAGCAGCAGCATCCCCTAGGCAGGTGGTTTGGGGCTGTATAAGAAAACCAGCTAGCAAAGCATGCATCAGAGTACACACCAGAGAGCGGGACAGCAAGTAGAAATTTCTCTGTGGTTTCTGCCTCCACATTTCTGCCTTGAGTTTCTGCCATGACTTCCTTTAGTGATGGACTCTGACCCGGAAGTGTAAGACAAATAAACTCTATCTCCCTTAAATTGCTTTTAGTCAGAGTGCTTTATCTTAGTAACAAAATGGAACTAGAATGAGGTGACAAGGAGACTACAATACTTGGACCCTCTGGCAGTGGTAAGACGGTAAGATGTAGCCGGGCGTGGTGGCGCACGCCTTTAGTCCCAGCACTCGGGAGGCAGAGGCAGGCGGATTGCTGTGAGTTCGAGGCCAACCTGGTCTACAAAGCGAGTCCAGGACAGCCAAGGCTACACAGAGAGACCCTGTCTCGAAAAACCAAAAAAAAAAAAAAAAAAAAAAAAAAAGATGGTAAGATGTGCCTCTTCCCAGCCAAATCTTCATCTGAAGAGTAGATGTCATTCATGGCTGTACACTCCCTGGGCTCTTTGGGGGGGACATTGCTAAGTCATATTTCTGGAATTGCCTGTGTTCATCCGAGATGGTCCTCACTCTTGAGTACAGTAAAAAGCAGATAGTCATCTTCAGAGGAAACCCTTGAAGCAAAAAACACACATACTGCGAAGGATGCTGAGCAACGGCGGCATATGCCTAAAATCCCAGTGCTCAGGAGGCTGAAGCGCAGGGGTCTTGAGGTGGTACTCTCCATTTGTGTAGATGTCTCTTTGCATGTCTAAACTCATGTGTGTACATGTGTGTTTTATGTATGTAGTTATATGGGTGCATGCCCGTACACTACATGTTTATTTAGACACACCAGTTCTTCCAGTGCGGTGCAATGGGCCTTGCAACTGAGACATGTCTAGGTACTGTACGGATCCTGGAGAGATGCACCTGGGTATAGGTTAGCAGAGAGAAACAACCATGGCTGTGTGGCCCAGCTTGAAACGTAGGGTTCTTTAGGCACATGTGCTCATGCAGATGCACACATAAAGGTTCAAAGTTAACATCGAGTGTCTTCCTTAGTCACTCTCCACTGCATCTTTTGAGACAAGGCCCCTCACTGAGTCTGGAGCTCAGTGATTTGGCTAGACTCACTCAACAGAAAATTCTGGGGCTCCTTCTTGCCCCAGCCACTGCAGTCCTACAATTACAGGCATGGACCACCATGTCCGGATTTTTTTATACTGGTGAGTGATGGGGATAAAGCGCACATCTTCCTGCTTGCACTGCAGGCACTTTAGGTGCTGAGCTATCTCCCAGGCCTCTTATAACA
This sequence comes from Acomys minous, assembly GCF_964271855.1. NCBI lineage: Eukaryota > Metazoa > Chordata > Mammalia > Rodentia > Muridae > Acomys > Acomys minous. The sequence goes on from NC_140498.1 coordinate 76,319,770, forward strand.
ATATCTATAGCAAATCCCAAATTTCATTAACTATATTATCATCCCCTTGTACACAGTTCTAATAACCCATGTTTCTAGCTATTTCTTCTCTCATGGTTCCTCTCTGCTGACCAACACCTAACTGTGCCTCTCTAATATCACTATATAGCACCTGTACTTTCCCGAATAGCAAGGCCTACCTCACGGCACTGGAACAACCAGCCTTTGCTTTCCTAGACTGTGTGTTTCTCCTTACTAGGAGCTTTACAGCAGACTTGATCGTCTATATATGATAAACACATGAGAAACATGTGTGCATTAGATGGTGTTTAGAAGGGCGAGTCCTTGAATTGGACTGTTTGAATTCTAATCTTATCGCTAGCCCTGGACGGCATCTGTGATTCTGGGTGAGACACGTGTGTGCACGTGTGCGTGTGCACATGTGTACCTATATACGGTTGTTCATTTGGATATGGAGGCCAGAAGATAACCAGATACTTCAGCTATCATACAACCTGCCACCCCACCCCCCTTTTTAAAGTGGATAGCTCTCTCACTGCCCTAGACTCACCAAGAACACTGTGCAAACTGACCAGCAAGCCCCGGGTGGGCTCCAGCTGTCAATGAGTTCTCCATGCTGGGAATGTGAATTTGCACCTTTACACTGGGGTGGTTTTGTTGTTGTTGCTGTTTGTTTGTTTTTAACACTGATTCTGGGGATCAAACTCATATCCTTGTGGTTACAAGGTAAGGTCTTTAACAACTGAGCCATCTTTACAACATACTTTGTATCATTAGTCTTAATATTCTTCCATCTGCAAAGGAGGGGGAAAGAGAGAGAGAGAGAGAGAGAGAGAGAGAGAGAGAGAGAGAGAGAGAGAGAGAGAGAAGGAAAGGCCTTGTCTTGGTTGTGTTAGGAAAAAATTAAACACAGTATGCAAAGTGGCCAGTGTAATTGTTGGGATCTCGCATGTGCTCAATAAACACACGCTATTATTGTCATTCATTATCATGGGGCCAGGAAAAGATATCATTTTGACATTTTAATTTTGTTGTTGTTATTGTTATTATTATTATTATTATCATTACTGTTTGTTGAAAACAAATGAAATGTTGAAAGGGGCATTCTGAGTATCGTTTGTTAACAAGCTATGACCTTGTGCTAATTCTCAGCCCCTGTGAGTCTCAATGCTCCTGCTTATTCTTGAGGAACAATGACACCAAGTTTAAAGGTCTTCGCAAGAGTGAAACAGGATGTGCATTTGAAATCAGTGTATGGGGGCTGGAGAGATGATGGTCCAGAAGTTAGGAGCACTTGCTACTCTTCCAGAGGACTGAAGTTCAGTTCCCAGCACCTGCATCAGGCACCTGCATCTGGCACCTGCATCTGGCACCTGCATCAGGCACCTGCATCACAACTCCCTATAACTCTAGTTCCAGCAAATCAGATGTCTGGTTGTGGCCTATAAGGGACTATCACATGTACACACACACACACACACACACATACACACACACACACACACACACACACACACACACGTGCGCACACGAGTAAATAATACGACAAATATTAAATAAATAAAATCAAGGTCTTGAATATAGTAGCTATTCAATGATTCCTCAAACATCAATGGCTGATAGTAATTAATAACGTGTTAATAAAGTAGTAATTTATTGTGATAATTTGTAGCTATTCAGTAATTCATCAGTTCTCAATAACTGTTAATCATTTGTTAATAGAGTAGCAATTCGTTGTGATATTTATAACTAACTACTGTTAATGTTTGAGTGAGTGACCATTGTTTAACAGTGCTGGAGTTTGGAGCCAGGGTGTCATCATGCTGAGTAAGTACCCTACCACTGAGCTGCAACAGATCACGTATTAATTATCTATACCCAGCAATTAGACCCTTCTTCCACATCTCACAATATCATTCTTGGTGTTATAAGCCAGTTCAAGAAGCAACGACACTAACCAGAAGCAACTTAACGAAGGGTTTATTGAAGCTTGTTTGAAGGGATACAGTCCATCCAGATGGGGGCTTGTACAGGGAGAACCATGAGGCACCTGGTCACATCATTGCCACAGTCAGGAAGGAGACAGCACGCAGGAAGTTGAGTTCTCCTATCAAACCTGAAGCTCACTCATAGCGATTAGCTGCCTGCAGCCAGCCTCCACCTCCTAACAGTTCTGCCATCTTCTGAAACAGCGCCACCAACTGGGGAGCAAGTGTTCAAATACAGAAGCCTGAAGGGGGCGTTTCACCCTCAAACCACAATACTCCCTCACTCACCAGGCCTGAGAGCCAATATGCTGGTGGTGGCAAAAAAGACTTGGGATCTGAAACCCAGCATAGCAACTATACCTCTGGTAAATGGCAGATTGTGACTTGCTGTGCTGGACTTTCTAGCATTCTGCTTGTTCATTTGCCTGACTTCCTTTAAAAAAAACAAACAACAACAACAACAACAAAAAACCAGTAGACCAAATCCTCATACACAGGACTCTACTCAGTATCAGCATTCCCTACTCTCATTTTTCTTTGAAAGGATCTCTTTTAGTTATTCATTGACAACCTATTCAATGGTATACATCTTGATCACATCCATTCCCAGGGTGCCTCCCTCTTCCCCCTCGTCTCCCAACATGTCCCCACCCCCATTTTCATGTCCACTTGCTTTTTTCTTGTAACCCACTGAGTCCAACTAGTGCTGCCTATTGGAATTTTTTAATGATCTCATTGGCTTTGAGTTTGTGAGTGCAATGGCCATGCCATGTCCAGAAGACAACATTCTATGGCGCGCTCTTCCTCATCACCTAGCTCTTATGTTATTTCTGTCCCTTCTTCCTCAGTGTTTTCCTAGCTCTTAATATCCCCCTCTCTCTTCTCTCTCTCTCTCTCTCTCTCTCTCTCTCTCTCTCTCTCTCTGTGTGTGTGTGTGTGTGTGTGTGTAAATAATGTCCTATTTAGGGCTGAGCTCTCCACAGTTACTTATTCTCAGAATTGTGACTAGGGATGAATCTCTGTCTTAACTGCTGCCTACTGCAGAGAAGCTTCTCCGAGCAAATGTGACAGCAAGAGTAATCTATGCCTCCCTGGGATCTAAAGTCAGCCTCTAACATCCCATCCTTGTTGCTCAGTCTTGTTGCCCTGACTCTTTCCTGCTTGCTACAGCTGTGGGCACATCATTAAGGCCAATGTACACACCCCAGGCTCTAGATTCCTGTCCCACTCCATATCTTCCTGACCCCTCAAGAGCTGTTTTCTGTGAAAACTAAACAAAAGAACTTGAAAAATCTCTGGGAAGCAATCCATCAAAAAGAAATTCCTACAGAAGAATGCTCTGCAGCATTTAGAATGCTTCCCCATAAGGGCATTCCTCTGTCTAGTGAGCCTTACTAAGGCCCAGCAGCACAGCAGAGAAGTACACAAAGACTAAATAAACCAATAGGCATGGGCAAACTTCCTGGAATGCCAAAGCCCTCGTTCATTTACATATGCACTAAGCCAGCCCAATCCAGAGAGCCTTCTGCAGCTGAGACATTTCAAAGTGCACTTCAACCAACAGCTTTCTGAGCGGATCTGAGGGCTGTTGCACAGGAGGGAATTCATGCCTGGCATGGAAAACCTGGTCAAAAGCCTATGGTGGCAGGGGCAGGGTGGGGTGGGGGGTCCTGAAGCTCTTCAGGGGACCTACTATCCTTGTTTTGCTAAGTGGACATTCTGTCAACCCTGCCTTATCCATATTGATGTTTATTTCCATAAATGAGTGCTGCTCCTAGGCTCGGTCAGAGAAGCTTCTGTTTGCTGTGGATGACGATTAAAGCAAAGCCTCTCAACTGGCCAAAGTGCTGAGAGGAAATGGCTGTGAGAGCTCAGTCCTAAATGGGGCATCTGTCTCCACCACCCCTCCATCTCATTGTGGAGGAGGGGAGAAGAGAGGAGGAAAGAATGTGAGAACTGGCAAACGAGGAAGAGTGGTGTGAAATGTATCATCTAGAGATAACATGGCTGAACACATGACCCCGTGACCCCATGACCCCATGACCCCGTGACCCCATGAACCCACAGGAGCAATGGCTCCCTGCGTAAGACCTGTACAAGGCTGAACCTGTCAGTAGGGGAAGGGCTCAGGAGACTCATCCCTCTCTGAGGAGCTGTAAGTAGCAATGATTGTTAAAGAGAGGAGATCCCTCAGTGATGTGGCCAGTGGTAAGTTACTCATGCTCCATATTCCAGTATATGTGGAATAACACAGTATTCCACTTGTGTTAATGCAAGCAACTGTTTAAAAATGCAGAAGGAAACATGCACAAGACAGTTGAATGAAGGCTAACGGGAAGAAAAGGTGCTCAGTAGAAGTCAGAGGGGATAAAAGAGAATAATGGGGCATATGTTCAAAATACATTATATATAGTTAGGATAATTTTTTTAAAAATATACTTCAATCCACACAGAGAGATTAGGCTTTTAGGGAAACAATTGAGTCAATAGGATTTCTAAGAGGTCAAAGGATATTCTTTCAAAAGACCAGAGGGAGGCCAGGTGTAGTAGTACACTCCTTTAATCCCAGAACTTGGGAGGCAGAGGCAAGTAAGATTTCTATGAGTTTTAGGCCAACCTAATCTATAAGAGAATGCAAGGCCAGCAAGGTCCACATAGATTTTGTCTTTAAATTTCAAGAAAGACCAGAGGGAATGATTAGACTTCACTGAGTAAGGAAAATGTTGGGACCCTGAAGTGCCGACCAATGACACACAGTCATGATCTCCAGCAGGATAAACCACACTGAGACACTGTAGGAAACCAAGCTGCACCCACAACTGGGAACACAGTTTGTTACTAAAATTATGAAATTCAGTTTATCTTCCATATTCAGTACACAGGTCCTATCAAGTTGTCCCATTAATAAGTCTTTTTCCCCCCTTTGATGTTTTCTTTTTCTTTAATTCTGGGGATCCAACCTAAAGCTTCATGAATGGCAAATTCCTGTTCTAACTCTAAGACACTTCATCAACCCTCTTTGTAATATCTGTTTTGAAATCCTGTCTCACCAAGTTGTCCTGCCTGGCCTTGAACTCACTGTGTTGCTTAGCTAGGACTTGAACTTGTGGTCCTCTGACCTCAGCCTCCTGAATAGCTGGGTTGACAGGCCTCTGACACCGTGGCTGACTTTGAGATTTTAAAATATGAGACTGTAGAATAGTGAAGACAGGTGTTACAGTTTGAGTCCAAACGATTCCCCACAAGCTCGTGTGCTAATCACTATTTCCTCAGATTGGAGCACTACTTTGGACTCTACGGAGCATTTAGGAGGTGGATCCTATCTGGAGGATAAAGGTCACTAGGGGAAGGATAGTGGAACGTGAGATCTTTGGTTCCTACCATGATTTCCAGTTCCTGATCTTCCATGGGTGAACAGTCTCCACCATAGTCTCCTACTGCCACGATGTGAGCTGCATCATGGTACCACCCCCTCCATAATGAACTGAAACCCTCTGAAACAGTGAGTCTAAAGGGATGTTCCCCCACCCCTCGTGTGCTTTGTTAGATATTTTAGTCTCAGGATGTGATGGTTAGTCTTGTGTGTCAACTTGACTACGTCTGAAACTAAACAAACAATGAAAGGCACAGTTGTGAAAGTTTTTTTTTTCTTAATTTGAAGTAGAAAGGCTCATTTCTAATCCAGATCTTTGAGGCAGCAGGAGACGACGCACATTTAATTCAGGTAATTTGAGCTGGGCAGACATGCCTTCCATCCAGATCCTTCATCCAGGTCTATTACAGGCCACACCTCCTGCTAGAAGCCTACATAAGGACACGGAACAAGAAAGTTTTTGCTCTTTGCCTGCTTGCCCTCCCCTCGCTAGCAAGTCCGTTTCTTCGCTGCCATCAGAGCCCTTTTCCTTGGTATTCCAATGTATACAGAGCGTGAGCTGGAGCATCTAGCCTCCTAGACTGACCAACTAGTGGAATCTTGGGCTTTCCACTCGCAGCCTGCCGTCGTTGGATTCGCCGGACCATGATTCGTAAGTCATTCTAATTAATCCCACTTCTATACATCAAAAGATTTCTTCTTATAGGTTCTGTTACTTTATAGAACTCCAACTAATACACAGGAAGTAAAAAGTAACTAACACAGAGATTGTTGTTGCCTTTTTTTTTTTCTTTTTTTCAGAAAACTCAGTGACCACTCAGTGAGCCTGCCAACCATTCCTGGATATCACTAAAGTTCTTGATCGCTATGTCCATGGGAAGTTTTGAAAGATAACTGGATTAAAAAAAAAAAGTTTCTGTATCGTCTCAAACATGGCTCATCTAAAGTGACAGCGGTATCAATCGATTCTACAAATTCAAGAGTCAAAGGTAAGGGGTAGAGTGGAAGACAAGAGCAACACAAACAAATCTAGTAGATCTAGAAGAGAGGCTGTGGTGGGAAAACATAGGAAAAAGGAAGAAAACTATGTAATAGGAAACAACTGAATTTGAGGGCATATCTGCCTTTAAGAGAACTGCAAGGAATTTTATTCCCAGCTATCGTGTCTTCTCTTCAACTCCTGACATCATTTCTGAGTAGTTCTACCCATGCACACATGGCGTAAGTTTTTTTTTTTTTTCAGAACCTTTGGTCTTTGGCTGTGGAAGTCAGTGAGGTGAAGACAAGAGAGTTTAATGACTTTCTTATGTCGTTGAACATAGGCGAAACAGATATAATGATGATGCTGGGGGGGAAAAAAACATCAAGTACATTTCCATATCCCCAAAATTCCCAGTGAAGACTATTATATAAGGAGATGCATAATACACGCTAGGTTTTCTGTGAGGGAGTATGAATTTTCTGAATCAACAGCTGCAGCGTCATTAAAGAATATTTACTGAAAATGTACCGGGAGTCTTGCAGGTTTCCCAGGGGTCATCCTGAATCCTTCTCCCTCCCTTTTGCCTTTGTTGAGAATAAAACCAAAGGCTTTCTTTTAAATATTTTATTTTATTTTTTATTATTTATGACTTTTTTTTCATTTATTTACTGTGTGTTAGAATGTGGGCCCATGTGCATGTGTACTCATGCCATGGAATATTTGTGGAGATCAAAGAACAACTTTCAGGAGTTGGGTCTCTCTCTGTCAATCATGAGGGTCGTGGAAATCAAACTCAGACCATCAGTCTTGGTGACAAGCGCCTTTACCTGTTTGGTCAGCCTGCTGGCCCCAAGACTGTTTAAATTAAAGGCAGAATATAAATGAAATTTTCATGAACTATGTACACATTTATGCTGATTTCTTTTTTAATTAATTTATTTATTCACTTTACATTCTGACGTGGACACTGTTGTCTGCTTTCCTATTGCTTTTTTTTTAAGAGAATAAATTTTTTAAAAAAGAGAAAAGAAGAAGAAGAAACAAAGATAAGGAGAAGAGAAATAAGCAAATACATTAACACTATATTATTGTGTTATTGACCTACAGTTTTTCATGGGCTTCCTAAACTACAACCCCCACCTCTGGGCAATGTTTGCTACTGCCACATTTGTGGTTGGTTATATTCCTCAAAAAGGATGTCTCCACTTTCTAAAAACTGAACATAACAAGAACACATCAATAAGGCTGCAGTTATTTGCATAGGAAAAGGATTCCAAGCTCTGTGAAAGATCTGACTATAGGGTTGATTTCAACTTAGCAACTTCCTCCTGTTTGCCAAGTGTGATTCAATGTACATATACTTTCAGGGGAAAAAAATGAGGCGTAATGGATTTTTTTTTCAATATCTCTGTTGAATTAAAAGTTGGCAGAATGTATAAATTTGCTTCAAGATTCAAATCACCAATGCTACAGGGGTCATACATTAAATTAAAAGATGAGAAGGTGACTGGGGAATCGGTGCAATGGTAGAGTCCTTGCCTAGAATCCCCCAGTGAGGGGTTTAGGGCATGACTCACTGGTAGAGCACCTACCTAGAATCCCCCAGTGAGGGGGAGTTCTAGGCACGTATTCTATCACTATGCATCATGTCCACTCTCTGATTTGAGGATGCTCTATGATTGAGCCACAACCCAGCCCCTCACTGGGGGATTCTAGGCAGGTGCTCTACCACTGAGCCACACCTCAGCCCCTCACTGGGGGATTTTAGGCAGGTGCTCTACCACTGAGCCACACCCCCAGCCCCTCACTGGGGGATTCTAGGCAGGTACTCTACCACTGAGCCACACCCCCAGCCCCTCACTGGGGGATTCTAGGCAGGGACTCTACCACTGAGCCACACCCCAGCCCCTCACTGGGGGATTCTAGGCAGGTGCTCTACCACTGAGCCACACCCCTAGCCCCTCACTGGGGGATTCTAGGCAGGTGCTCTACCACTGAGACACACCCCCAGCCCCTCACTGGGGGATTCTAGGCAGGGGCTCTACCACTGTGCCACACCCCCAGCCCCTCACTGGGGGATTCTAGGCAGGGGCTCTACCACTGAGCACCTATATTCCCATTCTCTCAGTGGGGGATAGGGTACTATAGGCAAGTACTCTATAGCTGACTTATAGCCCTAGCTTTCTGTTTACTTTTAATTTTGAATGAATGTCTCACTAAGTTTCCTGGGCTCATCTGGTACTTGTTGTGTAGTATGGATTTACACAAACCTGCAAAAAAATCCTCCTCCCTCCGCCTGCCAAATCCTAGTATTACAGGTATGCCCCCACTGTGCCTAGCTTTCTCTCCCTGATAAGTCTTAAATGAAAAAACTCTTTATGTTGGTACCAGTCTGGAGAGAGAAACTGGAAGAAAAGCCTCCAGCTCCACTAGTAATTCAGATCAACTTTGGATTATCTATCATGAACTTCTGATCAAGACTTTAGATGCTGGATTCATTAATTTTAATGAAAAGCTTCTTAAGTTCTTGCTAACGAGCCCAGACATACTTCTGAACAGAAAAAAAAATCCTTGGGGAAAAAAAAAGGTAAATTAAGGCCAAATTGGGGGGAAAATCCTTTTGAAATCTCTGGTTTTCTCAAGTCACAATTTATAATCTACATTTCAAGGTCAATTGAACCACTTGATGGCCAATTTGGGGACAAGGAAAGAGCTACAACGAAGAATTATAAATGGACACCAGGGCTTCTGACACCAACCAGACCTTAACAGCCACAGTCCAGTGAATCTGTAATGATCTTGGGTCACTCTAAAAAGCTCAGGTCACAGGGAGCCCTCTGTGAACAGGGGCTGTTGATTTAACACCAGCCTGGTGACATCCATTCTGCTCGCTCTGTGGGCAGAATTTGAATGTGGACATGTGGTGCTAATGAGCTCTGGGGGTGGGTGAGGACGTGAAATATTTGTGGAAACTTGACCCTTCTCTATAGTCAAGGGCCCACTTTTCAATTCTAAAGCATCCATCCTTCTTAAGTAAGCAGTCTTTACAGGCTAATGGAGTAGGGTGCAGAGAGGCAGGTCTTGGGGGAGGGAGGGGGTGAACATTTGCATTTGTGGGAAAATGGCTCAGAGATAGGCTCATGGGTGGGATTGCCATTTGTAGAAATGGAGGTGGGAATTTTAGGAAAGATATCTGAAGAAAGTTCCCACAGAACTCATGAGCTGAAAATGGTCACAGTGCATCCTGGCTTGACTATGAGAGACCTTCCACCCCTGTTCCGGTAAGTCTTAATTGTCACCACAACCTGGACAAACCTGGGAAGAGTTGAGTGGGATTTAGGATCAGGTTGGCCTGTGGATATATCTGTAGGTTTTGTATTGATGTAGGAATAGAAATGTAGTAGTAGAAATGGGTAGTCCCATTTTCTAAACAGAGGGTCCCGAATAGTACGCAGAAGGCAAAAGCAAGCTGAAAGCAAGCAGGCAAAGGTGCATTTTTATGTCCACTCTTGGTCAGTGGATGTGATGTGGCCAGCTCCTTGGGTTCCTGCTTTGACTTCCCTGAAGTGACAAACTGGAACTTGGAATTTATAAGACAAAAATGTTCCCTCCAAGGAGTCTGACAGAGCTGTCCTCTGAGAAGCTCCACCCAACAGTGGTTCAAAACGGAGAGATGCTCATGGCCAAACATCGAGCGAAGTGTAGGAAGTCTTGTGGGAAAGTGAAGGGAAGGAGAAAAGGATCTGAAGGTGACAGGAGCTTCACAGGAAGACCAACAGAGCCAACTACCCATGGCCCAGAGGGGCTTGTGGAGTCTGAAGCACCAACAAAGGACCCATGCATGGACTGGATTTAGGATCCCAAATAGATATAGCCAATGGGCAGCTCAGGCTTCATGTGGGTCCTCTAGTAAGGGGAGCAGAGGCTGTCCCTGATGTGGACTCTGTTGCCTGCTTTTTAACCACTTCCTCCTGGCAGGACTGTCTTGCCAGGCCAAAGGGGAAAAGGACACACTCAGTCCTAAATGAGACTTGATGATGAGCTGGGGTGGGTGGGTAGGGGGTTCACCTTTTCTGAGGACTATTGGAGGTGGGGAAGAGGAAAAGTGGGGAGGAGGACTGGACGGAGAGGAAGGAGGGGAACTACAACCAGGAAGTAAAGTGAATAAATAAGTTAATAATAATAAAAAATATGTCATCCTCTCCTGTGTTGCTTTTTTTTCTTAGTTGGGGTTTCTATTGCTCTGAAGAGACACCACGACCAAGGCAGCTATTATCAAGAAAACATTTAATTGGGGCTGGCTCACAGTTTCAGAGATTTAGTTCATTATCATCACAGCGGCGGGAGGCATGGCGGCACACAGGCAGACATGGCGCTGGAGAAGGGGCTGACAGTTATAGGTCTTCATCCATAGGCAACAGAAGGAGGCCACACCACTGGACATAGCTTGAGCATAAGAGACCTCAAAGCCCGCCTCCACAGTGACATCCCCCAACAAGGCCACACCTCCTAATAGTGCCACTCCCCGTGGCCAAGCATTCAATCACAGGAGCCTATAAGGGCCGTCTGTTCTTATTCGGACCATCACACTTTTGCTCAGGGTGTGTTTGTGATAGCCACAGAAATGAAACTGGATAAATGAGCAAAAGACTTTGATCTTTGAACGCCTGATGCCCTGAAGGCATTCTGTTCTTGGGGAGTTGTGAAACCTTTGAAACACAGGGCGGTGTTGAGAAAATTGGAACACTAGTCTCTTTGACGATTAGACTTCTGCCAGAATCCTGCCTAGAGAATGTGACTTTTCCTCCCACCAAGGTGCGAAGAGGGAGCTGACGCACTGCCACTGTGCCTCCCTGTCGTGATGGGTACCTCCACATTGAGCCCATATAAATCCCTCTTCCTTTAGGTTGCATCTGCCAGGCATTTTCTCCAAGCAGTAAGAAGAGAAACTAACATGTGTCCATCTGAACATCAGTTAATCTCACACGTGATGGTTAAGGGAAACCATAGCTTTTCTGAGTATAGATATTTACCTGGCTATCCAAATATGAGTTTACTTGGCTAATCCTAGAGTGCTGAGCCAGAAGTCAGCTTGCCTTTTTAAAAATTTACCTTGTGACTGTATCACCATTGTATGCTGTCGTAGCTACAGATCCCTAAATGTTTGACAACTCCAGTAGACGAGGCTGAATTAATCTGGGGACATAGTCCCTAAATTCCATTTGTAATCACTCAAGGTTAAGTGTCATTTTAATTATTTGTCTTGTTACAGTTACAGGAAGCCATAAAGGAAAAAAGGATAAGGTGGCCGGTCACATGGCATGTGTAGTCAGGGAGCAGAGTGGACAGGAAGTGGGCGAGGCTGCAAAACTGCAAGGCCTACCCAAAGGAACCCACTTCCTCCAGCAAGATCCTGACTTCTAAAGGCCTTGAAATCATCTCAAAACAGCGCCACCAGCTGGGGAGGAAGTTTCAAATCCACAAGCTTGTGGGAGACATCTCACATTCAGACAGCAACGTGAGGCTGTTGGAGATTTGGTGTTGGGCTAGGGAGATTGCTCAGTGGGTAAAATCCTTGCCATATTAACACAGAAATATGAGTCCAGATTCCCAGAATCCAAGTGAAGCTGGATCTGTCATCCAAAGCTCTCCTACAAGGACGTGGGGGGCAGAGACTAGAGAACCCTAAAAAAGCTCACAAATTAGCCCGTCTGTTGGCCATCGACACGAGAGGCTGTGGCAAACAAGGTGGAAGTTGAGGGCCAACCCTGGAGGTTTGCCTCTGACCTCCACAAAGATGTAAAGAAGTCCAAATTTAGCCAGGCCCAGTGATGTATGCCTGTAATTTTAGCACTTGGGAGGCAGATCTCTGTGAGCTCAAGGCCAGCTGGTCTATAAAGTGAGTCCAGGACGGCCAGGGCTACACAGAGAAATACTGTTTCAACAAACAAACAAACAAACAAACAAGGTTCAATCTTGTCACTGGTTAGATGGAAAGGGAAAACAGTTGTGGAAGGCACATTCATCTTTTAAGGTAGGCTGGTCAATTTCTTGTAAAGAGAACAGAATGTCCATGCATGAAAAACAACCTACCTGACATGTGACAGAACGGAGGTCCTTAACCACAGTCCAATGTCCACCCCTATGTTAATTCAAAGTTTTGGTTCCTTTTGTCCTTCTTCTTTAAGTGTTACTGGTGTGTGTGTGTATGTGTGTGTGTGTGTGTGTGTGTGTGCGTGCGCGCGCGCGTTCCTGTGTGTAAGTGAAGTCACGCACAAGCCACAGTATACACATGAATGTCAGTTGTTTAATACATAGTCTGTTTGGTAGCCTGCCTGATATCCTTTCTCTGAGTGCCACCAGGCCTCCCCATCCAGGGGATGTGGTCAAATATGGGGCACCAGAGTTCATGTGAAAGTCAGATTGATACCCTATGAGCATATACAGGGGGAGGTGGTCCCCCTCAGTCACAGTCATAGGGGAAGGGAGTGAGGGGAAAATGGGAGGAAGGGAGGAATGGGAGGATACAAGGGATGGGATAACAATTGAGATGTAATATGAATAAATTAATAAAATACATTAAAAAATAAAATAAATTTTAAAAAGAAAATTTTTTTAAAAAAATACATAGTCTCTCGTATTACTCACTGCTTCGTACCCCAGACTTGCTGGCCTCCAGGGATTCTCCTGTCTCCACCTCCCATATCCCAGTAGGAAGTCTAGTATTACAGATGTGTGCATCCAGCTGTTATATTGTATCTGGGCATCTGAATGCAGGGAGGGTTTCATGGTTATGTGGAAAGCGTTTTACCCACTTGGTTACATCTCCAGACCTGGGTTTCCTTCCTCTTAGACTACGTCTGTCTTGCTGAAACACCCAGTCCCGTGAAATGTCACATAGTCTACCCTTGACTCCAGAGCCAAGCCTGAGCATTGTACTAAATCCTGCAGCTCCGTCCCACACTTCACAGAGGCGCATGTTCAGCCACATGCTCACACTTGTCCCTAATACATTGTGACACCCTATTACTACAGTGCCTTTATGAGCTTCAAGGGAAATTACATTTTAAATTATAGCATACAAGTATAATGGAAAATCTAATTGTAGCGATGACAGTTTATTTATCAATCATTTATCATTTTGATTTATAGGGTGCCCAGCTTGATTTAAAAAGAGCTAATGTTTAAAAATCCCCAGGCACCCACAGGACTAAATATATACAGAAATCAACAAAGTGAATTACTCATTTTTGTCTGTGTGTGTGTGTGTGTTTTTTTTTCCCCCTGGGTCCCTTTGATCACCTTTGTCATACCCAAGGCTGAATCTGGACGACACAACCAGGTTGATCCAAGGGATTTCCAATACAGCATCTGAGGACCTTAGATATCAAATTTATTTCATATAAAACGCAGCAGCTTGAAAGTGTCAGTCTTCACACAGGACTCAAGTGGAACCATTTAAATATTTCCACATCCAAACTTCACAGAGATGCAGACTTTGGGGCTCAAAAATCACTTCCACAAAGATCTGGTGTCAGCCCCTCCAGCTTCCACTAAATACTTAATGAGTGTGTCTTGTGTAAGGAAAAGGCATGTGGGTGCGTGCGGGTATACATGTACATATGCTGCAGTCATGCCTGTGGAGACTAGAGGTCAACACTGGTGTCTTCCTCGATTACTCGCCACCTTATTTTAGTTGCTGTCCTTTGAGACAAGTTGTTTCACTGAACTTGGAGTTCACCAGCTCAATTACCCTAGCTGACCAGCACACCCCAGGGACCGTTCTATCTCCATTGCCTAAGTGCTAGGGTTACTGAGACATACCACTGTGTATGGCTGTTTGATGGGGATCCAGACTCAGGTTCCCATCTGTAATGGCAAGCACTTTATTGTCTTAGCCATCTTCCTAGTCCCTAAGTCATGTGGCTTGAACCTGCTCCCCTACAGAGTCACCCTACTGAGCTCAGTTAGCCCACTTCATTGTACAGCTGGGCTAAGTTTCTGGGCTGCTGGTGTATCTCCATCACTGCATGTGGCCCACCAGATCCTAGCTTTTCTGTAGATGTGTCTGTCAACTCTCCATCTCCAGTCACCCCAGTCAGGTCAATCCCAAAGCTGCAACAGGCTGTAACAGTTTGTGACCTGGAAGCATAAGGCAAGAGACTTTCCTCCTGACTGTTTTTGCTTATGGTACTTGTCATAGCAACAGAAAAAAAACTTAGGATATTTAACCAGGCAGCAAAATAAAAAGGAGCGGAGGACCAAATATGTGCAGCAATATAAATGAGATTTTAAACATAGTACTAAGTAACAGGCCATGTGTGAGCAGGATGATGCACACCTGTAATCTTAATGCTTGAGAGGTAGGGATGGGAGGACAAGAAGTTCTAGGTAGACTGTACAGTAAGTTTTCTATTCCTAAAAATTGCCACAACACTGCCTAACTAACCCAGCGAACTCAGTAGGGGTCAGCCAGTGTGTAGTGCAATGCAATACCATAATAAGTAGAACCCATGTCTGTGAACAGGGAAACAGGAAGATCCTGCAAATGGTGGGTTAGCCAGTTGGTGGTGGTGCACACCTTCAAACCTCCAGTCCCAGCACTCTGGAGGCAGAGGCAGGTAGATCTCTGAGTTCAAGGCCAGCCTAGTTTACAGAGTGAGTTCCAGGGTAGCCAGGGCTACACAGAGAAACCCTGTCTAAAGTAAAATAAACTGACCCAACCTCCGATCCCAGCACCCACATCAGGTAGATAACAGCTACCTGTAACTCTACCTCCGGGGGATCCCTCACTCTCTTCTGCCTTCCACAGGCACCTGAACGCATATGACATACAGTTAGACAGACACACGCTGATGCACATAAATAAAAATGTTTTTAAAATAAATCTTAACGATAGTGGTAGATAACAAGTACATACTTGGTTTCTAGTGAGAAAACAGACTGAACCAGTGAATTTGGAAGTAAAAGCTCCTGAAAAGCGAATCCAGGAGTTGGAGAGATGGCTCTGATGTTAAGAGCACATGCTGCTTTTACAGAGGACCTGAGTTCTATTCCAAGCACCCACATCAGGCAGCCATAATCAGTTGCAATTGCAGTTCTGTGGGATCTGATTCCCTCTCCTGGCACTGCATTTATGTACTCAAACAACACCCCCCACCTTACACACACACATAATTAAAATATTTTTAAAGGAAGCAAATTTAATATGACTTACAAAACAGTATCTGGAATAATATGGGAGAATGGAAGTGGCATTAGTTACAGTGTAAAGACATTACTGAGGGGTGATAACTGAGCTAAGAAACACATGATACTAAAAAGGACTCCAGGTGATGGAAGACATACTGCTGAGTGTTGGGCATAGGTATCCTTTCAAGGCAGACGGCTTCGATCTCTTGGTGGTGTCTTTGCTCTGTCAACTTGACACAGCCTACAATCATCTGAGAATGGAGTCCCAGTTGAGGAATTGCCTAAATCAGATTGCTCTGTGACCGTGTCTTTGGAGCTTAGGGTTAGGGTCTGATTAGTAACTGATACAGGAGGACCCAGCCCACTGCGGGTGTCAGCATTCCCTACACAGCCTGATCCTGGGCTATCTAACAAAGTGAGCTAAGCAGGAACCAGCAAGCAGTATCCCTCCATGGTTTCTACTTCAGGTTCCTGCCTCAGAGTCCTTTCTTACTTCAGTGATGTGGGATTGACAGCCAGATAACCCCTTCTCTTCCCTAGGCTGCTTTGGGTCACAGTGTTGTCACAACACACTGTTCTCCCTTGCTCAGGCACACAGACATTCCAATGTCCCTGTAGGCCTGGGCAGTGGGAATAGTTCAGGGAGCTTATCCACCGAAATCCCCATCCAAAGAACTTGGCCAGTTTCATCCATGCAAGTTTGGGCACTTACTTGTCCTAGAGTTTCACTCTGAGCACCTACCACCACTCCCGCCACCACTCAGAAGCAACCATTCTATAACACAGTCAAGTGGTGCTGAATGACAGGGTAAGTTAGGTGTGACGCACCCTTAGGGAATATTGTTGTCGTAGGACATCACCAAATGCATTTACGCAAACCAAAATGCAGGCACGTGGAATCTTGAGGCGATAAAGACCATGGATATAAGAGCAATCAAGACACAACATGGATTAAAAAAAAAAAAACCACATGAGGTAACTGGAACACTGTTTTATAATGAACTCCTTTCTTAGTGAGTACAAGGAATACACACTCAAATAATGACTGGAAGTGTCACATGGTCAGATTTGGTGCACAGGCCTGTAAGTCCAGATATGTGAGAAGCTGGGGTGGGGGGGGGGGCGGGGGGGGATCCCACGTTCAAGGACAACCCGAGTCATGGAGTGAGATTAAGTCCAGCTGATCAACTTAGTGGGACACTATCTCAAAATTAAGAATAAGCGGGGGGTCAGGGGGTGGGGAGAGGGATAAAGTGGTAGCTCAGAGGTAGAACACTTCTCTAGAACTTTCCAGTGAGGGGCTGGGCATGTGGCTCAGTAGAGGATGCTCCAGACTGTAGCTGTAGCACTACAAAAGGGATAAAGAAAAAGAAAGTGGGGAATGATGAAAGGGCGGGAAGGAGAAAGGGAGGGACAAGAGGCTGAGGGAGGGAGAAAGGGAAGGAGGGGAGGGGAAAACAAGTGAGGAAGGATCCCAAACAAGCATAGTAAAGTAAACTATAAAACAAAATATAGTAAACAATAAAACAGCAAGATCATCACTGATTGTCACAATCAAATATTACTTATTGTGTGTAACTGGCCCACTGAGTTCAGAATGGGTACTGCAGTTGGTTATCTCAGACAGTTCCACCAACACGCCACTCCAGTCATGCACTGAGCTACAGCGTCCTGCCAAGCTATCATGTTAAGGAGTAATGGAGTCTGTGCTCTCTGTTAAAGTGTTACTTGTCCACCCCATCATAAATGGACTGAGTCACTGCTGGACAAACCATGGACCAGCACTTGTGAAAATTCTCTCCAGAGGATCTTTAGCATTCCTCTTATGGTCTCTTATTAATAGCCCTCTCCTGTCATATACTGGAACTCCCAGAGCTAAAAATCTGAGTAACACATTACACTTGGAAACTTCCATTTTCTTTCCTTCCTTTTTTCCTTCCTTCCCTCCTTCCTTCCCTCCCTCTACTCTACCTCCACTTCCCTCTGCCATTACAGAAGTCAGGGAACTAACCAGGGTGTGTAGCGAATTCAGAGGTGTGCTCTTCTTTCTGGAAGGTAAAGGGATGGAAGATAATAGCAGGAGTAAGAGCCAAAGAGCCAGGTGTCATTAGGAGATAATTGACTACGGAGAAATGGCCACTACCCCTCAGGTGAAGCACAGGGCATTTTTCCATATCAATAAAGTCAATTATCAGAAGATGTCCGGTTCCTTGGTACTGCTATTAACCTGCATTGCTCTTATTAACCTTTCTGATGAAGACTCTTTCAAAAATAATTATATTAAAGTACAATCCTCTGTGAGCTTCCAGGGTGTGACTGTTCCGTTCCAGTACTTCTGTCGCATGAGATAATGAACACCTGATTGTCTGGCTACCACATGGAGGTTTTTAATCAAGGCTCATTTTCCTGGCTTTACTGCTAGTCTGGGGACAGTCTTCTGACTAACAGGAAGCTCAAGGACACTCCAACATGAAGGAATTAAAGGGAAGACAGAAAACTGGGGAATGGGCTAGCCTAGAAGATGTCCAGTCTCCTAAACAAGAAGCATGTTTAGAATTGTCAACTTCAGGAGTTCTAGAATCAGGCAGGAGAAAAGTGTTCTGGGCCTGTATGTGAGGAAATGTCTACGTTGGGCTAATTGAGGTAGAAATATCCATCCTAAATGCAAGCATCATCATTCCATTCCATGGGGGGGCTGGGGTCTTAGCCTGAGTAGAAAGGAGAACGTGAGGTGAGTGCCAGCATTCATCTCTCTCTGCTTCCTGACTATGGATACAGTGTGACCAGCTGCCTCATGCTCCTGCCACCATGATGGATTGCATCCTTGAACTGTGAGCCAAACAAACCCTCCCTTCCTTAAATTACTTTCATCAAGTATTTTGTCACCGCCGAGGGAAAGTAACTGAACAGAGGAACTCTAAGCCGTATTACGGGAGCAAAGAGACACATGTGTGCCCCTACCTTGGAGGTCAGAGATTAAAATCATGTTCTCTTGAGGAACTGGAGTTTTCCCATCTTATGAGAGAAGGAGAAGGCTGAAGCCAGAGAATGAATTTCACAAGGGTCTGCAAACTTGGTACCAATGAATGATGGACGACCACATCAATGATGGTGTTGTCAGCAGTGGACCATACCTTCAATGGGACTGCTTCACCTATGCACACCTCTTGACCCCTACCACAGTTCTTCCTCTGTTTCAATTTAAAGCTCACATCAGTGCCCTGGATCGAGGGCACTGAACCCTTTTACTGTTTCCTCTCTCCAAGGTGGTCACACTGACTAAATCTCCTTCCTCCACTTGTCACCACTGTGAATCATCTCTTTAGTGGGTGTGTTAGGACAGGTGGCAGGGCCTAGACTGTTGGTAAAACAGAGATGAGACAGAATGTGGCAGGCCAGAGGGCCCTGTGCAAAGCCCTGCCCCATAATTAATTTTTGAGGAAAACAAACTGACAAAGAGGAAGGCTGGAACCGCCCCAGCTGAGGCCAACTGAATTGGTTTGTGCCATTTATCATCTGAAGTGACATATAGGTCATCACAACGGTAAAAACACACAACTGGGTGTGAGATTTGAGGTTCTAATGAGACATATTAGGCATAAAACTGCATGTAACAAAATTAATACATTGGAAAGTACAGACAAAATGGGTAAGCCAAGGAGCCCACACTAAGGTAACATTAAAATCCCCAAAGCTTTGTCTGTTTGGGTCATCTGAACTGCTAAAGTGTTTGCCTGCTCCAGCCACTTCTTTCCTTGAAAAGGCACTGTTTCTTTGGTTTTGCTTGCTAACAATATCCATGTGCCTGTCTAATTCTTTGTTCTGGCAGCTTTTTAAGCTGTTCTTTCCCTGTGTTAGAATCCAGGGGGGGGGTGGGGAAACATGATGCTGAGGCCACAAAACCTGCACCAGTCCTTCCCCTCATCAGACACTGACAGGCACCCTCCTAAGAGCGCTGTCTGTGACTCTGCCGCCAAGAGATTTCCAGGTGCCCAGCTTTCTCACCTGGGAAAGGAGCGGACAGGTTAATGGCCACACGTCAAGTCTGTATCTGTTACCTGCTTCCTGTTGGGGAAAAATAGAAATTCTGGTTGCCGGCTTGTTTTGTGAAACATCCCTTCCTTGGAAAAGGGACCCTGACCCTACCACACGGACCTGACTCCTCTTCAGAGATCCTACCATGCTGTCTGCCCACCCCTGGCATTAATTGCTCTTCGGATAAGATCCTTACCCTTAACTCTTCTTGTTGGTGTCCCTCGTGAACCTTAACCTGAAGCCCAGTATCAATGCGAAGCTGAAAGAATGGGGAGACTCTTCAACGCCTACATTGGGTGACAGTCCAAACTCTGAGCTGCATCCCTGCAATCATCCCAAATGAGGAGGATATGCTTATGCGTAAGCGTAGCGGGACTTTAATCCAACAACATGGCTACTCTAGCTTGAATACAGACACGCCCTCAGTACACACCTTTGGAAGTTAAATTAGTTTGTAGAAGGAAACAGCAAGGTTGGAGTTCGTTCTTGAGTTCAGGGCAGGAGAGCAGAGACGGTTTGGTTGAGTCAGTGAGTTGGGAGGCTGTGCAGTGGAGCTGTGTCTGTGGCAGTGCTGTTCATGGAATTCAGAGGCAGTTTTATTGGGAGAGCTTTACAGAGACAGGTTGAAGAGAGAATAAAATAGACACAGGTGAAAACAGAAGGAGCCAGAGAATGAGAAGGAGCCAGAAGGTTAGAACAGATTGGTAGAGTTGGTTTGAGGCCAAAGAGAGCAGTTCAGCCAGTAGCTGAGAGAAGCCAGCTTGAATCAGTCATCTAGGAGCAGAGTTTGAGCCAGAACAGCTGATTTGAACCAGCCAGTCAAGTTCAGAAAGAGCTAGAAAGGGTGAGCTTATTCAGCAGTGCGTCTCTCAGGCTGAAAACACTCTAGGCTAAATTGGATTGTAGGGAGGCTACAAGCTTCCGGAACTAGGCCTAGGTCAGCAGACGGAGGCAATAAGCCTCTGAGATGGCAGTTACAGCAGGATAATAAAAGATGCTTTCACAGTTATGAGCTCAGAGAGGACCAGCCATCATCCTCAAAGCTGTGCTGTCTCAGGACCAGTTAACTTCTTGCTCAGAATGAACATCATTGGAGGAGGGATGCAGCCAATGCCTTCGCTTACTAGTCTAGGTTTCCCTAGACTACAGAGACTTCCTTACCACATCCGCAAATCCTGAGTTGAGCTCCTGGCCAAGTGTGGGCCCTAATTGTGAAAATGCCTACTGGTGACAGATCTTTTGGCTAATTCCCAAATTCTTTCTGTGGCTCACCTGGAGCTTAGGGTGCAATAGCAACACATGAAAATCAGCCAAATCTGTCTCCAGGGGTTTTCAGAGCTGTGAGGTAGAAACCACAGAGTTGAGAACCCCAGTAATATCAGCTGATCTGGGTGATCAGAGGACACCACTGGGAAGAAAAGAAAAGGCAATTCAAATAGGAGCCAGATATACTCAAGAAGTCAAAACTCAGTTACCTGGGAGACACCAGGGGCCATATACAAGGTGTAAGATCTTAGCCAATGGGCAGGGGAGCTGTGCAATCCAGGCAGAAATCATGCGACAAGCTCACCACAGAAGTTCACCTCTGGCTATACTTTGGATAAATGTCCCCCAAAGGTTGGTGTATTAAAAGCTTGCTCACCAAAGTGTGTCACTTTGAAAGGAGGAAAGGCTACTGGGTGGAAGTCAAACAGCAGTGATGCTCACTGTCACTTTAGTTTGGGGGCAAGGTGGGGGGAGCAAGAATGAACAGTGGGAAAAAATTTAAGCAGGCAAGAGAGAGGATTCAACACATCTAGGATCCATATGCTGTACTGAAGTTATGATGTCAGGGAAGTTGGACAGGTTCTGTTAATGGGTGAGATCAGAGTGCATACATGGAAAGATGCACAGAAACAGAAAAAAGCTAAGAAACAGAGGCCGAGTGTTGTGGTGGCGCACACCTGTAATCCCAGCACTTGGGAGACAGAGGTAAGAGGATCAAGGGTTCAGGGTCAAGTACTGGTCCTGTAGCTCAACAGGTAGAGAGCTGGCCCAGGATGCAGGAATCCCTAGGTTTGGTCCCTAACACCACATAAATCAGGCATGGTAGTGCTCTCGCCTGGAATCCCAGTACTTAGGAAGTAGAGGCAGGAATACCAGGAACTCAAAGCCAGCCTTGACTTCATGGCAAATTAAAAGTCTGTGGCGGGTTATGTGAGAACCTGTCTAAAAACAAAACAAAAATCAAACAACCTCCTACCCTAAATAGAGGATGAGTCAGAAGCAAAGATCGTGCATGGATCAAGAGAGGCAGATTCGGTCTGATGTGGCCATTAGTACCAGACACATGGCTGTCAGTTCTCAACTATGAATATTTGAGACGGCAGGGCTGGGGCTCTGGAAGAAGTAAGCTAAATACAATGGGGATGTGCCCTTAAATGTTTCCTTATCTTTTAAAAACATTTTTTTAATGAAAAATACAATGGTTTCCAAAACACACCTCGAAATTCCAAAACTTGTCTATATCCGGTGGGTTTCTGTTGGGTGGTATTTGTGGAGAATATTTGCCAGTGGACAGAGTATTAATAAAATACTGACTATACATATTCTGGTTCCCTGGAACTTTCTACTCAAACCAACACCATAAGCCTTCATAAATGGTGACGTCATTGGCTCTTGTTTTCACGACACGTACCAACCTCATGATAATCAAAGCCATTGTGGGTTTTTTGTTTGCTTATTTTGATTTTTGTTTGAAGGACGACTTGTAGGAGAGGAGTCAGCAGTGACTATCTTTCTTGATCATCCTCTGCTCGAACCTGGAGCTTATCCTTCTCAGCTATACAGGCCAGAAAGCCCCAGAGATCATGTACCCAGCATCTCACAAGGGTCCTGGGGATTTGAACTCAGGTCCTTGGCCTTGCACAGCAGGTACTTTACTAACTGAGTCACTTTTCAATCATGTTGTTGTTTTTAGAAAAGACATGAAATATATTTTGTTCAAAATGAAAGTTCAGGAAGGAGGATGTTGCTCTTCTCAAATTTTGCCAATCAGTTCGTACTGAGAAGGACATCTATCTTGTGATTTCTTTTAAAGCATCTTATTTTATGCTCGTGTGTGTGTGTGTGTGTGTGTGTGTGTGTGTGTGTGTGTGTGTGTGTGTGTGTGTTGTGTGTAGCCCATAGAGATGATCTGGAGTTATAGATTGTTGTGAGCTGCCATGTGGGTACTGGGAACCAAACCCAGGTCCTCTGCAAGAGTAGCCAGTGCTCTTAACCACTGACCTCTGCCTTCAATCCTGTTTTGTGTTTTTTTCCAATTAGCATAATTTCAATCATTAAGACTGGAGTATAATGATTTCTACTTCTGCTAGCTTCCATTATTGCAATAAAATAGCAAACAGAAGAAAGAAAAATTAATTTTGTCTCACAGTTCAAAAGCAGAGAAGGCATGGTGTCCAGAGCTTTCTACCTATGGCAGCAGAAGTTTGCACAACATCTTGGGAAAGTCAGGAATCAGAGAGAATGGGATTAGAATTAGGGCTAGCCTACAACTCCCAAAGTTGTAGTGTGCTGCATAATAATACATATTTATCAACATAATCGCCCCTCAGTGACCCCACATATGCCAGCTAGACCCCCCACAACCTCTGAAAACAGCATTACCAACTAAGGACCAAGTTTTCAAACATTTGGGTAGAGGTGGGAGATACTTTAGAACTAAAATATGACAGTGGCTCTAGTTAAATTTGACTGAGGCTCAACTCAAAGTTCAGACACATTTAAAACTGGAAGTAAAGGGGAATGTTATAGAAAAGATTTTATAAAGTATACCTTACTATCAAGTTGGCTTAAAGGTATAAAAGTATAATTTAGGGATCTCCCCTGGCAAGTCAATTC